>NC_056728.1:1189094746-1189354746 GCF_019279795.1 Protopterus annectens
AGGGGCCCTGGGTCTTACACAGCTGTGACAGATGACTGTCGCTTTACACCAACAAAGACACATGTTAGGATATGTCATACATGTAATTGCAGTGGATATGTGCATGGACCACACACACGACACATATGTACATAGCATAGCTTTTGCTGTCCTCCGTGCAGACAAGTGGCTACAGCAATCATACGCATGCAAATGGAAGGTGGGTCCATGGCTGTTGAATGCTAACAGTACATGAGGCAGCAATGTTGACCGAGGACACATTCCCTCTGTACTAGTTACCCATGGCACCCATCATATCATACAACAGTCTATGTGTTATGTATGTCAACACACATGTCCACCAATTGCAATGCATACAAACATGGCTACATGACAGGCATGTAGGACCAACACACATGTACAATCTGTAGTGTGCATGCAGCTACCATGCATGTGCAGTAGCTGATGTAAGTAACTAATCTGTGCCTAACTACAACATGCAGTTGCAATGCAGCCCCATCATTGACACCTGTAAATGGTGACATACTGACAGTACGGTAGGATGTACAGCAGGTATGGATGGATGTGTGTACATAAAGTGGTGATCCACCTGTGTAGATGGATGTTTGTCAGGGAAGGCTCACAGGTGTGTCACACGCCATCCTACCATTACATGTGCAAACAGTATGCTATGTTACCATTACTTGATGGTGGAGACATAAAACCTACACAGCGGTCAGGTGCCACCGACAGTACGTCACTTGACACCTGTAACAGTTACATCCTCCCATGTGCATATAGCAGCACAATTGCCGAAGGTAGCATTGGTACACATAATGCGGCCAATACTGCTACATGTCTGTCAGATGTATCATCATACAGCAGGTGTATCATTCACAGCACTGCCATGTGTGTTTGCTTGTGCGACCATATATGCCACATATGGTCGGGAATACATCCCAGTTGTTACACACCCCTGTACACTGTTGTAGAGATCTGTACATACTGCAGTGTGGAAAGCATGACGTAGGCAGGTGTGGTGTGTGTATCACACACATCAGCTATCCATATGTGTATGACATTTGTGGTCTCCACAGTGTGTGTGTATGTAGGTATGTATGGCTGTCTGGTGCATGGAGTGAGTGTGTATGCTACCATACATAACACACAGGATCCCTAACCCCATATGGTGATGCAGTCCACTACCCTGTTGATGCCATTGGTCTCAGCAGCACTGGCTACCTGTACATGTTCTTTCTCTGTTTCGCATCATGTGGGTTCTCAGTACTGTGACGGTGATGAGCACATAGGCAAGGGTCCTCACCTCAACACTATGGGGTGTGCATTATAGTGTTGTTGACCCCGTGAGTGTGAGCATGTTCCTGTAACGTGACAGGGTATTACTGCTACACAGTGAGGTCTCATGCTATCAAGTGGCCTCTAACATTATCATTGGCCAGACCGCTGTGTACAACCCCTGCACCTTGTCAACATACCTGTGATGTGACCTGGTATGGATGTCACGTCTCTAGCCACTGTAGCCTATTAAACTGCCCACATGCTTCTGGATCAGTATATGTGTGGACATCTGTGTTATGTTAGACTTTCCAACAGTCAGGCTGAGGCTACGTATATCATGCTGATATTGCCATATGTGCCTGTAAGTACTCCACAGTTACACATGGGAGACTGCAAACAGTGCTACCTGTAGGCACATGCAAGTAGACCATAAGAAGGGAACCAGGGCATCATTACCAACATGCTGTTACTGTTGTTACCGAGACACATACTGTGAACATATAACAATGCATGCTAAACCTGTACTACATCGTATGTCTAGTGCGTGTCAACATTACACAACTAATGTAATATACACGTCTCTCACTATTCACACACAGCTAATGTAATATACACTTCTCTCACTATTCTTACACAACTAATGTAATATACACTTCTCACTATTCTGTTCACCCTGTGCATCAGACCATTTGAGCATGTCCCTGCACCAATGGTGTGGATGACAGGGATGCAGCACAGGCTGCATCATATGCACAGGGTGATAATGTTTGCCAGGGGCATAGGCTGCACCAATGGATGACATCTTGTGTGTGGGTAAGGGCCAGTGATATGATTGGACATGCCTGTTCAGTATGCATGTGGGTGTTGTGGTGCCCTACAGATGTCTTTGCTGTGTGTGTGTATGTGTGCACACAGTTCTGCCTTTTGTGAGGCCTACATGGGGTATTACTGACAGCTCCAGATTGTACAGACCAGGTTGTACAGCTCACTCTGTCTGGCCAAGGCCATGTGACCTGTGCTGCCAGGGGTTGCACGGGCACTACCAGGCGGAGGTACAGCTTGGCTACTGTCCGACGACACATGTCCCCTGGAACTGTGTCCCTGCTGGGAATGTCCAGGGCCATGTCCACGTGGCCTGCTATGTCCTGGTGTGGACAGCGCAGCACTAGCTGCACTGCTACTGCTACCAGCACTATGGGAGCAGGCATGTGAGGTGGCACACTCACGTTGACCTGCACTAGGTGGTGTAGCTGGCCTACATCTATGTGTCCTATGCCTCACTCCTACCAGATGTTCCAGCACAGACAGCTCACGCTCACAGACTGCCATGCCATGGTCAAGGATTCCGACCATGTCACCCAATCACCTGTCCAGAACATCAGCAATCTGCTGTTGAACATTTGCCAATGCCTGGATGTTGTCATTTAGGGTACGGATAGCAGCCCTCTGCAGCCTCTGCCCTTCTCTGTTCTGCCATTCAGCACGTGCCAGTGTTGCTATTACAGTCTGGAACATGCGTCTGGTGATACCAGCTGCTGCACTCTGTCCTGCAGGTGCATGTCTGCCAGAGGTCCTCCTACGAGCAGCACCGGCCACATGCCTGTGTGGCACATCTGAAGTCATTACACTGACACCATGGTGTGTAGACACACCTTCTGTAGCCACCACATGTTCCTGTTCCACGCTAACAGATGCTGACTGTCCTTCCTCTATGGCCACTGGTGATGCGGTATGTGTTGGCAGCAGAACTGTGTGCGGGGAAAAGGGGGACATAGCTGGGATGGCAACCATTGGCACAGATTCAGCCCTTGACAACCCTGCCTGTACCTCATGCATATGTTCATCACTGCTAGTATCTGTGGGGACACTAACATCAGATGGACCGCAGGAGGGTAACGCAACTACATCACCTGTGAATGCAAAGAAAGACTCTAAATTACAATAAACACACACACACACACACACACACACACACACACACACACACACACACCATGCATGTGATTTGACAGATGGCATGCAGCATGCCTGTGATACGGCAGAGGGCATGCAGCTCAGACATTAATAGTGTTAGTAAGCATACCTCCCTGGGGTGCACACTAGAGCAAGCAGGTGTCATATCAGTAGCCATGCAGTTCACACAATCATGGTAGTATGCATGCATCCCCGTGATACACCATGTGGGCCAAAACAGGATAACAGTACACATGGCTGACATGACCTTGACATGTAATCTGCTGACGTGTGCATTAACATGCATACATGTCTGACACAATGGTGTCCTGACACATGTACAGCATCGTAATGGGCATCACATTGCGGTGTTGTCTGCATGCCCTACAGATAGAATGCATGTTTAGCAAATGTGCATGAGCATGGAAGGGTAGTGTGAGCCGTCTACATTGCTATACAGTGCAAAGTACAGATACTGTGCCATTGCATGGCATCATGAGGCATCTATATTGCTGTACAATGCATAATATGTACACATTGCATAGCCATAACTGCATGCATACCCATGACATAACTGTGGATTGTGACCCACGATGCTGAGGTGTATACACACCAAACCATGCTGTGTCAAGTGAGAGGTCAGTGGAGGACATACAGATGACACCCCTGCACAACAACTACAGGGGCTTAGCTGCCTGGCAACCATGTCCACACATAGTGGACATGTCAATTCACCATTTCCCACATGACATTGATGTACCACACACATGAGGTGCACAGCTAACAGTGATGTCCTACAGCAACAAGGGAAATGTACAGTATCTGTGGCCTGATGTGGTGTCAATGTCTGTGGAAGCTGTACAGGTGACTACTGCCATGCTATGACACAGTCATGATGTTCAACAGATCTTATACGGTAGATGTCAGTGACACCTCCACTAGCTGTACACAGGCTTTTAGGATGTCCAGTGTACCACATCAACTGTATAATCAGTCAACTAAGGCAATAATTGGACCATGTGTGGACAATGTGCAACAGGGTGTGTTGTGGTGGCTACAACTCTTACCACACTTTTCGGCCACCAAACCAGGACCGAAACACTAAAGGTGGAGGAGTGTCAATATTCACCAAGGATATTCACACCACCAGGCTAGTTGGCCAACACAATGTGTCTGAAATTCTCCAAGTGCAACTAACACTAGGTAAGACTGCAATCCAAATTGTAGCTTGCTACAGATCCCCCACCATACCCCAAGATTCTCACTACACCTTTCTAAACATAATGGAAAATATTAAGATAGAACCAAACACCCTAATACTGGGTGATTTTAACTACCCTGCCATTAACTGGGAAAACTACTCATGTCCCAACACCTTTGCGCAACGGTTCTTGGAATTCATAAATTCCAACGCCCTGGATCAACTAATCCATAGTCCCACCAGGGGCTCCAATATCCTAGACCTGGTCATTACCAACATGGGAAATCAGTGCTCCATACCTATGGTCACCCCCTCGTTAGTCTGGTCTGACTATAAGCTAATCATCCTTAACATCCACATCCCACCCACACCCCCTAGTAAAGAAACCACCATAAAAAACTTCTCCAAAGCCAACTTCATGCTACTCAAGTCAGAAGTGACAAACTTCATGACACCCATGCAGACGGGAACTGAAAGTTCAACTGCTGAATCCTACACTAAGGCACTGTACGAGCACATCCATTCATGCATGAATCGTGCCATCCCAAATAGAACCAAAATGCTCTCATCCAAAAAAAGGAAGCCAATCTGGTGGTCCCCTGCCATAAACAAACTTTACAACAAAAGGAAGAAACTTTTGCAGAAAAGAGGAAAATTCCAGGATGCAAAAAACTCCCTTACTAGCTTCAGTAAGAAACTGAGATGCCTCATAAAATCCTCCAAAGCTAGTTACGAAAATAAAATTGCCAAAGATTCCAAAGACAATCACAAAGCATTCTATAACTATGTCAAGAATCTAAATGGCAATGCTCAGATCTGCTCTGAGCTAAAACAGAATGGCATTAAATATACTGATCCGAAGGATATTGCCAATATCCTGGCAGATCGATTCAGTGCCAACTTCACCCGCCTCTCACCCCCTAAATGGCCCATCTCAATACCGGAGGATTGCCAAATTCCAGTAATAACGGCCACACAGGTACAAAATGCACTCTCTAAAGCCAAGAATACAGCCTCCATGGGACCAGATGACATCCCGGGCTGTGTACTACATGAACTACAATATGAACTGGCACCTCACCTAAGTGTCATGTTTAATCATAGCCTCACCTCAGGTTTCGTGCCCACTGAGTGGCGCAGAGCTACAGTTATCCCAATCCACAAGGGGGGATCCACCTTGGATCCCGGAAACTACCGTCCCATCAGTCTGACAAGCCTTATCTGCAAGGCCATGGAGCGTATTATCATGGAACGTATAAACAAAGACATTGGCAACCTTCAAACACTGGACCCCACCCAGTTTGGGTTTGTGAAGGGCGATCTTGTCTCCTGAACCTGATTGACTTCTTTGAATCAGTCTCCAGAGCCATGGACAAGGGTAAGGTGGTCCACACAGCCTATCTAGACCTTGCCAAGGCCTTTGGCACCATCCCCCACTCTGGAATCATAGATAAACTTACTAAGTTGGGCATTAATCCCTATGTCACCCAATGGGTTGCTAAATGGCTTACTGATAGAACGCACACTGTAAAAGTAGCCAACTCCAAATCCAGCTCCAGACAAGTGACAAGTGGAGTACCTCAGGGTTCAGTCCTGGGGCCACTCTTGTTTGGCATCTACTTCTCTGAAGTACAGGTCAACACTAAGGGACTCTGGCTAACAAAGTTTGCAGATGACTGCAAACTGGGAGCCATTATTGAATCCCCAAATGATGTGGATACTCTACAAAAGGGCCTTACAGAAACAGATGATTGGTGCCAGAGCCATGGGCTCAAGCTCAATGCCAAGAAATGTATTGTTATCCCCTTTGGGAAAAAACATGTATCCATGAATTACCATATAGGTGGCAGTACACTAAACACAGAATGTGTGATAAGAGACTTAGGGACACAGGTAGACAGTGGTCTCACTTTCGATAACCACATTGCCACAACAGTCAGGAAATCCTTCTATGTGGCAAACCTCATCATGAAGGGCTTTTCATCCAGAAAAAAGGAGGTCATTGTCCCACTGTACTCATCCCTCATTAGACCCATTATAGAATACAACGCCCCATTTGGTATGTACCTCTCAAGACATCTGCAACAACTGGAAAGGCCTCAGAAATACCTCACTAAAAGAATCACAGGCCTAAAGCAGATGCCCTATGCTGACCGCCTTAAAAACTCCAGCTATACTCTGTCGCATATTGTCTACTCAGAGGCGATCTCTGCTTAACATACAAGGCCATGTCAAACCCAGAGCTGTTGGACATGCTACACTTAAAGAAATCCCAATCCCTCAGAGCTACACGCTCCAGGCATCTAAACCTTGTCATCACAATAAACAAAACATGCTGGAGGGATAGGTTCCTGACCCAGAGACTCCCCAGACTCTGGAATAGATTGCCCATACATGTCAAGCAGAGTGCCTGTTTGGACCTCTTCAAGAGGAACCTTGACGATTGGATGGGAGAAAGGAAATTCACCCCAGGGATCACATCAGTCACCCTGCTAGACAGGGGTCCAGGAAAGTATATAATGTGGGAAGAAATAGCCAGGGAATTGTTATGGCTAGGCTTGTATAGGCCCTAGGGCTGATAGCCTAGTACCAACCTATGAACCTATGAACCTACTGTGTGGCTACATGTCTCTGGCCATCCCCCATGGCCATGTGTGCACATGTGTTGACCAAATGTGTGTGATGGCCATCTCACATGTCTGTTGTCCCATATGACATACACCCATAGATGTCAGATATGTCACCATCCACAGGGCTATGCAGACAATGGGTTGTATATTTGGTATGTGGGGTATGGATCATGGGATAGTGTGACAATATTGCAGCCAGACAACTATGTGTCTGGGACATGTCAGATGGCACATCACAATGTGTGCACCCAATGCCGGGGCATATAACACAATGGTGACACCTGTGGGCTGCCCATATCACAGCTCACTGTGTAGTACTGTTTGCGTACCACACATGTTGTTCCACTGCATACTACATATGCCTCCATTGTAGAACACCTCCACTGTTGTATGCACAGCTGACCACACATGTAGCAATGACAACTACTGTGGTTTCAAGTCGGTGTATCATTTCATTTGTATATGTTGCACATGGGTGGCCTGTGTGAATGATGGGTGATGCGACCTGTATATCGTGACTGGAACAAACATCAAGTGTGCAACTGTTAACTGGCCACATGGCAAATAGATCTATGCTTTAACATGCCTGATACTGATGACAGTCTCACCTGCAACAGACTCATGTCTGTGCGGCATGCCAGAGGTATCTGTATAGGGGTGACACAGCAGTATGAACACTATCCCTAACTGTCTGACAGCCACAGGGTGCACTGTGCATGTTAACACATTTCCCTTTATAATAGCATATAGTATGCACATGTGTGCATACACAGGGTAGCATACTGTAGTATGCAGCATGTGTGTCCACATACCTTGCATATGTTGTTACTTTACCTAATGTACAGTGACACATGCAACTAAATGGGATATAACAGCCATATATGCAGTACTGACTTACCAGGCAACTCCAGGCTCATTGGTTGGGAGACACCCACCTCCACGATGGCAGATAGTGTGTGTGGATGCTGTTCTAAGGGTGTCCCCAGACTGGCCAGTAGCTCCTCGGTGTGTGTGAGTGGGGGCTGGGTTGGTGGTCCACCACCTGTTCCACCTTGTTCCCTGGTGATTGCAGTGGCACGCTGTTTTGCATGTCGTATCAAGTCTGTGCAGTGTCTGCGCACCTGCTGGTAGATGCAGTTATGGCCACCCACATCGTTCACCCTCCTGTGTAGATCCTGCCACAGGTCGTCCCGCTGCTGGGCATGCTGTGGCACATGGCTGAACAATACCTCGTAGTTCTCATGGAGGTATGGGATGAGGACATCATCCTCCTGGCAGCTGTACGCTGGAAGGTGTGTACGAGGCATTATCTGTAAGACATAATGATGGTGACAGGTCACAGTTTCAGAGATGTACAGAGATACTGCTGCACATACATTTCTATGACATCTAGTACATCTGCACAGTAATCTTTGCAAATCATCATGACACTGACACGACTGACGTGTTTGTGTCACACACGTGTAACACCCGTTATGCATTGGATATCATCACCATATATGTGTGTCACCTCATTACAGTGTTCATACTACATGTGAATGCTGTCTTGATATGGGCATGTCTATTTGCCTGCACTGGTGTTCTTACCTATCTGCACATGCCTGGATGTGTCCACGGTACTGCTGTTGACCTTGATGCTGTGTATATGCCACATATCAACACAGACACAGCCTTAATGGACTTGAGCAGTGACAATGCACACATATGCATGGACACCTGTACGTGTATGTGTTTTGCCATATACATCTACACAGCACTGTACAGCTGTTCAACATCCTGCCACGGATCACCTGTGTTGCACGTGTGATAGACATGGGACAATGGCTAGTCGGACGTCATTCGCAGGGATGGTTATCAACCATAGTGTACAGGCAAGGTTTCCCAGCTGTAACAGACAGCCAGTATGCCACCGCAAGGTGCATCAGTGCCGCATTACTGATCCGGACAGTTGATACTACATCCACCATGCGGCCATCACACCGTGTATGACTGGGATGACATGTGCAGCTTTGATGGACAGGGCTGCATGGTTTGACAGGAGTATGTCACATGTATGGCACAGGGATCTATCCAGCATGTGGCGATCCTAGTATTAGGACGGTGGCTGTCCATGATGTATGTCTTTCAGATCAGGATATGGACATGTAGCATGTTCATCATCATGGTGTAGCAAATGTCTTTATGCAAGGTAGACAGCATGCTGCGTAGTGGAGGTGAGGATTCTGAAGGCTGGTATCACCCATCCACGCATGGCCATTACCCCTTAAAGGTGATATGTGATCCAATATTGGTCACCCCAGTGCTGTATATGTCTGTCCAATGATCTCCATACTCATGGATGGCACCCTGTCATGACATGGGTACCTCGTATGGCTACCCAAGGGGCCTGGAGACGTCACCAAGGCAGGGAGGTGTACTGCACAGCACCATCCCTTACACAGTGTCCATAATGTTCACCACAGCCTAGGTGGTAGTTAATGGGTACAGGGATATTCACCTAGTGGTGACAATACTACTATCATCCATCAGAATGTGCACATATGTCACACACCTCACCCAGACAGCCCATTCTGTATGTTGTTCACAACACTGACACAGCTATTCCTCATAGGTCATGGCCATTCACATTCGTACATACACAGATGCCTAACATTTGTCTGTGTGGTATGGGATACAATGAGGGTGGAGTACAACACATTAAACCTGTTCTACTGTAGCTGGCACTGGTGTGATATGCACATGTCACTCTGGCACCTTTTGTAGTTGTGAGTCTGTCAACAGGCCACTGGTAGAACACTCCTATGTCATACAAAGGTATTTGTAATCAAACATCCGTACTGTCTTGTACATCTGTACTGCTAACATCTACAGTGATAATGGTTCATGGACATGCACACTATACTCAGCAGGGTTATAGTACAGTGCCACCCATTATGACTGTCGTCACCACTTGTGGGTTGATATTATCCAACACCCTATCTGTATTGTATGGTCATGCTAGGCACTTGTTCAGAACTTGAGCATGTCATGAGCTACTGATTAATATAGCACCCATTCCACACCATTCACCACAGGTACACTGGCTGTCCTAAACTTTCCAGCTTGCTTATGGTACAACAGCTGTTGTACACACGTAACACACATATCCTGTGAGACATGGTTGTATATACAGGCATGTCCGACTGTCACGTACCAGTGCTATTGCCTATCTATATGATGGATATGTCGTACATGTGGCAATAGAGCAATTGTCTCATGTACACGTTCAATGCTCACCTCCCAACATACGACACTACATCCTGTGGGGGATGCACTTATGCAGCCCTGCTGGGGGTAAAGCTGTCACCAACCCTGGCTGCACCTGACAGTCATGTGGGGAAGTGTAACATTCGCAACACACCCCACTCATCACATAGTTTCACATGATCTCCACCGCAGGCCACACATACGAGGACAACTTGTGCAGTACCTCTGCATATTCTGTGTAGGCACCAGAGGCAGCCCCCATCACGGAACACATCACCAACTTATAGCCCACAGACTCATGTGTGCCCATCACATACAGCCAATAGTGTGTTATAACATACACAACACACCAGTCATAGGTGAGTCTGTAGGCGGTCACACTGCAGCTCCTCACAGCAGGCTATACAAGGTGATAGTCGCTTACGTCTTGCTGTCAGGTAACTGGTTCTGCAACATAACCTATGCACCCATGCCACACCTCACGAGGTATGATGTGACTGTCATTCTCCATGTTAGTGTGACTGCCCTGAGATGCCACTTCACAGACTTCGTGTGCAGGGACATGCAATAGCTCACCAGTGTTGTAGCCCTGAAGGTGTGGGCATAGCCCTGCGGAGCATTATGCATTCATCCAGACCCGATACCACTGTACAATGACTGACTGTGTCACTTCAACAGTTGCCTATGCTTCTGCTGTCATTCCACAGGCATCTGGTATCTGTCTGCTTTGACTGACCTGGTCAAACACAATGCTTTGGCACAGATGACCTGCACCTGTCGGCCCTGGGAGTACAGATCACATGTAAGGCTCTTGCTGCTTCTATACTGCCTGTCTTGCACAGTTTCCAATAACAGTCACCGGCAGAACGGGAACTGGCAAGCAGGACATGGGGTCATGTGACACATTGCTTGCATCTTCCTCTGTGATGCATACAGGCAAGGCACACCTTATAATGCACCACTCCAATATCTCTGCAGTGACTGGGACCTGCCTCTAGGCTCTGCAGAGCACACCTGCAATGACTGGTTATAGACAGACCATACCTTTCAGGTGCATACCTGGACCGACACACCCACAGCTGGGTGTTCCCATATCCTACTATGTTGTACACACATCCTGGCTAGTTACTTAGCACAATGCATCAGAGGTGCTCCACGTGCAACTAACTGTGTCCGGAACTGTTATACACATTGTAACAAGCTACAGATTCAACAACATACCCCACGGTTACCAGACCTCATTTGTTGGTGTACTGGACAGTAGGGCTCAGACAGCTACTACTGATGTGTGACTGACACTACCCCACACTTAACTGGGATAGCCACTCATGTACCGACACATCCATGAGTCATAACCTCCACTCGGCTGGATCAACCCATACACACCACCTCAAAGACCAACTTTAAACTTGACATGAACACTACCAACATGTGACTGGTGTTCCACATCTGGGGTTATCCCCTCATTGGTGGATTCCAAACATATGCTAATCAACCTTGTTAGCCACATCCCGGCACCACACCCCTCACGGCATACACAGTACATCAGTGCTACAACACCTACTACAGACGTCTTATGACAGCAGTTGTTAACGTCATGACACCGGTGCAGGAGGACAATACACTTACAAATGCTGAAACATACCCCAGTGTACTTCATTAGCATGTACACGACTGCATGGATCATGCTATTCCACACAGAGCCATGATGGTACACACCAGATAACAGACGCCACTCTGGGGGTCAAGTTCCATAGACATAATGTACAACAAAAGGTGGAGGCTGTTGCACAGTGGTGTACAATCCCATGGGTGGGGTAGCTCACTGGTCATCCTCGGTAGGGCCACAGGATCCCTCATCACATACTATAAGACTAGCTACGTAAACATTACTGTGACACTTTCCGGGGTGTACCACAAGGCATTATGGTGGTATGTCAGTAGTCGTTGGTAACACCTACATCTGCTCTCACATACAACAGTCACTCAGGAACATTACAGACCCAGGTGATGTTGGCAACATGCTGGCGGATGGATTCAATGCTAACATTACACCCTCTCACTCACTACAGGGCCACAATCCATGCAGGAACATTGTGGCATCCCTGCGGTCACACCTACACAGTACTAACCTGCACTCTATATGTCCTGGGACACTGGCCCCATGTCACCTTCCAAAGTCTCAGGCTGTGATGTCCACAAACCTCTGAACGACATGTCTCCCCACTAGGCCACCATATTCAGTAATAGCCTTGTATGAGACATTGTGGACCCTGAATGGCACACAGCAACATTTATCACACTCCACACAGGTGGCACCACAATGCATGAATGGGACTATAGTCCTACAAACCTGACTGGACTGTTCTGCACGGCTATGGGGCACATCATCAAGGACAAACAAAAATCCACTGATAAAACAGCCAGAAGCCAAGAAAAAACAAACGTATTTAGCACTTTCATCCACAATTTAATACGTGAACTTCTTCAGAACAATGCATAATGTTTACCAGTTCCTTAAATACATCACAATACAGGAAATGACATCACACAACAACAGATAATTACAGATAATTAAATAATTAGCCAAAAGAATTTTGTGTAAAAAGTATTATTGTAATAAAATA
Organism: Protopterus annectens; assembly: GCF_019279795.1. NCBI lineage: Eukaryota > Metazoa > Chordata > Ceratodontiformes > Protopteridae > Protopterus > Protopterus annectens. Next base: position 1,189,107,682 of record NC_056728.1, read on the forward strand.
TATATATATATATATATATATATATATATATATAAATAAATATAAATATATATATATATATATATATATATATATATATATGTGTGTGTGTGTGTGTGTATAAATGTATGAGTAATACACAAACATACACATGTATATGTATGTTAAATATGCATATGTATATATCTACCTATACATTAAAAACACTTTAAATTAATAGATTCATTAAGACTGGGTGGCCTGTCCACCCCTAATACAAGTTGCCACAAAGTCTCCTTACATTCCAACACATTGTTAAAATCTCCCCCTACCTCAGTGATGTTAATTTTCTCCAATACTGAAAATTGAAATTTTTTGAAGTCCTTGCAAATTAATGAATGTTTGGCCAAGAAATTACACTTGTCTTTATTCTTGTTGGCCAAATTGTGTTCGTAAATTCTCCTTTTCAAAACCCTTTTTGTTTTTCCTATATAGAAATGTTCACATGACACACAACTGGCAATGTATATAACATATTTAGAATTACAGTTATAATACCCTTTGGCCCAAATAGTGTAGTTTAGAGATTTCAAAAATATACTGGTAGTATTGCTAATAAATCTACACTGTCTACAGTTGTTACAAGCATATGTACCCCTCTTGATACTAACTGCTCTTATCAATTCCAGAGATATATCATAATCTGTCTCCAGCATAAATTTAATGTTGGTCACCCTCTTGTAGGTAAAATAGGTTTGACACCTAAAACACCAACCAAATCTTTGTTCCCTAATACTACTTTCCAGTTGTTGATGATAATGTCTCTAATAAACCACATTTCATCAACAATTGGTAAGGGAAACACAATATTATAAGTGTTATGGATGTCTAAAACAGTTTTTCCAGAGCTTATGCCTATTTGATTGGACAAAAGAATAGGGTTAGCTACACCCTTCCTCAGCAACATAACCTCTTCTTCTGTTTTGTGAATCATCTCTGCTGCATAACCTCTGTGCAAAAACAATGATCGTAAGAAACCAACTTCACTTAAAAAGATGTTATCATCAGTGGTCAACCTGCTTAGATGAATGATTTGTCCCTTAACCACACCTTTTTTCATGTGTGCGGGATGTAGACTGTCCTTGTGTACATACTGGTTAGCAAAAACTTATTTCCTATATATTTGACTGTTAAATATGTTGTTAACCTTGTCTACACTCAAAAGAACATCAAGAAAGGGAATGGTGGTCCCAAACCCACTCATCTTAAAAACCAAAAAATCTGTGGTGTTGTTCAAATCTACCACAAAATCAGAAAATTCTTGTAGACTACCAGTCCACAAAAATAACAAATCATCTATAAATCTAAAATATGCTAATACTTTGTTGAAACCTGGGTGTTTAACCAAAAACTTAAATTCCCAATTTGAAATGACCAAATTGGCAAAAGAAGGTGCCACCCTGGCTCCCATTGCCACTCCTGAGGTCTATTTATAGATGTATTTACCAAATCTAAAGAAATTGTTATCTAAAACTACTTCCATAAGACCACAAATGGTGTTGACCATCGCATTGTCAACATCAGAAAATAAGGCAAGATACTCCCTGAGATATTCCAACCCTTCTGTATGTTTTATGGAAGTGTATAAGGACTTTACATCAAGGCTTGCAAAAACCACAGAACTGGAAGACATATTGAGTTGCCGTAATTCTGCCAATAAATGCCATGAATCTCTGATGTAAAACCTAGATTTCTGCACTATAGGATTCAAAATGTGATCCAACCAGATGGATATGTTCTCTGTCTTAGAACGTTTCACTGAAATAATTGGCCTAAAAGGTGGATTGTCCTGATTGACATGAAGTTTGGGAATACCAAATAAAGTGGCCAATTTTGGATGTTCAACCAACAAATATTCATAACTCTGATGGTCTAATTCACCTTGACTAAACATGTCAAACAACAATGTATCAATTCTAGAAAAACTTTTCTTGACATCTGTCACATTAACCATTTTATAAGTGTCACAGTCACCCAACAAATCTATCATAGAATCATGGTATTGGGTGGTGTCCATCACCACAATTTTACCCCCTTTGTCCGCCCTCATTGTTCTGATGTCAGAATTCCTACATAACTCATACAAAGCTTATTTCTCAGGAGAACTAAGATTGTCATCACCTGACTGACTCTTCATTAGTCGGAATTCATTTTCACACAAATTTTGAAACACTTGAAGGGAATGCAAAGGTGGATTGAAAGTACTGGGTTTTTTGATACAGTCAATGTGTTAAAGAAGGGTTTTTCATTTATACCCAACAACAGAGTCAACATTGGCAAGTTGTTGATAGATTTTAGATTATACCTTAGAAAATTGAACTTACAGTATATTATGCATGATGTGGTGGGTTTATCTGACACTTCTTCCACTAGTGCCCTCAAAAAAAACAGTACTTTCAATCCACCTTTGCATATTACCCTTCAAGTGTTTCAAAATTTGTGTGAGATGAATTCATATATGAATTGCAGCGATATGTAAAGGGATATGCCTAACTGACAGCTATTCCGTGTATTTCTGTCCCAGATATTTGCAGTCATTGCGGTTGTTTTGGTAACAGAACCTCTTTACCATGGGTTGCCACCTTTTTATATGGCCATTGTTGGACACTTTGCGGGACGCACAGCGGTGTTTATAGGCCAACACATAGCCATGGTCAGTACACAGGTTAGCACATACTTTTACCCTCAATACATACCTATTGTGGGACTTTGGCTACTTATCATATTGCATGTAACATTTACGTTTCTTACATACAGGCATAACTATTTAATGCAACTATTACATTATATATGGGACATATTAATGTCCTACAATCCCGGACATTTGCCCTTTGTAATGGTTTATGTCAGGACACACCTGCCCAGGGAGGGGCTGTCCCTCCTAATGTGGGACAGGTAGTAACCGTATTCCTACGGCTAGCTATACCCACACCTACCATAATGATCTACCTCCGAGTTGGCACTAACAGACACATGATGCAGACACACACACACATTACAGTCACATGGAGATGCACACGGCACCCTCAACACACACATACACAGACTACGGCGCTCACAAACACAGTTGAACACAGTACCTACCGCAACACCAGCAGTGGTAACTAAATGTCCCTTCATATCATCATACTATTACTTGCAGTTGTACTGTTCCAGTACTGTGTTCTTTCAGTATTTCAGCCTCGTGGTTACGCATGTCGGTATGTTACATATTCCATAGTTGGTGGTATCCTATTTATTTGTACCTCCGAGGTGACCTATCTATATATATTTGCAGATATCGCTGACTCTGTATATATCAACATATATCACTCTATTACCCTTCCTATATGTGTACATATATATATATATATATATATATATATATATATATATATATATATATATATCTGACTGGGAAAGTGACAGGCAAGCTACACCTTTCATTGTGTACTTGTTGGTGTATACTGTTTCCTGGACTCCGCACATTTGTGTCTGTACCTGTCACATTACAAACCTGCCGTAGGTTAGGGTTACCAGCTGTCCCACTCTGTGAGGGACAATCCCTCTTTGGGCAGTTGTGTCGTGCAAAATATTTGTGAACATGGGAAATGTCCTGGGATTTTAGAACATACTTATTTCCTATAGTTTACGTAATAGTTGCATAAAACAGTTATTCTGTATCTGAACCACCTATATGTTCTAGAAACAGAATAAGTAAGTAAACATTACAAGAATGAGCTTTTATCTAGGCAAAACAGTGAAGTTCTGCATTTTGTACTGGCCGGGTGTATGTGTCGGCCTGCAGACATCTGACGTAGTTCCTACATTGGTCATTTGAAGAGGTGGCAAACCTACCATAGGTACATCTTGCCTAGCAATAGTGTTAGGTGATTCTATACATGATTGCGTGTTCTACACCTGGCAGTGGTCGTTTTACCCTTCAGAGCAGGCACTATTAGTACAGGGGTGAATAATGCTGGTTTCACCTGTTCTGGACATCATTGACCGTGATCTGCGCGATATTCGGTGTAGCTTATCCCTGTTTCGTGCATATCCATATAGTCATATTTAAACGTTGCTTACCAGCAGTGGGCAATGCATATTCCCAGTAATGTGTGCTAAACATGATCTGCTGACCTGCATCCAACATGCATTACTCGTGCCTTCGGGATTACATTACATCCCTTGCAGGACTTGGGACCGGGAACATGCATGACGGTCACTGCATTTAACATATGGCCATCTGGGATTTGTACACGTGTTATGTCATTTTGTACGTGGAGTATACTACGGCTGTTACTCCATACTGCACTCACATGGGTAACTCAGTTAGTTTACATATTGATGAATCCAGTTAATGGTATGTCCATGTGATGTTTACTGGATGGGCTCCGGCATTGGGTATGTATATCTCAGTGAGCCACACACGATACTGTGCTACACCTTCAAATGACCGTGGGTGGAGCATGCTGGGGTGACGAATACCTGTCATGGGTACACCCCATGCCTTGACACAACATCCATGATTATATTATGTGCAGCCCCTCATTAATGCAGCAGGGACTTTGTGCTGAGTGTGTGCAGAACAATGCTTACACACATGTGCTCCCACGATTGCCTCTGCTCCTCTATGCGACAGTTGGTTACTCGATGTTGTGGCGACAGTGGACACTGTTTGCCCCATTTGGTGTATGGCCTCTGACAGTCGGCCGTGAACCTACCGTTGTACCTGGGAACCTATACACACAGCACCACCATATGGTGATAGGCGCATGTACTGTTCAGGTGTTGGCATTCCTTGTTCCTATAGCTGTTGTGTGTACAATGTTTGAGGGCTGCCTATGTGGGATTCACACAGTGGGCCACCTATACATTACAATCTACAGGTGGTCATGCTTGTGGGCCATCCATTTTACTGTGTGTGTAGGTGGAGAGGTGTGTCAATCCGTAGGGGCCTACACTGTCAGAGTATGTGCTATATGTTCCCTCTTTGCCAAGGCGTAGGCATATTGGGCACGCCTCCATCTGCCTACTGGGGGTGGCACAGTGTGTTCATGGTCTGAATCCCTCTGTGCCTGTGATGGCCTTGGCAATTGCGGTGGGCTATGAGGGCCTTCACCATTTTGTCCCTGCTGCAGCTGTTTCCGCAGGATCATATTATGTAACATGGCACATACTATGACAATGTTGGCACAATGTGCCTGGAGAGTACTGCAAGGCTCCACCAGATGTGTCCAAGCACCGGAACCGTGATTTAAGCATCCCAAACACACGCTCTATGATGATTCTGGTTTGTGCGTGAGCCTCATTATGGCGTTCTTGCATGGGTGTGTGTGCATTTTTGATGGGAGTCATCATCCATGGCTCCAGTGCATAGCCAACATCCCCCACAAGGTAGCCATATGGGATGTCCCTCCTGACAAATACCTGATACAACTGTGAGGCATGCCAGATATGGGAGTCATGGCAGCTTCCAGGGCTGCCAGCACACACATCCATGATAATTCCCTGGGCATTGCACACAACCTGGCAGTTGATGGAGTGGAATCCCTTGTGGTTTATGTAGCGCCTACCATGCTCACCGGGTGGAGACTTGATTTGTATGTGCGTGCAGTCTATCACACCCAGTACCTCTGGGTAGTGTGCCACATGGTGGAAGTGACGCTTATTGCTGGCCAACTCCTCCTGAGTACGGGGGAAGTATATATGCTCTTTGGCATGTGGTAACATGGCATCCAGGAACTGGTGTAGTACCCTGGATGCTGATGCCTGTGAGATCCCCATTATATCTCCAGTTGGCCTTTGAAAGGTACCTGTGGCTAGTATTCGCATGCTTACACATACCTTTGTGTCCACTGGGATGGGTTCCCCTCTGTTATTTCTGGTTCTCAGGCGTGGCTGGCACAGCTCCACTATTTGCTGTAAAATGTCCCTGTCCACCCTGTAACACTCTACTATCTCCAGATCATGTAGCCCCTGGTAGGTTACCCTTGGTCTGAACACTCTTCTCCTCCTCCGGGGCCTGCAGTGGTTGTCGGCATCATCCTTCACAACACCGTCAGTCTCTAACACATGCTGATGAATCACAGCTATGGCAGCTCCCAACATGTACATTTTAAAAGTTCCCCATGTGTTTACACCTATGGTGCAGTGTTTGGGAATTCACAGGTGTATGTAGGGTGCTTTCACACTTTATACTATTGTGCTGTGAACAACGATGATGTCATAGGGCGTGTATGTACGATTGTAGCTACAGGGTATCTTATGTGTTTTACTACTGGAACTACTATTGTGGTGCCTTTGGTGTTGAATTACATTTGGCTGCCGTGGATTACCTCTTGACCTTCCCTTTACATTTTTGCACATTCCACCTACCATTTTCTGGCATGCATCCAGCAGCCTGCTTTCATTTGTACTTTCCTAGACCTGGCGTATCTTGCGTAATGTGTGCTATTGCCGGTCTACTGTCGGTTTGCTTTGTTCTGCTATGGCAGATCTCCTGTCTTTGCAATCCAATGTCCCCCCTCCTTTCTTTGCATTCCGATGCCTCCCCTATCCTGTTTTGCAGGTTTCTGCGAGCAGACTTGACAGCTGCCGTCGATTGGCCACCGTGAGTTGATTGGTGTTGATTGCTCATTAGTACGCCAATTACCCTACTTCGGCATTTCCTTCTTTTCTTCCCCTGAACTTCCTGTTTGTGCTATTGTTCACGCCGCGTGCATCCGCTTACTGGGTTTTGGGCACATTTTCATCCCCATACACATGCGCTTTTGGGCACCATGTGTGCTCTCAACTAAACAATTCTATACCTTCCTCCCCACCCCTGTCCTGCAGCTTTGCTTAGCAACGGCCAGGCCAGTTTGCATTGCTCCAATCTGCTTGCTGCTATGGTGGCACACCCCTCTGCTGATGTCATGTATCTCCTCTGAGCCACTCCTCGGTATTATAGCGCTGCACCATATGGTTCAGCCTTCATCTGGCGGGACATTTGCGATTCAGTATTATCTGCCTCATTTGCATGGCATTGACTACTAATTCATAGTTACTGCGCCGAACACTGTCGCAGGCCCTTAGCAACCCTTGTACCTTGGTTGTGGTGTTCCATGCCTACCGTTGTGTATTATGGTGTAAACCTGATTTGTATTACATTGCGATTTTATGACATTTTTATATATTTTCTTTATGTTCCAGTTTGCGCACACATGCCCTGCGGTTGTACTGTGCGTTACTGTGGACATGACATTAAATGTTGTTTTTTAGGTGTTGTGCATCTTTTCTTATGCCATTGACTGTGTATTTAGCCATTGGCATATGTTAACTTTGTAATACATGAGTCTGGTCTGCTTCCAAAGCTCCGATGTTCCGTTTGGGAAAATGTAAACCGTGTTTTTTGGTTTACATTTCCGTGGGCTTACGCTACACCTGCACCACTTCATGAATCACCATCTGCCTTCATTTGCATGGTGCAACACTGCGCATGGGGTGATTAGCATACCTATGCCGAGGGCTGTGCAGTTCTGGCATATGCCGGTAGTGCACGTGGTATTGGATCGTACCTGAATCACTCGACAGACATATTTGGCATTATTCCGCCTACACTATGCCTGCACCTGGTGCAAGCTTCATGAATCTTGGGGGAGGCCATTTGCAGCAGAAAACACTATTTGTCAGCAGTTCCCCACTTTCAATTTCTTTGCCCTGCTGGCCTAATTTATTTATTTTTTACATTGTTAGATAATTCTGTTCCCTTTCATTTTCTTTATCCTGATGGTTTCATTTATTTATCTTTTACATTGTCCATTAATTATGTTGCATAATCTTTACCCATCAAAACTGGAAAAGGATTAAACCAGAATCAAAATTCTAGGGATTGGAGATGTCAATCTCTGTAACAGCACAGCTGGAAAACTTTAACACACTTTATTACTAAATGTAATTCCTAATATCTTTCTATTTTCTGCTAATTTGATTGTTCAGTTGGGTTTAGGACTATTTTTAGTTGAAACACTGGGGCACTATCTGGTTAAATGACTGGCTTGGAGAAGTATACAAGCAAATAGAGAATGAGAGGATCAAAACTGGGACTACAGAATGAAGCTCATTAGTAGCACCTTTGGATTAGCAGACGTACTGTTCTTGCCTTCTTGGTCTGGTCCAGGATAGCAAAGAATATAGTAACTTACATACATGCATTCATACATAAATACGAGACAGCAAGTAAGTAAGCAGAAATATGGCACGAGAAAGTTGTAATGTGAAGTCCAGTACTTTGCCTCTGTAACTACATGCCAAAGTTATTTTCATTCAGGGTAGTAGAGAGAAAGTTGAATTGCATCCCTTCAGGGCTATTAAATGGATTACTGGCATTTCGGATGGTTCACATATTTTAATGGTGTTAGCTTAATGACAAATGCATTTGAAACAGCTAGGGATGTGTCTCTCCAGGTAACACCTATAGTTGTGTCTTATGCTTCATTTCTTAGATCAAGCTATAGTAGGTTAATTCTTATTGCATTAATTTAGCCCTTTGGTCAGGAGGTTTTAACTGACATATGAGTAGTGTACAACAGATTAATACTGTTGAGGCTATGCAGGTTGACCATGCGTAGAATACTTTCATATTCCACACATATTACTTTTATACTTTTCCATTTCTATAACTAGTCTGAGCAACTTTTCAGCAAAGTCAGCTTTCTGCATCCATTATGCCTTACCATTAGAGTATAACAGATGATTACTACACTCTGCCAGGCTCAGCAGTGTAGTTACACTGAATTGCCCCTAGAGTAATTTGAGATATTTTCTAATAACTCATCAGCTGCAATCTTGTGTCACTAATATGATAGCACACTGACTGGCCATCCGGCACAGATTGCCTTGAAGCATCACAGCAGTCACTGTTAATACGTAAATGCATGTGTTAGCCTAAAATAAAAATGAACTGCTCTCATTTTGGAAGTGTCTGCACTTGGGTGGGGGGATGCAGCACACACTATTTCAAAAGCATTTGTTTTTTGATGTGTGCTCCCTGGCTATCCACTTGCTTTACAGCAGACAGATTGCTCTTTATACAAAACTACCTCTGTTAAAAGAGCCGATTGCTTTTCGTGGCTATGGTACTATAGCATTGTCGTTGTTCTGTTTGGAGCTGTCTCACTACAAGCAGATTGGATTTTCAGACAACAGCTATTTTGCTAAAGATATGAAACTAGTTAGTCTGCATTTGTCTGCACCATTTGTTGTTTAAAAATTGCAATAGAACATTGTCATGTTCAGCATGGATGATATCCTGATGGAGAAATTATTATGGATTTATTATTCATTTCACATGAAAAATATTTTACTGCAGTAATTGTTTCTGCAGTCCAAGCATGTCAAGTGACATCATTCAGAGAGATTATTTTGCCAAGAATGTTTATACAGGGTGCATGTTGCTGACTCTTTACTATTGAGTGACTACTCTCCTATGTATTCTTATCTTACTAATTATACATATATAGGCACCCCTGCTACACATCTGCTGCCATATTATGTTCAGGTTTTGCAGGAAGATCATACAGTTGCATACATTCATGTGTTTTGAGTATGTACAAGTTCACTGAAAGCACAAGCACCTAGTCTTCATATCATCACAAACCAGTGGTCAGTGTCAGACTAGGGGTTAGTAGCATTTAACTTCAGTATAGATAGATGTGTTGCTTTAGGTTAAAAAAAAAAAAAAAATATATATATATATATATATCTTCTCCAAACTAGTGAATCATTAATACAAGCATCTATGCTGTGTTCTGAAAATCACTGACAATGCAATACTTTAAACTAAATGCATTTGTTTTCCTTACTGCCTACAAATAAGGCTAGAACAGTGGTACATAAATAACAATGGTTTCTGCTCTCTGTGTCTTTTAATGTTTATGCACAGTACCATTTTGAAATGGCTCTTTCCTATCGCTGAGTGTTTAATACAAACAATATCGCTTTATAATGGCTCTGTTTTTTACAATGTCACAATGGTCTTTTTCTCTATATTGTTTAATGTTTGCACACAGTACATTTAAGGGTTTGCTTCATGTTATGATTGTTATACTTCAAAATAGGTTAAAAACAGGAATAGCACATTAATTGTAATTGTCAAATGGAATAAAAGCAAAAGAAAATGCTGAGAGAAAAATCTGTGCTGTATGACATATGCTTCTTAATTCATATCTGCATTTTTTTTTAGTGGATAAACTGTTAGTTGCTATGGTATTGTATTGCAAAACTTGAATATACATTCAGTTAAGAAGTGAAATCAGAAAAGCAAAACGCAGCTTAAACAGAGACTTTCTGCCTGTTCTTATACTATTAGTAAGATATCTGGATGTACTAAAGCTGTGCTACTAATTTTCAAAGAGTAGTAGACAGAGATGAAAGGGACATCAGCAAAACGTTAGTATAGTTTTTCTGACCACACAGTTAACCGGGTGTATTTATTGCTGCTGCTTGAAGTACAAATAATTAAATGATCCGCTGTCATATTTGCCTGTCCCAAATAGATAGCTGGTATTAAAACCATGGACTAAATCAAAATGCTAACATGTGTACGATTGTATTGTTTGGGAAGCATGACTCTCCATGTTTTTATGAGAATGACGGCATAGCTTTGAAAATTGATTCCATAGATAGGGGTCTGGAAACCTCACCACATATCTACTGTTGTAAGGAAGTAATTTTTCATTGAATAGGTTGCATCTAAAGGATTTGAGTAGAGATCCACGGATGTAATTGTTTCACTATACTCAGCTCTTATTAGTCTGATCATTGAGTATAATGCCTTTTAATGTGTGTACCTATTTAAACACCTGTTGCAGCTGGAATGACTACATTTTCTCACTAAAAAAATCAAAGCCCTGAATCGCAAAACCTATGCAAACCTTCTCAAAGTCTTTTCCTTCTTCTCAGTATCATACAGAGTATTGAGAGGTGACCTTTGCATTGCATGGAGTTAACAGACCCTATTCAGTCAGACCTGTTACACTTTCACAAGTTCAGTGGTATCATAAATAGCTGCTCAAGTGATCTGAATCTTTGCAAGATAAAGTGAACAAGTTGAAGGGATAGGCTTGTATCACTTGTAACACAGAGAGTACCACTTCAATAGAACCGTCTTCTACTCCACAAAAGAACAAGCACTACTCTATTCAAATGTAATTTGGAAGATATTCAAATGTAATTTGGAAGAATGGATAGATAACCTTAATTTACTCACCTAGTTTGGCACTCCTGTCCATCATGTGTGAGGGAAACATGTAAATGCCCAAACATGTCCTTGTATGGCCATCTCTGGGTTATTTGAATGCAAAATACAAGAGCTAAAAATTGACATGGGAAAGTAATGACATACTTTTTAAGATCTTCAGAGATCAATAGCCTAGTAACTATCTATGAACCTATGAATCTAAATAAGTGTTAGTTAATACAATGATGGCAATATTAGTTGTCAGTGCCATGACATAGAGAGACAAAGCCCAAACTGCAGCACAGACAACCTGGGTTCGATTTGTGGTTTGGGTATCTGAAGCACTGGCAGGAAGGGATGGTGTTCCCATCCAGTGGGGATATTAGACTAGGAAAAAAAGGTGGGGTACATAGATGAAAGTATCCATCAGAAACAGGCAAGCACATGTGAGGAGAGCAACCAAGAGGTGGATCATAAATGAAAAAAAAAATCCCTGGTGGAGTAGTAAATGGTATGAATCCTCCAGGAAGCACTTAAGTTGTGTGCCACAACCAGCCTTAGAAAAGTGATGGTCCAGGGGCTGTCGGAGAGACTGCTAAACCCAATGGTATACAGAGCCACTTGTGTAAGCTGGAAAGAATGAAGCCGAACAGGAATAAAAAAATGGCTTGCATAGTTCACTCATATTGCCATCATTGTATTGACAAACACTTTCAAGGATTCATAGCTTTCCAAGTGACTCTTTGCAGGAATGTATTGCAGTCATCACCTGTGCCATAGCCTACTTCATGTAGTAAATTTATATAGGTTCATAGGTTCATAGGTAGGTACTAGTCTATTGGCCCAAGGGCCTACGTAAGCCTAGCCAACAAGGTTCCCTGGCTTACGCCACCCAAGAAAGTTATTTTCCTGTGCCACTGTCGAGCAGAGACACAGAAGTGATCTCTGGCGTGTATTTCCTATTTCCCATCCACTCATCAATATTTTTCTTGAAGAGTGCTAATGAAGATCTTTGCTTGGCATAGATGGGTAACCTGTTCCAGAGTATGGGAAGTCTCTGGGACAGGAATCTATCCCTCCAGCATGTCCTTTTTACTGTGGTGAAAAGGTTTAGGTCCCTAGAGCATGTAGCTTGGAGGGATTGGGATTTCTTTAGGTGTAGCATGTCCAGCAGCTCTGGGTTTGACATAGCTTTATATGTTAGGCAGAGATTTCCTTGGAGTAGGCAATATGCTACAGAGTAAAGCTGAAGTTTTTTGAGGCGATCAGTGTAGGACATTTGTTTGACGCCAGTAATCCTCTTTGTGAGGTACTTCTGTGGCCTTTCTAGCTGCTGCAGATGTCTTGTGAGGTACATTCCAAAAGGGGCATTGTACTCTATAATGGGTCTAATGAGTGTCGAGTAGAGGGGAACAATGACCTCTTTATTCCTAGATGAGAACCCTTTTATGATGAGGTGTGCCACATAGAAGGATTTCCTGACTACTGTGGCAATGTGACTATCAAGGCCATGGCTCTGACACCAGGCATCTGTCTCAGCGAGGCCCTTCTGTAGGATGTCCACATCATTTGGGGACTTGACTATGGCTCCTAGTTTGCCGTCATCTGTGAACTTCATTAGCCAGAGACCTTCTGTGTTAACCTGTACTTCAGAGAAGTAGATACCAAACAGGAGAGGTCCCAGGATGGAACCCTGTGGTACTCCACTTGTCACTGCTTTGAGGTTAGATTTGGAGTCTGCAACTTTTACAGTGTGGGTTCTGTCAGTGAGCAAGTTGGCAACCCATCTTGTGACATAGGGATTTATACCTAGTTTAGTGAGTTTAGCTATAATTCCAGAATGGGGGATGGTGTCGAAAGCCTTGGCGAGGTCAGGATAGGCTGTGTGAACCACTTTACCCTCATCTACGGCTTTTTTGACTGCCTCAAAGAAGTCAATCAGGTTCAAGAGGCATGCTCTGTCTTTCATAAACCTGAACTGGGTGGGATCCAGAGTTTAGAGCTTACCAATGTCTTTGTTTATGAGTTCCATGATGATATGTTCCATGGCCTTGCAGACCAGGCTTGTCAGGCTAATAGGTCGATAGTTCCTGAGATCAGTGATAGCTCCCCCTTTGTAGAGTGGGATAACTGTTGCTGTGCACCATTCAGTGGGCACAAAGCCTGATGTGAGGCTATTATTGAACATGGTGCTTAAGTGGGGAGCCAGTTCGTTCTGAAGTTCGTGTAAAATGCAGTCTGGGATGTTGTCCAGTCCCATGGATGCTGTGTTTTTTGGCTTTAGAGAGTGCAGCTTTTACCTGCATAGTTGTGAATACAGGGACTCTGCATTCTTCATGTATAGATATGGGCCCTTTAGGGGGTGAGGGGGAGTAAAGTTTGCACTGAACCTATCTGACAGGATGTTGGCAATATCAGTTGGTTCTGTAATTTTCGTGCCGTTGTGCTGTATTTCAGAGCAGATCTGGGTGTTGCCATCGAGATTGTTGACATAGCTATAGAATGCTTTGTGGTTGTCCTTAGAATTAGTGGTGATTTTGTTTTTGTAGCAAGCTTTGGAGGATCTTATAAGGGATCTCAGCTTCTTACTGAGGCTGACCAGGGAGCTCCTGCACTCATGGGATTTTACTCTCTTTTTCAACAGTTTCTTCCTTCTGTTGTACAGTTTGTTTATGGCAGGGGTCCACCATATTGGCTTCCTTTTTTTGGAGGATCGCATCTTGGTTCTGTTTGGTATAGCATGATCCATGCACTTGTGCAAGTGCTTATAGAGTGCATTTGTGTAGGATTCAGCAGTTGTAACTGTATTGTCCATCTGCATGGGTGTCATGAAGTTCACCACTTCTGTCTTAAGAACCATGAAGTGGGCTTTGGAGAATTTTTTTACCATGGTTTCCTTAATGGGGGGTGGGGGCAGGATGTGGATATCAAGGGTGATTAGCTTATAGTCGGATCGGACCAACAAGGAGTTGACTTCAGGTGTGGAACACCGGTCACTCATGTTGGTAATGACTAGGTCTAGGATATTGTTGCCCCATGGTGGGGGTGTGGATAAGTTGATCTAGGGCATTGGAGTTTATGAATTCCAGAAAGCATCAAGCTAAGGAGTTGGTGCTCGACTAGTTTTCCCAGTTAATGATGGGGTAGTTGAAGTTGCCCATTATTAGGGTATTTGGTTGAACCCTAATATTTTCCAGTACATCAAGAAAAGAGTAGTGGGAATCCTGGGGCATGGTGGGGATCTGTAGCAAGCTACAATTTGGATTGCAGTTTTGCCCAGAGTTACTTGCACTTGGATAACCTTGGATGCATTATGCTGAGCAACTAGCCTGGAGGTGTGGATATCCTTAATGAATATGGACACACCTCCACCTTTGGTGTTTCAGTCCAGGTTATATGGCCAAAAAGTGTGGTATGAGTAGCACATGTTGTGTTAAGATCTTTATGAACAATGGCCAGTACCTTGCAACTACTGGATAACAGTACCTGATCTGCTGAACAATTTTCATAGCTGCAAAGGCTAGCACTAGCATATTGGTTGCAGTACTTTCTTAATACATCTTAATACATCTGACAGTCATTGCAGAGGATTGAGGCTATGGGCTGTTAACAGGATGATTCCTTCAGTCCAAGGTTTGATACCCTCAGCCTCCAATTACCTACTTTGTAATTCTAATGACTCTGAGCAAGTCACTCAACTAGACAGTACTCCCATATCAAGTGAAAAGAAGGTCTATGAGTATTAGCATTCTACCTTGGTTAATAACTACAATAAAAATAAATGGGCTGCATCTTTCTGCTTAAGGCACAAGAATTGTTCAGATGATAAGTGCTTGCCAGGGCAGATGTATTGTCAATGAAATACTGTCAGGAATTTTGAGCAAACGTACAGGATGTTAGGTTAAAGGAAGTGAGGCAGGTCTGGAATGTAAGCTAGGATGAGAGGAGAGGTCTAAGTTTTAAGTGTGAGAGTGTTAGGATTCCTCCACTTTGACTTGGGATTTTTGCCAGACAGACATATTGTCAGCACCGATTTGACCTCGGTACCAGATCCAGTGCTGGAAGTAAGGACAAGTTAACCCCCTAGGTTTATGCTTGGGAGGATAGTCTATCTAATTTTCTTTAAGGTTTGTAGCCCATGTTTAAGCTAGGATGACAAACGATATGTAATACAGTGACAGCATTTGAGTGACAGCAGGATTAAGAAGTTTTATGGGATTGCAAGGTAGCTTAGGGCCTGCTAAGGAGATTGCACACCACCTAACATTGCTACTAAGGGATGAAAATTCAGAACTATTGACTACCGGCTTTAACTATGAGATAACCAAGAGATTTCCAGGTGGTCCTGCTGACTAGTGAATAAATAAGGCATGCTCTTTCAATCCTGATCCCCTCTCTTCTCCTGATCCTGCTTACTTCCAGATGTGATATGAATCAATGTGATAAGGAACCCTTCACCCTCCTAGTTTCAAGGGAATCAAATTTGGTAAGCCAGTATGTGGACTGTTAGTACCTTATGGTAATAGTCGATGCATAAGGTTTAGTTAATTTTGCTTATGAGTGCTCCTTTTCATACAAAAAAAAAATATGCAAGTAAGCAAAAGGGAAGGCAGAAGTAAGACATGGGTGGCTTCCATTGGCTCAAGTTAGTGATCATTGCTGTGATAGTGGTGTGTGCACTCAGATCCCAGCATGGTTCAACTGTTCAGCCTTAGTGGGCTGCAGCATCTAGACCACCTTCTGATGAGAAGACACTTCGTAGATGCAGGACCAGAGGCTACTTTATGCAATGTAAGACATTTATTTATTTATTTAACATTTGTTTACCCGGAAAATCTGACTGGGACAGAGCTCATTTTCAGTGGAGGCACGGGGAGAAATACTCCAGATGCAAGTTTTTGGAATGTGGGAGAAAATCAGTGTACCCAGAGAAAACCCACATGAACATAGGGAGGACATGCAGACTCCACACAGAAGGCACCCCTGCTGAGAATCAAACTGAAGAACCTCTTGCTGTGAGAGGGCAATGCTAACCACTGTGCCACCACATGACTAATAAAAGAAAAACAAATGTTAAATTGTGTGTGTGTGTGTGTGTGTGTGTGTGTGTGTGTGTGTGTGTGTGTGTGTGTGTGTGTGTGTGTGTGTGTGTAAATAAATAATAAAAAGTAATAATAATAATCTTCGTTTCCCGGTTAGGGATCGCCACAGCGGATCATCTGTCCGCTCATGATTGGCAGTGGAGTTACAGTGTTGAGTTGTGAGCCCAGTGCCCAACCTTCCACAGAAGGCACACACACAGTCAGACCTAGGGCCAATTTAGAGTGTCTTTGGGATGTGGGAGAAAACCGGAGCACCTGGAGAAAACCCACGTGACCACAGGGAGGACATGCAGACTCCGCACAGAAGGCACCCCAGCCAAGAATCAAACCAGAGAACCTCTTGCTGTGAGGTGACAACGCTAACCGCTGCACCACCGTGGCCACCCTCAATACTAATGATGATGATGATGATGATGATGGTGATGATGATGATGATGATGATGATGATGATGATGATGATGATAACAATAAAGAAAGAAATAACTGTTGAAGCAGAGAAGTACCAGCAGTTGTGATGATGAAGGTGGGGGATCTCAAGTAGTCATTGCAAGGTGCACACAGCTGCTCGGGCCAATTTTCCCAGTTTAACCGGTTGGGAATTCAGGTTAAAACCAAGAGGGGAAAAATCTATCTCTCAACTGTCCAGAAGTTTGCAGAATGTCCAGATTTTTGCTTCACAAAATAAGTGTTTTTTTTTTCTAGAAAAGCACTGAGGATTTAAATCACTAAGTAATGAAAGATATGTGGGCTTCAGACATCATATACTTCAAAGAATATAAGCCAACAGAAAAGTTTCTTATACTAGCAAATTTCTAAGTTTTAAAGAGGAATATTAAAAGCTTTTCCTAATTGTATGCCTTTATCCATCCATCATTGTTGGCTTTATTATGAAGTGTTAAGTTTGGTTGTATGGGGTTTTATTTACTTAGGGAAGTCCTCAGCAATATGTCAGTAATGAGGCAATTAGGAGCATTCTGCAGATTCTTTTATATGTTGAAGGGGGTATAAGCACACTATAGATAGGTATTGGTAGGGTCAGAAAGCTGAAACATAGACAGGATAGTAGTTCTCAGCTTCTCACCTCCAAATATGGGACATGTCCAGGATGTCAGAGATGATCAGGGACACTTCATTATTTCTATTTGAAGGATATGTTGTCAGTTACCTTGGCAATTGGGCAGTGTAATAGCACAGTGGTCACCATGCGATATGAGTCAAGGAAGTAGTTAGCTCTATTACTGTCAAGGTTTATTAAGTACAATCAACCACCTTTTATCCCCAGTCACCACTTGCAGGAGGCATTAGGAGGGATGAAGCAACATTTTGCACTAAAGCTAGTCATCCTAAATCAGACCAATTTATAGGGATAGCTCAGAATAAACAGCAGGAACTGCAGGCTGGCATCAGAGTAAGAAAAAAAAGAAAAAAAGAAGAAAGACAGAAATATTTATAGGAGAGATAGCTTGCACCTTGGTGGAGTGGCAAGTAAGGAACATTACCCACCATATATATATAGCTATACATATAAGAGAGGTAGGAGGATTGAAGCAGGGGAATGGTAATGGAAGATCATGGGGGTTAATTTAGGTTATGGTATCTTGGAATGAGGTGAAGGCCATTTTACCAGAAGAACAGCCAGTGGGTTTATACACACACACACACACACACACACACATATATATATATATATATATATATATATATATATATATATATATATATATATATATATATATATATATATATATACCCATACATATACATATAGATAAATATGAGATATATAAGAATACAGGCAAGATAAACTGACTTGGAGTAACTTTGGAAGGAAGAGGAGGAAGGAATTAGGGCTGGGGCAAGGCAACGATTAAGGAGTGAAGAGATAGACTATAGGTAACTTGAGTAGAGAATATGGTTGTGGAGCAGGAGTTGAGGTGTCAGGAGTTAGAGCTACATTTGGGGCAAAAGTTAGGGAGTTGGGAGCTTTGAATAGGTGATAGGATATACAGTATTAGGGGGAACCAGGTTCATTTGGTTAAGGTGCAGTAAGGTTGAAAGTGTAAGCAGTAGCCCGTGGAGAAAAGGCACTGCACTTCATATGTATAGCAAATAAGTAGTAAAGTTATAGCAAAGGCAAAGGATGGGACAAAATCACGTTACGTCATCTTTATAGGTGAGAGTTTGGGACAAGTGGAGGATAATGTGAAGGGTTCATGGTGTCAAAGTTATTTATGATGTCAGATTTTGTCATGCAGAATGTTGCATCTGACCCAGTTGTGAAAGAGGTGGGAGACCATTGTCAAGTGAGGCTTTCTTCAGGAAGTATCTAGTCAGCAACATTTAGTTGAGGAGCTGGCACTTATGAGGCAAACAAGAGGGTGATGCATCCCTAGACAAGAGCGTGGACACTAGCAGACTGAAGCACCTGGAGAAGTATGCCTACACATAGCCATAGATGGAAGTTGCAACTTTGATGTAAGAACTACAAACTTCACCAAGTAACTTTCAAAGTCGAAGCACAGGTGATGCAGCAAGTGGGTCAGACACAAAGGGGGATCTGTTAGGTTTGTTGCAAGGTTTTGATGAGACAGGTAGGGTGAGTCTGCAAGAGGTGTTAAGTGCCGCTATGTCTGTGCTGGTCATGTCAGGTAAAGGGGTGTTGAAGGACAGGTGTCATGTGAAGTAGCCAGTGGTTTGTTTGACCCCAGTAGGAGATCAGTTTTCCTCAGTTGCCCTTTCACCAGTTGGGCCAACACTGCAGATGAGCAGTCAGATCATACTAATTCATCATTGGCACAGCAGTGTATGCAACCATTTTTAGGGCATAGTTAAGTTGTTTTCATCACACTTCATACACCCATGGTAGTAAAGGAGAAGATTTGGAAGGGAGGTTCACTGACATTTTTGAACTGTTCAATGGAGATAGGGCTCAGATGATCACAGAGACTGAGTATCCAGGATCAAAAGATCAAAATCCTTATCTGCTCTGGGAAAGAGGAAACTGCTTAAGTTCAATGGGCAGCTCAGTGATAGTCCTTGCTTTCATTATGACTGCAGTTTTGAGAAAAGACTCCAAATAGAGTCTTCTTTTATTGGCCTTCTTAAGAACAATGGAACAGAGTTTAAGGGGTAGAAACCTTGGGTATGGTATGATTAGCATTTCAAGAAAAAATACCTGTGAATGTAGAGGTAGGGATGTAGCAAAGAAAGGATAAGAGAAAGCAGATAGTAAAATTGTTGTTTGTTGAGCTTTTAATGAGGTCAGCTAGCGGTGGCAATGTGTAGGTTCTTACACATCTACTCAATTTGCAGCGGGCAGCACTGTAGGGTTAGGTGTTGGTAGAAAGAACCAGGGTAAGCAGGACAGAGACCTTATGGTCCATAAAAAGCTAGCAAAGTGGACCATTTCAGGGAGATAATGGGCAAGGCAGGAACAATTTTAGGGGAAGGCATCTGACACCCTTTGACAAAGGGGCCAGGAAACAGGTCTTTACACTCTACTGTCAGATAGACCATTACACTGCAGCATTATCCTAAGAAACACATAGCTCAAAAGTTAATATGTGGCTTTATAGGGGGGGTTTCCATTGGGTCTGTGGTGCAAGTACGTGATCACTCTGTAAAAGTCTGCAATCATTAAAAGGCAAAGAGGTTTTGTGCAGGTGTTGTTCAATAAGGAAGTGAGGGCAAGCAGTGTATAGGTCCTATAGATTTTCCCCTTCCCAATTTTTAGACTATCCAGGTATAAACACTACTTTTTTTCATCACCTCTTGTTTAAAGAGGGTCATAAAGAGGTAATGTCTGAGTGCAGTATGCATCATTAGATTATGCAGTGAAGCTTGTCGGTCAGATTAGATACTGATCCTGTCTTTAAATTATTGCCTATTATAAGGCATGACAGGCCATGTTGGGGATGAGTCTGTCGGACAAGTTTTACTTTGATAAGGCCATAACCATGGGTCGTGTGGTAACCTGTGCAACTTGTAAAAGCTCAATTCAGCTTTGCAATGGATGTGGTTGTAAAATGTTTTTGGTCAAAAGGTGGTACACTGCCTGTTTTTTGTTGTTGTTGTTGTTGTTTTGATTGCTGAAGGATGTGAGGGAGTACAAAAATGTTTGTAAAGATTTTTGGATCTTTGCAGTGAGTTAAGTGTGCCATTATCAAAGGAAAAAAAAACGGGATTTGGGTAATTTTGGTAGGAAGAGTGAAAGATGAGGAGTTGACACTCACAAGGCAAGAGATTCCAGCTATGTTGCTGAGACTGGTAGGTCTAGCAGTAGACATGTCCATGGACATATTTCAGATACCTGAGGGCAAGTTGGACAAACTGCAATCTAAAATAGGTAACATGTTAAAATCCAAGAAGGTTAATGGCTGGTTGGATTGTTAAACTTTGCTTGTAGAGTGGTAGGTCCAGTTAGGCCAATTGTGTGGTCCCTTGTAAATCTGTTAAATGGTGGTAGGAAAAAAAAAACATAATCAGGATGGCAAAAAGAGTTAAGGATGATCTGGTGATATGGAATAAGTCTTTGGTGCACTTTCTGTGGCGGGGCCAAGTGGTAGGTTGATTGGGTCTCCCTGGATGATTTTCAGCTGCATTCTGATACATCACGATACCTAGGAATGAGAGCTTATTTTAATGGTAAGTGGTTTGTGCAGCTTGGCTGCAGGTTTACCTCTTGAAATGAAGGAAGGATATTATGTGTTAGAGCTGATGCCTATCTAGGTACCATTGGTGGTTTGGCTAAGGAAATGAGTAATAAGAAGGTTGTTTTACATTCAGATAATGAGTTGATAGTGCAAGCATTGTGAAAAATATCTGCAAAATTTAATGTGGCCCAGATGTTACTGAGCAAGTTGTTTTTAAATGTATCTAGGGATTAATTTATCATTTTCTGCCAAAAGTCACAGGCAAATTAAATATGTTGGTTGCTGTTCTTGTCTTCAAATTTTGCAAGTTTAGCACTAGATGCAAAAGAGTAACCACCAAATTTGACTGTGGTGGTTTGCGACATTGACAAATTATAGCTGTGTGGTTAATTCAGCAGTCTTGATCTAAGTCCGCCAAGATATTGTATAGATTAGCCTTGTTATTGTTTGATGGTTTTGTGGGTGAGTTATCAGTTTAAAAGAGGGTTTGGTCAGAAAAATTGGTGGCACATTTGATGTGTAGATGGGAACTAACTGACTTGGTGCATTCGGTCCACATCCACTCAGTGGTATTAACATTGTTAAATGGGTAGGTTATGTAATTGTCAGACTGTTGAAAAGCTGGAAGAGAATGAGAGGCATAGCAGTTGATTGCAGGTTGCCTACCAGCAGACATTTCCTAAGAGTTTTACTGAAAGTCTTATATGTTGTGTATTCCACTGAGATGTATGTTCTGTGCTCTACTTTGTCAGTCTTCTTATATAAAGGTATTGACTCTTACGTTGCAATGATTTGTTAAATTGGCATTGCAATGATCCTTTATCAGTTATAAAATCTAGTTGTAACTGAATTCCATTGTGATGTGTTTTGTTTAGTCTAGCAAACAGTAAAAGGGTAATATAGTTGCCCTGCTGTGGTCATTATGTTTGCACTGCAGGACAGATGGATCATATAATTCCAAATTTTGTACCTCAATGTGTACATTTTAAAGAACAACGTTTAGTCATAAACCTTTACAATATACTATCAGTTGAAGCTACTGTTGAACAGAAGACATCAATTAATACTTGCTACAACAAAGAAGTGATGCACATAATTAAAGTTACTCTCTTTTTGTAGTTGTGACTTCAGAATGCAAGTCATTTACTGTAATGGAGCTGTAGTTTGTATTTATGTGCCATTTGTGTATTAAGCATGAAATACTGCAGTATCTAAACAGCGATGCATGCTGCCTGGCATACAGTTCAATAACTGCTTAGTAACTGGTACTTGTATATAAAATATTTTTCTACTTTTCTGCTGAATCTTTTGAATAGTGTATAAGCTGTGCGTCTTCCCACTCAGTAACGTATAAAAAAAAACCAACAAAAAAAACTTTATACATACTAGTTCCCAGCAAGCCAAAAATAATCTTTCTCAAAGTGTTCCAGCAATAAAAGCAACCATTGATTCAAAGCAGCCCTCAACTTAAAGCTGTGATTAAAAAAACAGAAGATTTTAATATGGAACGTGGCTATTGAACAAATATATATTATACCTAGGTATGTACATTTTACACACAGCAGACAAAAGTGGGTTTACTGAATATTGCAGTGTGTTTACAAAGTTATCAATTATATGATTAAAGATACTAATGTATTTAATTCCTTGATGCACATAAATAACAAGAACACATTACCTAAACCTAAAAAAACTAAAGTTTAAATCAGCATAAAAATGGAATAAAGCATTTATTAATAATTTAACATCTTCCAATCTCGCATAAGTGACAAATCAGCTATGAGCAAGCAGGTCACATTACAGGCCTAACCCACAGCAGAAAATAAAAGTACATGAACATGCAATGCAAATACAAAACATAAAGTCCTGAATGTATGCAATGTTTTGCAGTATGTGGTGGTGGCTCATCATATCAATGGCATCCACATAAATAAATATTTTTACATAGAGTAGTCATCAGTTCACTGTCATCATTGCAGTATATATATATATATATATATATATATATATATATATATATATATATATTTATATATATATATATATATATATATATATATATATATCACTCTCTCTCTCTCTCTCTCTCTCTCTCTCTCTCTCTCTCTCTATATATATATATATATATATATATCACTCTCTCTCTATCTCTCTCTCTCTCTCTCTCTCTCTCTCTCTATATATATATATATATATATATATATATATTACTATATTACTACTGGAGATCGAAATTATACTATTTCAAAATCCAGTAGTAGATGCCCACTAACACGAAAGTGCACTTTTGCGAACACCATTAGAATGAATGGGCAATGTCCTCCACTGTGGTGCAGTAGTCACGGACCTTAAGGTTAGGGCTTGGGTTAAGGATAGTGGAAAGCCCTACTAGCTATCTACTATCCTTAACCCAAGCCCTAACCCTGAGGTCCGTGACTGCTGCACCACAGTGGAGGACATAGGTCCTTGACTACTGCACCATGAAGGACATACAATTTCCTCCACTGTGGTGCGGTAGTCATGGACCTTAGGGTTAGGGCTTGGGTTAAAAATAGTGGGTAGCCCTACTAGCTATCCACTATCCTTAAACCAAGCCCTAACCATAATGTCCGCAACCATTCGCTCAAGTGGTGCTCGCGAAAATGCACTTTCAGTGAAGTGCACTTTCGCATTAGTGGGCATCTACTACTGGATTTCGAAATAGTGTAATTTCGATCTTCGGTAGTAAACTCATATATATATATATATATATATATATATATATATATATATACATACATTTGACAAACAGCAATAATATCAATGTTCATAATGTCGACACAAAATAATTTAATTATGCACATCAAAACACTATTACCCTACATAACAGGACTGGCTAACTTTACAGAGTATTCTGTCATATTCGCAAGATTTAAGTAGAATAATTAACAATTCTTCATTTAAAGAAATACCTACATTTACAAAATACATATATGAAATCATATATAATGAATTTGACATGGGAAATAGCATTTCAAAATTTTACAAAATATTGATAAACTATAAAACAACACCCAAAACCTCATATTGGAAATATATAACAAAAGGACACTCAATACAATTAACTGAAGATATTAAAACAAATATCTTATTGTCGATAACATATACATACTTTACACAATACTGGAACGTTTTTAATTGGAAATGCTTGCACAGAGCATTCTTAACCCCAGATAGAATCAGTAAAATTAGTTCTTCCATAAAAGGAATATGTTGGAGATGTGAGCAAGTACACAATGCAGATTGGAACTGCATTTTCTTTCACTGTGTTAAAAATTAAGCCATTTTGGAATGGTAAGAATAACTTTCTACAAGTTGCATTTAATGAATCATTTATTTAACTAAAGCTCTTGTATTATTAAATGTGAACGAAGGTCATCATTTGAATAGGTCAAACATGTATCTAGTATGGACTATACTTGCAATTTCAAGGAAGTATATAACAAGAAGATGGAATACAAACACAATACCAACTTTAGAAGACTTCTACAGCCTACTGAAGACCACAGCACTATTGGAAATTGAAATAAAAGAACTAAGAATTTCCCCAAATTCATTTATTAACAACCCTTGGGGAAAAGTCTTATTGTTGATTGACACTATACAATAATTAATCAGACACTTTGATAATGGATTGGACATACTTATAAAGTAACTGTATACATTAAGATCTGTTATAGTGTCAGGCTAATGTAAATAGTGTACATAGTTATTTAAGATGTTATATATAAATACTATGGAATTCATTCAAATGTATTTGAAAAATAAAAAAAAATGTGAGGACAACACTACTATCCTGCAAAAAGAAATTAATTTTGGTGCATGCTAAAACTGAAAATCAAAAACTAAAAGAAAACATCATTTTTAAAGGGGGCCAAGCATCCCTGCACCCCCACCCCCTGTTAATTGTATATACTAACTCCAAGATTGAACAATTCTAGGGGAAAGAGCAAATTTGCCAACCCTGAGAATCATCTGATCCATACATCTTAACCTTTTACAGCAAGACATCTGGGCAAAGTAATGGGAGCACAGAGTCTGATAAATAGGCCCACCTTTTATATATTGCTCTTACAAACAAAGAAAAACATATCAAAAATAAAAAGGCAAAAATTTGAACATTCTAAGAAAATCTGGGCATTTCAGAGACAAGGTCCAATATGCTACTTTTGTCGACAGATGTTTGCAATCTGTTTAATAAACCAAGTAGTTTAGACTAAACAGATGTTGGCCAAATCACACTGAAGTACCATAACCCATATAAATATATATATATATATATATATATATATATATATATATATATATATATATATACATACACATATAAATAAACACAAAACACACAAGCACATATATATCTATAAATATTTATAAACACACACACACACACACATATATATATATATATATATATATATATATATTTACACATCCATTTGCATTAGAACTGGTGTGCTGCTTATTAAATACATGGCTTGTGGAAGAGCATTTTTGTAACTAGTGCTCTTTTTAATGCCAGATGTGCAAATGCATAAACATAAGCAGGAATTGTGTATGTCTGTCTTGCTAAGCATAGCGTGCATTCTACCATTACACTCCTTCTGCCTGTGTTACTTAAAAGCTCTCTGTTCCTGCACCATGTTTGCCATCAGTTTTGTTTGTGATTTGTGACTATTGCATGCCTAGACTTGTGTACTCTTTTACACCTAGCCTGAGTGGGATGTCAGTCCTGACATATGCAGTGTTCCTGCCTAGACAGCTTTCACCTGCGCTAAAATTCTGAGACGGTAGTCTTGCATCCTAGCTGTAAACAAATGTATATAAATCTCAAAAACTATAAAAGTTGCAAAAAAGTTAAAATCCAAAAGTTCTTTGGCACACACTCCTCTTTGCAATGGTGATATTAATATGTCAGTCAGAAATAATAGTGATTTTATATTAATAAAGTTACTGGCTAATACATAAATGCTATTGTTATAACGATATAAACAACTATCACTATCTTTCTATGCAACAGCAGATGAACCACAACATTATTTTTGATCATATAGACAAAGTGATGTTCAATTTGCTGCATAGCAATTTTCTAAATGTCTCCCCATGTTTGACATATTTGCATAATTATGATTTGTTTGCATATTTGCATAATTAATGGGCTAATAGATGCAAATATCTGTAAAACAGTGATAGACAGACCTTCATTAAAAGGGCAAAGTTTTTCCCAACATTCTGTATGCTTTGTTTGATACTATGAAATGCTGTAAATATATATATATATATATATATATATATATATATATATATATATATATATATATATATATACATATATATATCTTCTGGTTCAATTTATTAATATGATTATTAAAATATGACATGTATTCATCATATTTTTGCAAAATAAGTCATATTTTCAGTGGTAGCAAGTAACCCATTTGTCTGAGTGACCATGCATGAGGTCTGTGTTGACTGGGTACATGAACTATATGAATTGCTTTGATACAATGTATCCAGGTGGACTGAAGGTACATACAGAAATATTACATTTATGCACATTTTTATGTTTTATGACTAGACATATAAATATCTGCAGATTGGTTGAAAGTAAACAACCGGTATCAGTGGCAACTTTTGCAGCACTATATAAGCTATCATTCCATGCCATGTATACATTTACTGGGTCAAGTTATTAGCAAAAAAATAATATCATGTATTCATAATTTGGAATAAAAAGAAATTACACTCTTGCTTACTGACCACTCTACTGGGGTCAGCAAATATTCCCGACTTGTGTGATGGGCTTTTGGGTTGTTTTAAGAAATGCTGTTCCACAATGCTACTGTTTGGACAATGTCCAAGACATTTATATAAAATATGCAAATATGCATATTTAACCTATTTACAGCTAGTAAACAAGTACAAGTTTCAAAAAAAGCAAAGGTAGTTAAAGAGCAAATCTCTTTGACATTTTCCCAGCATTGTGTAATAGTTCAACTAACACTATAAAGTACTATCAACTTTTGTCATAATCAAGTTAGAAATATTAATATGGCATATATTCAGAATTCGGCATACAAACAAAATCACACTTTCTCACGTACTCAGATATTTTGATTATGATAAAATGAATGAACAAATACATTCCTGTGTAGTAGTTATTTCTTCTCATCTCAATGCTGTCAAAAAAACAGTGTGATCCCACTGCAACCCCACATCATTATCCCTCAACCTCTTAGCGCAAGAATCAAGGAGAAAGCTATAAAATAAATACATAAATAACTGCAACACATTAATGCATGTCTTTGCCTCACTGCTATCAGAATACAGTGTGACTCCCCTATACCTCTCAACATCTTAAATCAAGAATCAAGGAGAACGCTGTAAAATAATGTTAGATAAAGAGACAAAACTAAGAACCGATATTACATTTATATAATTAGAAACTGATTGATTAGCAGTCCTTTTTCTGAAGACTATTAAATCTGAAATGTACATGTCAGTCATGATTTGGTGAGTGCATTCCTTACTGATTTACCATAAAACCAAAAACTTTGCAAGGAACACACAAAAATATTAGTCAAAAAATCAGGGACATTCTATGAAATCAGGAACAGTTGAAAGCTCTACCCCCACTCAGACACACAAACACAAACACATGTATGACTGTGACTGTATATCAAAGCTGCTTAGATATGATAAAATGAATGAATAAATACATAAATAACTGACACGTGATTCATTTCCTCAGCTCACGGTTGTCACAACACAGCATCAGGATAATACCCGGTTCATCCCTCTACCACCACACAAAGAAATACAAAGCTATCTTTCAACTTTACAGCTCATGAATCCAAAGAATGCCACAATGTAATGGTGCTCAAAGAACAAACAAACAGGGGTAAGTATTGTCACTACATACTTAGAAAGTTGATAGAATAACAGGCTTTGCATTAGTATGCTTTTTCTGAATGCTAACAAGTCCAAATCTCAGATGCCTAGCATTATTTATTGGCTATAATTGTCTAGAAAAGAATATGGGGAAAGAACAAAATGTAAGACAAAATATCACAAACATTCTGCAAATGGACATTTTAAAGTGTCTGTGCTGCCCTCTCCTCCACTACACACACTTAGATGCAAATAAAATTCAAGTTCCTACATGTTGTCTGAATGTCAGAAATGTTACCAAAAAAGATGTGTGCGCACACACAGACACACTATTATCACTAATGTCCTGACAACAGGTTTTGAGTAACAGATGTAGACTGGTAATGATTGCTTGCCAATCCTATTTGTTTCAGTAATAGGTAATTTATGTTAACGCAGTTCACTGCAAGATAGGTATAATGCATGTGCTATTGCTTTAAAAAAAAATGTATGACTTGCATTACTGGCGAGCAGTCATTTTTGCTATGCATACTGTATAGATTTATATAAGTGTTGCACATATGCTTCATCAACTTATTTGGTTTGCTTCCTCTAACATCAGATGCCTGTGTAGCATACAGTGGGTTGAGCAACAGCAGTGGCTTTTGAAAGGTATAACAAGTAGTAAGCAGTCTTTGCAGTTTTTCTGAAATATATAACTGCCCTAAAACTTTACTTAACTCTTAAATTACCTTAATGTACCACCTGGGCAGGCATATATGTACAAATACTTGTACATGGCAAACTAAATTCACCATTGGAATTTTTATGAAAACACAATACCTTTATCTGTTTGATCTACCACAATCCCATAAATTAAAAGCTGCATTCATCAGCATCATGTAGATCAAGCCCCACACGTAAACAGCTATTAATTTATGGGATTGTGGTAGATCAAACAGATAAAGGTATTGTGTTTTCATAAAAATTCCAATGGGGAATTTAGTTTGCCATGTACAAGTATTTGTACAGATATGCCTGCCCAGCTGGTATATTAAGGTAATTTAAGAGTTAAGTAATATATTAGGGCAGGGGATGTAAGTTAAGGGGAAGATAAAGCAATGTTAGAGGAGTAGTATTTAATGCAGAGTTTGTGATACAGAGCACAATTTATTTACACCCAAATGATCATCAGTAACTGAACTTTTAGGTACTCTTTGTGGGTCAGGTAAGCTTGGTTATTTTAGTTGATATCAGCTATTTTTTTAACTAGCGGGAGTACAGGGGGCTGGAGAAGTACATGTAACTTAATTTCTTCCACTTTATACTTCCATGATGGCAGAATAGTGTTTAATTCTTGTAACTATGGCTGCCATATTGTTAAAGTTTTGCAATTCTACTTTTTGGGTGACAAGCAATCATTGTTTAATACAATCATGATTTTGAGTTTTAATAATGGTTAATTCTATTGGGTTATTTCTGGGTTTATCTAAGTTGATATCTTTCCATGGTGTTGGGATTGGTCTGGGGGTTTTGCTAGAGCTAGGCTGAGCACATGTGTCAGGTGCTCAGTTTCTTCAAGATGGGGACAGCAGTTGTTGTTGTTATGGCCCAGTTGGTAATATGCTTAGAGCAGGCAGTTGGTGCAGAGGTTTAAGACTGGGAGATGCAGTTCTTTTGAAGATGTGCTGCTTATGGGTTATGAACAGCATGCAGGCTTAGTCTGCTATTGGTCTACTCAAATGCAAAGATTTTTGCAGAGTGTTCAAATGTTGCCTCTTACTCCCCATTTGTGGCACTGTCAATCAATGTCACTACATAACTACTTATATTTCATTTGCATACATCCTAGTCATCATACAATGCATATGAATGCAAGGCATGCCACTCTAGCTATCACCGTAATACTCACAATGAAATTATGAATAGATATGATAATAATAATAATAATAATAATAATAATAATAATAATAATAATAATAATAATAATAATAATAATAATATTCCGGTTGGCTGCTTAAGTCCAGGTTTACACCACACAACTCTACCGATTTTCACAGAGTGTCCAGGTTTTGTCTTTTTTTCATCTGTTGCTCATATGGACTGTGGTTTTCTGGAAGATCACAGACTCAGGATTAATGGATGGTACCATTCATTTGTGTTCCAGGCTTCATTTTCTTCATATGAGGCATGTGGACACAAATCATGTTCTAGCAGCTAACCTAGAGCTTATAATGAACCTATGAATATTAATAAAATGATTTTTTTCTTTGTTATGGCCAGGTGACTCACTGACCAAGAGTTTATATGGTGTTTGCTCTGTCCCCCTTTTTGGGGTTTGTTTTGTTGAAAGTGTGTTGGCCAAGATGTATGTGTCCAGTTTCTCATGTGTTAAGAGGTTGTGAGGTATGGCCAGGTCACTTAAGGGCCACGAGTTTTACTGCTTGATCTATCCAACCTTTTTGGGATTGTCCTGGTAGTTCTGTGTTTGGCAGAAGCAGGGGCAGTAGCAGGTGGTTCAGTAAGGCATGCGGCTTTGGTTTGCTTTGGATGGGTATGAAAGGATATAAAAAATAAAGGGGGGCAATTACAGGAACAGTATGGAAACAACTATTTGCCTGTCTTAAGGTATTACCTTGACATAGACAGTAACCTAAAACCTTTTTAAGGTCAACAACTTCTTTTGTCCACCGCTATTGGGCTCAGTACTTTTTTTTTTTTTTTTTTTTTTTAGCTGATTGTGTGTTATGAGCTCATTGGTATTGGTCAAGGTGACAATTTATGGTAGGATTTGGTCAAGGTAACTATTTATGGTAGGATTGCTAACACCAGATGACAATGGAAAATGTGTTTTCCCACTTTGTATAGTCAGAAGAATAATTTCGGGCCAGGAGTTGTAAGTCAGGCTGAGTGGGGGG
Organism: Protopterus annectens; assembly: GCF_019279795.1. Classification (NCBI taxonomy): domain Eukaryota; kingdom Metazoa; phylum Chordata; order Ceratodontiformes; family Protopteridae; genus Protopterus; species Protopterus annectens. Next base: position 1,189,138,481 of record NC_056728.1, read on the forward strand.
AGGAAGTGGCTGTGGTATAGTCGAACTATTTTCTTTCTTTATGCAGGATGGTGGATGTCAATTTATTTAAGGAGAGGTAGGTAATTATGGTTCAAGATGGTGCAGTTCTAGAGGTGATGCCATCGACATCCACAGCTGCAACAGGGACTACCCAGGTGTAGGCTGATGCTGACATTAACAGGAGTTGGAGAAAGCAGAAAGCAGCATGATCAGAAGTTTAGGAGGTATCTGGGGGAGCTCGTAGAAGAGGTCACACCACGGTCCAGCTCCAATGGAGCCAGTGTTGTCTGCAACACAACTACAGCTACTAACAGGTAATTCTTTACTAGTTTTGGTTGAAAGGGGAAGGGGTTGACTACATGTCTGTGAATAGGCTGTTAGAGTTCCTGCAGGAGCTACATGCTATAGATAACTTGAGGTTGCAGAAGTTGCTAGCAGCAGGGTACAGCAGTTAGCAATGTGTGGCTGAGGGGATAGAGGAGGTTTTGGAGGATCAACCAGACAATAAGACAGTGAAGGCAAATACAGGTGTGTCACATTCTTTGTTTCCTGGCTACTGTTTGGAGGAATCATCAATGATTAAAGAATGTGGTAGAACCACTCACAACAGGGTTGGCATCTGTATCAGCAGGACCAGGTCTGTTCTTGACCCCCTCATATCCCATTAGCAATTAAAGAAATAAATTGGTGGAATGATTATGCTAATTTATGCAGATGGACCACAGTGATGATTGAAAACAGTGTCAACAGGTGGTAAGGCTCTAGCAGCAGCATTGACAGTGTTAGAGAACAGAAATTCAGGCATAATTAAGGTGAGGACATGGGACAATTCTGTCCTTGGTTTTGTCTATATGATGGCAATTATTGTGGAAAATGATGTGTCCCAAGTGCTGGTATTGTTGGCATACTTTCTTATAATCAGAGAGGTGCAACAGTTGTGAGGCAGCAATGAGTGACTGTGGTATGACTAGCTGTTTAGGAAACTTAAGCCAGTGGATAGGTACATTTGGTAGGTGGTAAGACATGTAAATACATGGCATGGAGCTATGGTTGAAAAGACTGGGAAACAGGCCAGGTCTGCTTCTGTGATTCCAAGCAGAGGAGTGGGATTGTTGGCCTTTCAATGCAGGTAGATATGCATGGCCTTCCAGTTATTCTCCCAACTGTTGCTCTGTTTTGTCATGCAGCATCAGTTTGTTGGAAGAATGAAAAGTCTCCTGCTGTTGGGTAGCAGCATAATAGGCAAGGAGGGTTAAGTGCACCCGGACAGAGGGGCAGGGGGAATTTTCATGGCTCAAGAGGTAACATGGTTTTATGGGGATTCTCCGGGAGGCAGCCAATAACAGTTTCCCATTAAGACTGACATTTTGTGAGAGTTGTCATGTTCATATCTGGAGTGGCAGAAGAGTTGATTCAAGGTTTTGACTATGGTTTTAGTATTCATTCAGGGGTGAAAGAAAGTGAAGTCATTCCAGGCAATTTTTTCATCTTTTTCTGGCATGGTAGATATTGCAGTTGCTTTGATCAAAGAGGAGGTGGAGACAGCTAGAGTCTTAGGTCTGTATGTGTGGCCTCCATTCCTCAGCTTTCGCATCTCACAGTTAGGGCTAGTTGCTAAGAAGCTTGGTAAACTGCACGACCCACATGAATGAACTCTATATGGAATTATGCAACCCTTCAAAACAATCAGATGACCTAAAATCAACTTGTTCATATCCAATCAACAGTTTCTGGTAAACAGCTCTAAACTCTTCTGTAAGGTCATCTGCCTGACTAAACATGAAAAAGACCTCATCATAAAACCCCTCCTCTTCCTACATCAAGCCTGCAGACTTCCTAAATTAATTCACAAACTTTTCAAACATCTAACACATCTCTCATTTAGCCACTATTGCCCTTCTTCAACCACTTACATAACTCCTTTCTACTTCAACTAATTAAGGCAAAAGTCCTCAAACCACTCCTACAATAAATTCCACTGGATGAGTCAACAGGTTCCGACAATTTCAACCCATGGCTCTTTTAACACTGTAGAGAATTCATTTTTGTCCCGGTTTTACATATTTACAAACTATTCTTCAAACAAAACATAATACCTACCATTTTGAAAACAGCAATAATTAATATCCTAGTTAAACAAGTTGAGCCTACAAACACATTATATTTCTGGCCAGTATCTGTCTTACCTATCTTATGTAAGATACTCAAACTTAATCTGCAACAAACAGCATAGTACATCCAAATTGCACAGCTTTTAGACATAACGCAGTACTGTAACAACACTCTGGGCAGTTACAGATGTGTGTCTTACCCATCTTATGTAAGATACTCAAACATAAATCTGCAACAAACAGCATAGTACATCCAAAAAGCACGCTTTTAGACATAATGCAGTACTGTAACAACAATCTGGGCAGATACAGCTAAACCACTCTTTAATATGGAGAAAGGCATACTTACAGATGCAATATTCATTGATATAACTAAAGTCTTTAACCATAATGACCACTCCATTCTTATAACCCAAATGTTTGAGCTTGGAATAAACTCTGAGGCAGCTCACTCATTCCACAATCACTTCTCAAATCTTGAATGTTCAGTCAAAACTGGGTCCTTCACTTCAGATATAAATGTCTTAGTCAAAGATGTACTGCAGAATTTTATCTTAGTCCACTTGCTTTTTTCCATTTGTATTAACTTGCCTATTATTTACCTCAGCTACCAATATTGACGCATGGTGATGACATGGTTCAGTATCAGTCTAGCAAATTCTTAACTGCACCTTGCGCAGTAACAAGAAAACCACTTCAACTTACTTATTAACTGGACAAACATAAATGCTACAAATCCAACAATGTGTTAGAAATTAAAACTCTGGACTAATGTGCATCAGAGACTTTCTAATGTCAAGGAATGTAGATTGACAAATCCCTCCTCTTTCATACCACATAGAAATAAAAAAGAATCTAAGTAAAATACTTCCTACTTTGGACCAGGCAAATTTTCAGTTTTATGTGCTACATAGCTAGATCTGCATTTGAGAAATGCATCCTTCTCATGTGTTCATTTAAGATACCTGGATTCATTGCTTTGTCCCCCAAACAAGAACACTACTGCTACACCATACTATTATACACACGCATTATGCCTCCTTCCTACCTGCCGTCTTGTGTGTTTTAAGCTAACTGCACATCCTCTATATGTATAAATATGAACTTGAGCCATACTGTTAATCCATTATATACTGTTTGTAATAATCCATTTGCTGCTATAAGGTTGCTATTTAAACTAAGAACTTAGCGGCGATCATTTATTTTAATTTTGATAATGGGGTAAGGGAGCTGTTCTTTCGAGCCCTTTCAGTCATGACTCAGTATAATAGTACATAAAGTCAGTTAAACGTAACATACATAACAAAATGGTAAGATTAAGATGAAGTACAGCAAATAAGAACAATTAGTTTAATACTTCAATATATTCTAGCAAAGCAAGTGGTATTTCTAGTTACAAAATTCCTAAGACTATTTGCAAGACAACAACGGTGTTAAAACCTGCAGATATTCCCCCGGATTCATGAAGCTCGGCGCAAGGCCGGTGTAAGGCTTGCGCTGGCAGTGCAGTGTATAATCGGCGTAGCAGCGCCACATGCATAGTAATGAGTGCGCGCCGCAACCACAAACACGTGCAGAGGGCACGTGCGCGAGCCCAAGTAGGATGCGCCCGTAGGCATGGCCAAGCCGGCAGGCGAGGAGCAACCTAAAGTGCTGACTGTCACAGGCCGCCTGCAATAGTAACCGCACCAGCCAGTGTCCGTGGATAATGAAACGTACGCAGAGTATGCAACATAGTACCCGTTCACACAAAACGGAGAACCAAACATTAACCCACGAAGTCCAAATTGTACCCGTCCAAGGAACAAAGGATACGCATAATACCGTGTCCGTCACGCAATGCACTGTCAGTGGGCATACCCAGTGAAGGTGTACCGCAGCATGTCAGCATGCCGTACCTACACACAAGTAGCCCCATGGGCATGGTCACCAGCAGTAGTGAGAGTACACAGCCGGTCAGCCGTGTCTATATAACAACCAGAAGGAAACCAGATACCCTAAACACAGACAAACATGTGCATAGCAACATGTACTACACCCAGCAACGTGCCCGTCGCATACACATAGGACGGCGTATGCCGAAGCGTAATATCCAGAAGCAGACCCATGCATGCAAATGTAATACACAACTGCCCCGTCATAGCACGTAACCCGCACCCATGTACGACCGTGCACCCAACCAAGCTAGCAGCCTTGCGCAGCTGCACACCTACACACAGTGGGTATACCTCAAATGTAGTATGAAGTATTGTCCTAGGCAGTGCCACGCGGGCAAATATGTACCCCACATGTCAACATCCCACCTCAGGTACTGATATCCAAATGGCTGCATGTGAATGTGTCGGCAGAATGTGTACATCCCGCATGTGGTATGGACCTGTCGAAACCCCATAGGCGTTCACACGCCATGGTGTCCATAACTGTACACATATGGACAAAGCAGTATGTTCAGCCACCGTACTGATGATTAGCTATGCAGACATGTCAAACACAACACATAGGGTGGAACATCTGCCCACCAAGCAGGACACCCCAACAGGGTGCCACATGCACAGAAGGTGAAGGTGGGACATCACATGTAGAGAATAGTGGTGCCGGATGGCCAAACACCCACGGCCAATGCAAAGGATGGAATAACATGTATATGCCTGGATGAATGGGTATGTCATATCATGGGAATAGGCTAAGCTATCCAACATAATAGCCATGCGTACCAGATACAAACTGCCAGTAACACGCAGTAGTAATGCAGGAAGGCATACACGACTGTGGGAATATCACAGGACATATGGCATGTGCCAAGTGTTGATGCATGACACAAATGTCCAGGATGGGGCTCCCTGCAAAGAGGAACATGTGCCAACCCCACCCCCCACAGATGTATCAGCAGTGGAAACACAACCCAAACACACACCAACACCACCGTCCATCCCACGATAGCAACGGAGGCCGGTCAAAGACCACCATGATGCGTGCACAAACAGGGACACATGTAACCGTTGCCCTGACAACCCCCCACAGGCCAACGAATAATAGTATGGACATATGCATGTAATGCTGTGAAGGATGTGTGGTCGTCCTCAGTATCACAGAGGTAGGTACACAGATACACTGTAATCAACCGTGACATACGTGCACTGTAGACAGCATACCTGCAGGTAATACATAGTTCAATCATGTGCCACAGAAATATCCACATACGAATGAGGACAGGGGATAGACAAGTGTGAATGGGACAAACTATGAACATAGGTTCATAGGTTCATAGGTTCATAGTAGGCTATCCACCCAAGGGCAGCTATAAGCCTAGCCCATAGTTATGTTGCCTTTGCCACCCCTTCAGTTTGAAGAAAACTATGCCTATTATATTGCTGTACCACTGTCAAGCAGTGACACTGAAGTAATCCCTGGGGTATATCTGCAATCTCCCATCCATTGGTCAAGATTCCCCTCGAACAAGGCCAGCGAGGTGCTCTGCCTCACATGTACTGGGATGTTGTTCCACAGCATAGTGAGTGTCTGGGTGATGAATCTGTCCCTCCAGCACATTCTATTAATGACCGTGTCAAGGTTTACGTCACCTGCCCTTGTGGTTCTGAGGGATCTAGATTCTTTAGGTGAAGCATAGTCATCAAATCTGGGTTCGACATGGCCTTGTATGTCAGGCACAGGTCACCTCTGAGCAAGTGGTATGCGACTGAATAGAGCAGGAGTCCTTTCAGTCGGGCAGCATAACACATATTCCTGAGACCCTGCATCTGTTTGTCGATGAACTGTTGGGGCCTTTCCAGCTGCTGCAGGTGTCGGGTCAGATACATTCCGAACAGGGCATTGTACTCAATCATAGGTCTAATGAGTGATGAGTACAAGGGGACGATGACCTCCCCTGATCTAGATGTGAATCCCTGCATGATCAGGTGGGCAATGTAGAAGGTCTACCTAACTACGTTAGCAACGTGTGTGTCGAACGAATGGTTACTGACAACCTGGGTCCTCAGATCCCTGGTAACTCCCTCTCTGCTCAGTGGATTGCCACCTATATGGTAGCTAGGGGTAACCTTGTTCTTCCCGAAGGGTATGACTATGCATTTCCCGGCATTTAGCTGTAGGCCATGTCTCTGGCACTAGATATCCATATCTGTGAGTTCCTTCTGAAGGATATCTGTGTCAGATGTGTGTCCGACTATGGCACCCAGTTCGCAGTCATCTGCAAACATTGTCAGCCATAACCCCCCTGTGTTTGCTTGTACTTTGGAAATGTAGATGCTGAAAAAGAGTGGACCCAGGACTGAGCCCCGTGGGACACCACCTGTGACTGGCTGTGAGTCTGACATGGTGCCAGCAACTATGACCGTGTGGGTTCTGTCACTTAGCCAGTTTGCAACCCATCTTGCGATGTATGGGTTTACATTCAAGCCGATGAGGTTATCAATGATACCTGAGGGGGGTATTGTGTCGAAGGCCTTTGCCAGGTCGAGGTAGGCTGTATGGACTGCTTGACCCTCATCAATGGCCTTGGTGACTGTTCCTAAAAAGTGAACCAAGTTTAAAAGGCATGATCTGCCTTTGACCAAGCCAAACCGGGTTGTATCCAAAGTATGCAAGTCCCCTATGTCTTTATCTATGAGTTCCATTATGATCCTTCTCCATGGCTTTGCAGATAAGGCTTGTCAAGCTAATGGGATGGTAATTACCAGGGTCAGTGGAGGCACCGCCCTTGTGAAGTGGGATTACACGTCATCTTGCGCCACTACTTGGATACGTTACCTGAGGTGAGGCTAAGATTAAACAGCTGTCCTAACTGTGGGTTTAATTCCTCATTGAGTTCGTGGAGTACACAGCTGGGACACCATCTGGTCCCATGGATGCTGTGTTTACTGACTTGGAGAGAGCATTTCCCACCTGTGCGTTACAGATGTTCCGGGGGCCACAATCCTCTGGTACAGATATCTCTCCATGGGGGGGGGGGGAGAAGTTTGCACCGAACCTGTCAGCCAGTATGTTGGCAATGTGTGTAGGTTCAGTAATCTTCACATCATTCTGAACCCAGTCTGAGCATATCTGGGAGTGTCCTCCCAGGTGTCCAACATAGCTAAAGAAGGCCTTATGATTGTCTGTTGAGTCCTTGGTGATTTATCTGTCGAATTTGCCCTGGATGATTTCATGAGAGCTTGTAGTTCTTCACATATAATGAGCAAGGGTGTCTTACCTTACAAGGATTCCACTTTATCTTGTAGTAGCTACCTCCTTTCATTGTAGAGCTTGTTTATGGCTGGGATCCACCAGACTGGATGCTTGGCTTTGGTACAAAGAGTCTCAGTTTTGTATGGGATTGCCTGATCCATGCAGTCCTGTAGGTGCTGGTAGAAGGCATATGTAAGTGATTCAGCAGTTTGAGTAATGTTCACCACTGGCTCAGGGGCCTTAAAGGAGACCACACTAGTGTTTAGAAGTGTGAAGTCGGCTTTTGAGAAAGGCATATGTATGGTAACCGGCACCACCCACAGCATTGTACGCCAATAGCAGAAGCTATTGTATGTTGTCCAAACACATGTGTCCATACACATGGAACATCATAGCAATAACCCACGCCTGGATGTGGGTGATGCTAGATATACCCACGGCAGACGTGGTGCGTTCCCGAGGGACCACACACATAGCCGGCCTTAGGCATAGGCCAACTAGGCAGCCGCCTATGGTGCCGCTCTACTAGGGGCAACTTTCCAGCCTTTATTTGGTGTAGGTAGACCAGGATGGGGGTAGCGAATGATGTGGTGGGGGCACCATGGAGTCCTTTTGCCTAGGGCACCACTTGACCTAAGGCCACTCTTACAGCAGTACCCATACCCAGACGCGGGTCATTGCTAGTATGCCATATCATCTATGGAAAGAAACCATATATCCCCAGACATAATGGCACAGCATAATGCCTGTCCGCCGCCCAAAGCAGACATATGGTACCCGCGGCGGTGCGGACGTACTGCGCGAGATTTCCGTTACCAATGTCGACACTGTCTCGCTATGTGAAATAAAGTCAACATAGCGATTCAATACTAAACAGCGACGGAGAGCCCGATGTCCCCGTTGCTGAGCTGTACAACCTGTTCCGCCATGTTAAATGTGTGTAGCAGAGCGGGACTGCCCCAAACTAAGCAACGGACATGTCTGTGGCTCAGTGAAAGCCATCACGCAATGTTAAACCCATGTAATATAGCGAGACAGATTATAAATACCGAGGTTTAGTAATGGAAATAGGTCCATTCGACCAGACCGTGTGCAATTACTATAACAAGATCTACAACGGGCACGCCGGCCAATCAGCGCACACAGTTAGGAATAATGGGGGGGGTATGGTATCATAGACACGGACAAACCGTGCCCATGTGACTCATCTGACATTCGTACACGGTCAGGGCAGTTCCGTACACTAGGCAGACAAGACCAAACCCAAAGCACCACAGGAACACCATGACAATCGAAGGCCTGTATGCGTAGGGGATATAAGCCCCTGTGATCTGAATATCCCTGCGGTCACGACATATGCATCCTGGGCCATGAGCGGGAGGGAATAAGGAATGTTTAACATGTAGTACCACACCTTTCCCAGCAGGAGAATGGATGCCTGTGACGTACGTGAGTGCGGGTGGGGTGGGGTGGGGGGATATGTAAATTTAGCTAAGTACCATGGGTATGCATATAAATGAGACCGAACAGCTAACGTGTAGTGGTCACAGTAACCAGCAAACGTGAATGCAGTCCCGTTTGAATTACGACTATAGAACATATAAATGTGAACGTGTACGTAATGCGTCCATGCTGCAAAGACTGTTACATGTGTAAAGGTGAAAGTGCGTTCCGCATACGTCCGTCAACCGGATCAGGGATATGTTACCGGAACAGTCACAACTAACACAGACCACGTAACCACACAGACCCAGTAAACATATATAACCAGAATACGGATATGCATGTGCGCCTGCGCGGAACCCACAATTAGGAAATGCAAGTGCGCGTGTGCGTGTGTGATCCGCTCACAGCAGGGAATGTTAAGGCTGTGTCCTCCACGTCAATCATACATGTCTCAAAACTGTCAGCCTCTGAAAGTATGGAATCAGGCAATGCCATGTAAAGTACCATTAGAAATTGTGAGAAACACACGCTATGTGATAAGATAAACATAGAATGTGGATAGAACAACGTGTGTGTTAGTAGTATGGATTGACGACGGTTATGCATCTGTAACCCGACCCACTTGTCAGAAGGTGCCCCCGTACAAAATGTGTTCAGTTGGCTCACACTTGTTGACCGGTCTAGGCTAGCTGGATATATGTCCAGTGTCGGCAGAGGCCCGTGGAGAAATGCTCCACACACAATAATAGCACAACATACCAAAGTACTCATATATGTAACCAAAAAAGAACAACAATAGAAAGTGTCCTGAAAGGACTGGTGACACACAGATCCCAGACGACAGAGAAATATATGGCCAGTGGAAGCACGTCACAATTACGGGATCAGGTCCCTATTGAAGCAAGAAGGTCTCACATGACACGCCAGTGAATTGCCAGATAGACACAGGTCAGTGTAACACACAGCAAGATTAAGGGCCAACCAGCCGTACATCATGCCAGAACCTGTACAGTGGAAAGGTATGGCATGGTAATTGATGTGTGTACACAGGTAATCCACAGACAGTAACAAAGCAAGGTATGAAACGAGGGGTTCACATGTATATATCTACACACAGCAGTCCGACGGCCCGTATATATGACGCATGGACATAGATTTGTCACTCGAAAACAAGATGTAAATAACTACAGTTTAGTCCACATCATATTGATATAGTTATAATACAGTCATATTCATATTTAACATTGTGACTCTTATTTACATTCATATTTATACAAAATATGCATTTAGTTATACTTATTTATTCCATGATTTGGAATCTTAATGCAACAATTATACACATTGATATACAATATCATTATCAACACACTACATTCTAAGGTTTACTCACAACAATTATCAACTATGTTTCAATATACTGATTGTATTGACCAATATTGTATTTATATTAACACATTGTTGTTGTATTATTGTTTCCATTAAGTAATGTATGCAACACTGATTTGTATATGTCACTTTATCATCAAAACTTGGAGCACTGTCCACTTAACTATGAGCAAGTTTATTAATTAGTTGACTTTAAACTGACTCTGAAGGAAGTATATAAGGGACGACTATCTAATGTATTTCGTACTCCGACGATGCCCCATGTTAGTGGGTGAAAGAGCTCAGTATCTTTTGACTGTGGAGTGTATCGTTTTTGTCATCGTCTGTCTTGGCATGGTTTATGTTCAATAATGTCTTTTATGAAGATGACCAGGACTCAAGGTTTGCTGTATTTCCGCTTACTGGCACATGGATATAGATAGGCCAAGTAATACATAATATGGGTAGTCAAACAGACATCCGCGATTGGGGAACATACAGCAGCAGTCAAAACCACTGGCCAGATGGTGACAGTCCAACAAGTTCTACACTTTACATATGCACATTGGTGTCCATTGTAGGACTCCAAAAATTGATCCGTTCGCAATATCAACCAGCTGCGATCGACCCAGAAGAAATAACAGCCGTGACTACGGCACAGCTAGACATATGCACCACCAGCGTGTTTAAGGTTGATGACAAGTGTCCATGAAATGCAGGACATATGAACAGAAATCCCCAGATTGTCGAGTCCATAGAAGTGCGTCCACATCCCAGTCCCGCACACATGAAGGATGTGTAATGTGTACCGTCGAGGGTTGCAGCCATGGGATCCTGGGTATGCAGAAATGGGGCTCGGTGTTGTTTGGCAGATAATCCGTTGTCCCGCCCCGTGGGAGGGATGTGGGTATAGCACATGCCTTACTCCCCACTAATGATGCCAAGCATCCACCGGATAATGCTAAAAGCAGGTATGAAATGTGTACAGCCCTATATCAGTGTCCAGTAGGCAATTCCCATGGATGGACAAGCGTACGACCAAGATGGCACCCATAACTGGAAACCTGGTGGAATTACACAGCTGCAGTAAGGCATAGCACAGGAAATACAGATAGGGACTACATTAGACATTCCCCATACAAAGTCAGACCGCCGTGCGAATACCGGCGTACACAGCTCTCAATCTGCCATCACCAAAATGGGGATCACTCGCTTCCATAATGCGGAACAAATGGGCGACCTGTGGAACACATACTAATGGCACACTAACAACTTCAACTAGGAAGGTCATAGGATGGTTAAACTATGGCGTTCCCACTTATAAAGAAGATCCTTTAATGAATTAATATGATTAATGTCAATTGACCATGGAATACACCTAATCAACATAAAATAACCGCTGGCACCTTATGGCACACAATCCAAAAACACATAGGTAGATGAAACAGTCAACGTAGAAATTGTCCAGGACAGTGCCCAAATGGTATAAAAAGGTTCCTTTATAGACAAGTAAGTGCTTTCACCCATAGGCTCCGTCAGACTTACACATAACATAAAAGCATCCAGGCTTTAAATATCCCTCCTTACACTTTCATTGGTCAATTTCTCATCAAACAATGAACAATTAACCCCAGCATATAAAGCGCAGATGCAATGTTAACTACACACACATATATTAACATCTTCAAAAACATCCTATTAAAACATGTATTATATGATATTGTACTATGCCTAATACTCATCAATCAAAAATCTAACAATATATATAGAAAATATGTATATTATATCAATGTAATACAGTGGTAAACAACTGAAAGAGTGGACTAATGGGTGTTAAATGTATAGCTGTACCTAAACTACATTCCTGTTATTTGGGTTTAAGCCGCCTGCTTCTCAAAAGAGGCTTAATCTGTGCTTCATCATTCAGCCCTGGTGTGTGGTCAACTCTCCACCTAATAATCCATCTCAATCCGCATTCTAACGTATAGTTGATAAGGTCCCCCCCTCTGGTATTAAAATCTAGCCTTTGTAAAACACTGAATGTAAAAGTATGCCTTGTGATGTGCTCATAGCCGGCCATAGGCATAGGCCAATCCGGCGGCTGCCTAGGGCGCCGCACTAGCAGGGCCACCTTTCTAGTAGGTATGTCATGTAGGTACACCAGGATGGGGGAACCATGTGTTGTGGTGGTGGGCGCCATGGAGCCCTATCGCCTAGGGCTGCGGTCGATCTAAGGCCGCTGCCGTAGGAGGGGTAGTACGGTCTGCAGGTATGTGCTGAAGTGCACATGAAACAGCGGTCTACAAGGATTACCCATAGTGGTGACACCTGCACAGACGGCTATAGCGGGACACACACGACCATGCATACAGCTCAGATAGACATACACACACCATAAACAGGCAATTATACACAAGGTTTATGGCGTGTACGGGTACAGTGTCAGTACAGCAAGGATAGCTGTCTGCCACGATATACAGCAGATGTCTCTAGGGCGTGCTGGAATACGGACGTTGCATGGACAATGAGTGGATATGCATCGTACCACAGTTCTATGTGTCAGCCGTGCAAATATGCGATACATGGGACAGACAGCTGTCCATGCAAGAGCAGCGCTATGGGCACAACATAAGTATGTATATATACATCGAGAGAGATACAGACGGACACATGTGGCAAGGCCGGGAGTGTAACGTACACAGCACGACCCCACCACACCACAGCAGGGCGCACGTGGAGAACACGCTACGGAGGTCGCCAACCACAGCAGGCACACAGGCAGTCCACGAGCTGCATCTCACCATCCACAAACACAGAGATGGCGGCAGGATATAAGTGTTCTGCGGAAACTCTAAAGCCATAACCTATGAACCCATGCGGCTGGGAGCATAGACACACACACACAGCTGGCAGGCATTGGGATTGACCTTACCCCCACCTACCCAACCGCACAACAGTATGACACAGGTATGGAATGCGCTACGTGGACCATTGAACACAGCACCGTCAGAGGCACACGTCTAGGTGGGTGACAACATCCGTAAAGGAATAGATGCCGATAGCCAAGGTATGTGTTGCGAAGCATCTAAAATAACTACTCTCTACAGGGGCAGCTGTAAACACACACACACGGGGAAGGGCCAGGAGTTGAACCTACGCCTACCTACATGAACACACTATAGCATGATGCATTTACAGAACGCGCTACCGAGATTACTGAGCACAGTGCTGTCAGAGGCATACTTCTAGGCGGGTGACATCATCCGTAAAGGAATAGATGCCAATAGCCAAGGTATGTGTTGCGAAGCGACTAAAGGAACTACTCTCACCAAGGGCAGCTGTAAACACACACACCTCACATGGGGAAGGGCTGGGAGTTGAACCTACGCCTACCTACATGAACACACTACAGCATGATGCATCTACAGAACGCACTACCGAGATGACTGAGCACAGTGCTGTCAGAGGCATACTTCTAGGCGGGTGACATCATCCATAAAGGAATAGATGCCAATAGCCAAGGTAGGTGTTGCGAAGCGACTAAAGGAACTACTCTCACCAAGGGCAGCTGTAAACACACACACCTCACACACACACGGGGAAGGGCCGGGAGTTGAACCTACACCTACCTACATGAACACACTACAGCATGATGCATCTACAGAACGCGCTACCGAGATTACTGAGCACAGCGCTGTCAGAGGCATACTTCTAGGCGGGTGACATCATCCGTAAAGGAATAGATGCCAATAGCCAAGGTATGTGTTGCGAAGCGACTAAAAGAACTACTTTCACCAAGAGCAGCTGTAAACACACACACCTCACACACACACGGGGAAGGGCCGGGAGTTGAACCTATGCCTACCTACATGAACACACTACAGCATGATGCATCTACAGAACGCGCTACCGAGATTACTGAGCACAGCGCTTTCAGAGGCATACTTCTAGGTGGGTGACATCATCCGTAAAGGAATAGCTGACAATAGCCAAGTTATGTGTTGCAAAGCGTCTGAAAGCATGACCATCTGCAGAGGCAGCTGGAAACACACACACACACACACACACACAGATGGGGAAGGGCTGGGAGTTGAACTTACACCTACCTACATGAACACACTACAGCATGATGCATTTACAGAACGCGCTACCAAGATTACTGAGCACAGCACTGTCAGAGGCATACTTCTAGGCGGGTGACATCATCCGTAAAGGAATAGATGCCAATAGCCAAGGTATGTGTTGAGAAGCAACTAAAGGAACTACTCTCACCAAGGGCATCTGGAAACACACACACACACACACACGGGGAAGGGCTGGGAGTTGAACCTATGCCTACCTACATGAACACACTACAGCATGATGCATCTACAGAACGCGCTACCGACATTACTGAGCACAGCGCTGTCAGAGGCATACTTCTAGGCGGGTGACATCATCCGTAAAGGAATAGCTGACAATAGCCAAGGTATGTGTTGCAAAGCGTCTAAAAGCATGACTATCTGCAGAGGCAGCTGGAAACACACACACACACATACACACCTCACACACACACGAGGAAGGGCCGGGAGTTGAACTTACACCTACCTACATGAACACACTACAGCATGATGCATTTACAGAACGCGCTACCGAGATTACTGAGCACAGCGCTGTCAGAGGCATACTTCTAGGCGGGTGACATTATCCGTAAAGGAATAGATGCCAATAGCCAAGGTATGTGTTGAGAAGCGACTAAAGGAACTACTCTCACCAAGGACATCTGGAAACACACACACCTCACACACACACGGGGAAGGGCTGGGAGTCGAACCTACACCTACCTACATGAACACACTACAGCATGATGCATCTACAGAATGTGCTACCGACATTACTGAGCACAGTGCTGTCAGAGGCATACTTCTAGGCGGGTGACATCATCCGTAAAGGAATAGCTGACAATAGCCAAGGTATGTGTTGCAAAGCGTCTAAAAGCATGACCATCTGCAGAGGCAGCTGGAAACACACACACACACACACACACACACACCTCACACACACACACACACAGGGAAGGGCCTGGAGTTGAACCTACGCCTACCTACATGAACACACTACAGCATGATTCATTTACATAACGCGCTACCGAGATTACAGAGCACAGCACTGTTAGGAGGCATACCCCTAGGTGGGTGATATCATCTGCAGAGGCAAGGCAGCCGATAGGGAATGAAGACAGAGTGCGCAGTCACACAGCATGTTACCATCCCAAGGTGGGCGTACAGTAACACGGTACTGCTGCACTCGGGAATACCAACTAACTACGGAGCACAACATCACGACATGGATACGGGATGCACCACAGACAGTATACCCTATGAGAGGGCATCCGGCGTGCACGATGTAGGCAGCCATTGTGGCATACCAACCACATATGACTCACCTGGACGGTCACCATGGCTATGCAGGATGTCATTGGTCATGGCTACATGCCTAGTAGCAGACATCGGTGCCGACTGTAGTGTGTACCCCCGAATGGTGTACTGGCCATGCCCTCACACCTAGCGGTCGCAAAGGGGTAACATACATGCACACGGGGTATCATCACAGACAGGCGCGGTGTGCACTGTACTGTGTGTCCATCTACACAGCTGCTTACTGGGCATGCTCAGACACTTAGAATCTGCACAGTGCAGACATGTATACACATGGGGTGGAATCATGGAAGGGCAGATTGTGGACCATCGTGTATGTCCACCCACACAACAGCAACCCGGGCATGCTCACAGACGTGGCAGTTGCGAAGGGGAAACAGACATGCACACGGGGTATCAATGCAGATGGGCGCGGTGTGCACTGTACTGTGTGTCCATCTACACAGCTGCTTACTGGGCATGCTCAGACACTTAGAATCTGCACAGTGCAGACATGCATACACATGGGGTGAAATCATGGAAGGGCAGATTGTGGACCGTCGTGTGTGTCCACCCACACAACAGCAACCCGGGCATGCTCACACACTTAGTATGTGCTACGTGCCATCCGGCATGCAGACGGAGTGCACACACCACAAGTCACGGCCAGGTAAACCCGCACACACGCACAGGGTGGACACACATGCAGTTACACGTACACACACAGATGACAGCACAGGCGTCACGGGTGCAGGCTGAACATGTACACACTGCAGTGAACAGTATAGCTGCCATGCCAGCACCATGTCATCGGTGCAGCAGTATGCCTCACGGTCCAGC
This sequence comes from Protopterus annectens, assembly GCF_019279795.1. Taxonomy (NCBI): domain Eukaryota; kingdom Metazoa; phylum Chordata; order Ceratodontiformes; family Protopteridae; genus Protopterus; species Protopterus annectens. Next base: position 1,189,154,823 of record NC_056728.1, read on the forward strand.
AACAGCATGTGACATATGTCCACAAGTCTATGTGGTGGTGTACGTCCGTCATGCAGAGTACACATGTACTATCAATGATCCCACCGGTGTGATGTAGTCCACCCATATTGGTATACATGGACAGGCGTGCTCCACACATACCACGGGCCTGACACAGATATGATACATGACTGCAGCTGTACCACAGTGAAACAAAGTCCGGATATGTCATATATGTGATTGCCTGGCTGTGTGCATGGACTGCACACAGGACACATACGAAGCCTGTGATGTACCACATGCATAACACTGGCGTACGCAGTAATACACACATGAATGGAAGGTGGACACATGTCTGTGGTATGTACCCCCTACACGGTGTAGCGGTGTTGACTGGGACACATACCCTTGTACAGTTTGCCTGTGACAGCCGTGATACCATACCACAGTCCATGTTCCATGTATGTCGACACACATGTCACAACGTAGCAATGCATACACACATGGCAACAGGGGATACATGTGACACGTGTACTATGCACGGTGTAGCCATGCATGAGCGGTGTCCGATGTCCATAACACAGTTGCAACCCCCTACCACATGCATACCCATCATGGGGGCCATCATATGGTGGCATAGTAACAGCACGCATGGCGGTATGTGTGTACACCATGTGTTTAAACACCTGTCCACATGCATGTGTGCAGGTGCTGGTCACAGGTGTGTCACACACCATCCTACCCTGCCATGTGCATACAGTCTGCTATGTCGCCTTTACATGACAGCGCTGCCATAATGCATACCCCTCGGCCATGTGTCATCGACCATATGTCACATGGCCACTGTAACCCCTACCACCTCCCAAGTGCATATATTGACACAGCTGCCAGATACAGTGGTGGTACGCAGGATGCACTACATACCGCTGCACGCCTGCACATATCCCATATAGCGGGTGTGGCATTCCTAGCACCAACATGTGTGCAGGAATGTGTGCCCATGTATGCCACAGATCGGGGGGACTATGTGCCACGTGCCACACATCACTGTACACCATGGTAGAGATATGTACATACCTCAGTGTGGGGTGCATGGATGTGGATGGTGCAGTACATGCAACACGTCGTCCCTCCGTGTAGACATGTGTGGTCACCGCCATGTCAGTGTGTCAACATGTGTGTATGTCTGCTGCCTGTTGTGAGGGTGTATGCAGATATAGTGTTGTGACTGGACACTAACCACACAGGGTGACCATCCCGTACTGGTGCTGCATTGTACAGCCCTGTCAATGCCATACTTGTGAGCCTTACTGGCCACCTGTGCAAGGCCGCCCCCTGTGACATGGCGCGTGGGTGCATTGTATTGTGAGGGTGCTGACCACACAGGCAGGTGTCCCCATTTGCACACAATGGGGTGTGTTCCATAGTGGTGTACGCCCCGCGATTGCGGACATATTCCTGTACCGGTACAGCATCTAACTGCTGCACACCGTGCACCACAGCTGACAGGTGACACCTGCAGTCAGTTGCCAGCACACTGTGTACAACACCTGCAGAATGTCACCATACCTGTACTGTGTCATGCCATGTATGTGATGTCTCTGTCCACCATAGCCTGTGGCACCGACCACAGGCGTCAGGTGCAGTATATGTGTGGACATGTGCGTCATGTACCGTGTAAGCAACGTTACACTATATCTGGCTCCGTGCTCTGCAGGTTTACATGTAGAACCTCTCTTCTTGCAATCTCAACTGTCTGTTCTCTATCACAAAAGCTCTGCACCTGCTCCCATAGTATTCCTACATAGGTAAAGTACATGTATACTAGATGGAGTACTACACTAGCCTAGAATCCCCTTGAGTACCCACTTCCCTATAGGTGCCTTCTGACCCAGTTACACAGCAAATGCATTCACGTTCTCTGGCATGTCGAAGGGTCAATTGCTAGCGACCTCTCCTGTTCAGATGGTGAATCTGGGCGTCCTGGGCAATGTTACAGTTGCCTCATGGACACGGACAAGCCGCACCTCCCCCACTAAACATAATACATGTGAGAGATGCAACTATATAGCCAGACAGGGGGCTGAGCTCTCTCAAACCATGACCGGCAAGACCAAATGGGAGGGGAAGGACACCATGCACACCACAAACCCAGTATCACATGTAACTATCACAAATGCTAAACAAACACTTGAACACACTAAGACATACTTGGAGGCACTGTTAAAACATGTAACAAACCTAACAAGGCCTCTGAAGCAGACACCCAAGCAACCGCCTCCACAAGACATAGGACATGCAACACATAGTTCTCAACGTCAGTGTGCTAAACAGTCACAGCCCCAAAGGCCACACACAATGCCAGACACACTTGTAATGGGTGACGCCACAGTCAGACACACCGACGTCCCACCCACCAGACTGAACAAGGGAATGATCACAGTAGGCTGCCTGTCTGGCGCTGGAATCTGCCACATAACACATGCACTCAGGTCACTCCGCAGCATGTACAAGTATGACGCGGTCATTGTCCATGCTGGTGTCAACGACCGGAGACATACCACCCTGGGATACATGAAAGGAGACATAGAGGGGCTCTCAGATTGTGTAGCCCAGGCCAGCATGTCCCTGACCCTGGGCAGTATCCCACCCTCATCAAGTATGATGCCACTATACTGGCTCCAAATGATCACCCTTGATAATGTGCCTGGTTACCGGTGTCAGTTTGAGGGGATCCAAATTCCTCTTGCCTGGGATGACATGCTTGGCACGCCATGCCCCTTCGCAAGGGATGGCTCGCACCTGTCGCCCCTGGTCTTCAAGAGTTTGGCTAAGGCTCCTGCCACCCCCACAGTGCCCACTGCAGGCAAGGCTGGAATGATAAACCTACCACCCTAGACTACAAACCTGGAAAAAGAAAGGGTAATACTGCTCAGTGCCAGTAGTCTATGTTCAAGCTGCATGCCCTCAAATGCCCTCCTCAGTATGGAGGACATCGATGTCAGTGCTGTGACTGAAACATTGTTCAGGGCTCCTGAGAGCACCCCAGCACTATCAGGTCATACCTCATATCACGCGTTCAGGACCATAACCCGGACCAAACACAGAAGGAGGGGGAGTCTCCATTTCCATGAAGGATACCCACACCTCCAGGTTGGCAGAAATGCACGTAGCAGCGGGGACCATCCAGGTGCAATTAACCATGGGTAGGACTGCCCTACAATTTGTTGCATGCTACAGACCACCCACCCAAACCCAGGATACCCGCACAGCCTTCCTGAAGACACTGGGGAGTATGAATGCTCTCACAACACCAACATATTGGGTGACATCAACCACCCATACATAGACCGGGAACATTACCCAGGACACAACACCCTACACCAAAGGTTCCAGGTGTTCATACACCCGAATGCTGTGAAACAACCATGCACCATACCCACAAGGGGAGGAACTATACTAGTCCTGATCATCACACATGGGGACGACATGCTCCACACAGGATGTACATCCCTCAACGGTGAGGTCAGACCATATAGTGAACTCACTGGAGATCCGCATCCTGCACCCAACACCGGCAAGGGAGACCACAGTGAAGACCTCTCCACAGCGAACCCCACACGTCATATGACTGGTGTGGTACCCTACAAGGCCTCCATGCCAGTGGTAAACACAGGCCATGCTGCTGAAACCCTTACAAATGCCTTCTATGAGCACCCCCAGGAATGTCTTGATCAAGCGATCCCTGATAACATCAGGACCTCGTCCACCAAAGGCAGGCACATGGTCTGGTGGACCCCAGCCATTAACAAACCATACAACAAGAGGTGAAAGCTACTACATGACAGAGCAATATCACTACCAGGGAAGGCATCACTGATTAATACTGGCGTTAATATACGATCACTCATACAATCATCCAAGGCCGCCTGTGGGACTGGACTTGCAAAGGACACATAAGACAACCATAAGGCCTTCCTTAGCTATGGTAGGAACATGGGTGGAAGCACACAGTTATGCTCGGATTTAGTCCAGAATGGTACAATGATCACTGAACCCACAGACATTGTCAACAAACTGGCAGACAGGTTCCGTGCATACATTTACCCTCCCTCCCCCCCAAGAGGGGACGTATCTATCCCACCAGAGTCTAGCCTCCCAAACATCTCGAATGCCCAGGAGAGAGCTGATATCTGTAAAGCAGTGAACACAGCATCAATGGGACCAGATGGTGTCCCCGGCTGTGTGCTACACAACCTCAATGAGGGCCTCACCCCGCACATAAGGCTGCTGTTTAATCTTAGCCTTACTACAGGCTATGTACCTGATGGATGGCATACGGAAACTGTGGTCCCACTCCACCAAGGTAGTGCTCCTATGGACTCTGTACATCCCTGCCCTATAAGCTTGACAAGCCTTGTCTGCAAAGCTATGGAGGGGTCCATAATGGAGCCCATAAATAAAGACATTGGGGAACGACAAATACTGGAACATACCCACATCGGCTTAGCCAAGGGCAGATCCTGCCTCCAGAACCTGGTCGACCTGTTTGGAGGAGTCACTAAGGCCATTGATGGGGGTACGTCGGTTTGCACAGACTACCGTGACCTGGCAACAGCGTTCGAACCACACTCCACGTGGGCATCATAGAAAGGCTCACCAGCGTAGATGTAGAGACACATGTCACACGATGGTTTGCCAACCGGATGGAGGTCAAAATCCACAGGGTTAGTGTTCCTGGTGCCATGTCAGACTCCAAGCTGGTCCCGAGTGGTGGCCCACAGGGCTCAGTCCTGGGCCCCCTCCTGTTCAGCATTCAACTTTCCGACGTGCATGCAAACATAGGGGGATTGTGGCAGACAAGGTATGCAGATGACTGCAAACTGGCCACCATACTCAACACCCTATCAGACACGGACATCCACCTGAGGTCTCATAGAAATGGATAACTGGTGCCAGAGCCATGGCCTGAAGCTACATGCCAGGGAAGGTATAGACCTATCCTTTGGGAAAGACATGTTCACCCTGAATTACCACATAGGTGGTAATCCATTAAACATGGTGGACGTGATCAGGGACGTGGGTACAAAACCTGTCGGTAACCTCTCTTGACACTCACATTGCCAATGTGGTTGGGAAGACATTCCACTGTGCCCACCTGGTCATGAAGGGATTCACATCCACATCAGGGGAGGTCATTGTACCTTTGTACTCTTCACGCATCAGACCAATGATTGGGTACAACGCCACATTTGGAATGTACCTAACCTGACACCTGCAGCACTCGGAAGGACCTCAAACGTTCCACAACACAGGGATAAAGGTGCTGAATCATATGTCACACGCTGCCCGACTGAGGGGACTCCGGCTGTATACCTTCTCATACCATCTGCTCCGAGGTGATCTGTGCCTGACATACACGGCCATGTCTGACCTGGGTGTCATGGACATTTTCCACCTCCTAGGATCCAAACAACCACGGGCACGGGAGCAACTGACAGAAACCTCAACACGGACATAAATAGGACGTGCTGGAGGGACAGGTTCATCGCCCAGAGACTCCCTACACCATGGAACAGATTCCCAGCCCGTGTGAAGCAGAGCCCCTCACTGACTTTGTCCAAGAGTAATCCTGACGTGTGGATGGGAGATCGTAGGTATGCCCCATGCATCATCTCTGTGTCACTGCTGGACAGAGGGACAGCAGACCAATGGATTTAGTATCCTCATCCTAAGGGGTGGTGAAAGCCACACACACTCTGGCTAGGCTTACACATGCCATAGGGCACATAGCCTGGTATGTACCTATGCACCTATGTACCTATGTAGGTGTCCAGGCAGGTTGCGGGTACCTGTGGTATGCTGATATTGCCAGATGTGCCTGTGGGTAACCCATAGCTACACGTGGGGGACTGATAACAGTGCTCCCAGTAGGCACATGCAAGTACACCATATGAGGCATACAGGTTAACAGAACCAACATGGTGCTACACATGAAACCGTCACACATACTGTGTACACAGCTCAATGTATGCTGCACCTGCACTACATGGTATGTCTGCTGCATGATGACAGTACACAACCCATGTCACATACGCACCTGTCACTTGTCATACACAACCACTGCAACATACACATCACACACTATGCGTACACAGGTATCACATACACCTCTCACTATCTTGTCCACCCTGTGCATCAGAATATATTTGGATAACTGTGCACCGATGGTGTGGATGACAGTGATGCAGCAGAGGCTTCATCATATGCACAGGGTGATATGTGTGCCAGGGGCATAGGCTGTACCAATGGATGACATCATGTGTGTGTGTAAGGGCCGGTGCATTTACTGGGCATGACTGTGCAGAATGAATGTGGATGTCGTGGAGCCCTACAGTTGTGTCTGCTGTGTGTGGGTATGTGTGTACACAGTTCAGCCATCTGTGATGCCTACACGGGGTATACTTGGCAGCCCCAGACTGTACAGTGCAGGTTGTATGGCTCACTGTGTCCGTCTGTGGCCACGTGACCTGTGCCTGCCTGGGGTCGCACGGGCACTGCCGGGTAGAGGTATGGAGTGGCCACTCTCCGATGACACATATCCGCTGGAACCGTGTCCACGCTGGGACCAGTCAGGGCCACGTCCACGTGGCCTGCTGTGTCCTGGTGTGGGTGGTGTAGCACCAGCTACACTGCTGCTGCTACCGGCACTGTGTGAGTGGGCATGAGAGGTGGCACGCACACGTCGACCTACACTAGGTGGTGTTGGTGGCCTACGGCCACGTGTCCTATGCCTCACCCCTACCAGGTGTTCCAGCACAGACAGCTCACACTCGCGGATTGACATGCCTCGGTCGAGGATTCCAACCATCTCACCTAATCGCCTATCCAGAACATTAGCAATCTGCTGTTGAGCATTCGCCAATGACTGGATGTTCTCATTTAGGGAACGGATTGCGGCCCTCTGCAGCCTCTGCCCTTCTTGGTTCTGCCGTTCAGCACATGCCTGTGCCGCCATTACAGTCTGGAACATGCGTCTGGTGATACCAGCTGCTGCACCCTGTACAGCAGGTGCATGTCTGCCAGAGGTCCTCCTACGAGCAGCACCAGCCACATGCCTGTGTGGCACATCACCAGTCATTACACTGGCAACATGGTGTGTACCTGCACCTTCTGTAGCCACCACACATTCCTGCTCAATGCCAACAGACGCTGACTGTCCTTCCTCTATGGGCAACGGTGATGTGGTATGTGTCGGCATCAGAACCGTGTGCGGAGATGAAAGGGACATAGGTGGGATGGTAACCAATGGCACAGCTTCTGCCCCTGACAACCCTGCCTGTGCCTCATGCATATGGTCATCACCGCTAGTATCTGTGGGGACACTAGCATCAGATGGACCGCAGGAGGGGAACGCACCTACACCACCTGTGAATACAAAGACATACTGTAAGATACATTACACACACGCAGACACACACGCAGACACACACACACACGCAGACACACACACACACACACACACACACAGACACACACATGCACGCAGACACACACACGCAGACACACACACACGCTGACACACACGCAGACACACACACACGCAGACACATCATGCATGTGATATTGCAGATGGCATGCAGCATTCCCACACCACAGCTCAGTGAATGCAGGCCAGACATTAATAGTGGTAGTATGCATACTGTCCTGGGGTGCACACTACATCAAGCAGGTGTCATTTCAGTAGGCATGCAGTACACACATTCATGGTAGTTTGCATGCATCACTGTGATACACCGTGTGGCTACAGGCAGGTTCACAGTACACACGGCTGGCGTCACTTTGACATGTACTCCGCCAACATGTGCGATAACATGTGGACATGTGACAATGGTGTCCCACCACATGCACCGCATCATACTGGACGTCACAGTGCAGTGTTATGTGTACAGGCTACAGATAGAATACATGTGTAACAAAGATGTCTGTGCTGGTGTGGTTGGTGTGAGCCGTGTACATTGCTATACAGTGGGAGTACAGGCACTGTGCCACTGCATGGCAGCAAGACACAGGTATGTTTCTGTGCGATGCATAACATGGGCGCATTGCATTACCATGTCTGCAACACAGCCATGCTGTTCCACAGCACGTATATGGTAGACATTTGTGGCACCTCCAGTGGCTGCAGACAGGTATTCCGGTTGTCTGGTGTACCATATCAAATGTACAGGTGGTCCACTACAGCTATGATCGCACTATGTGTGGACAATGTGCAACGGTGTCTATCCACTCCAGATGTACTGTGTGGCAACATGCCTGTAGGTATCACCCATGGCCATGTTTGACTGGGTCATGGACAATTGTGTGTGATGGGCATCGTGTACCCATCCCTGTGGTGGCCCATGTGACATACACCCATACAAGTCTGAGGTGTCACAATCCAGAGGGCTATGCAGACAGTGTGGATGTCTGCTATGTTGGGCGTAGGTCATGTCATGGTGTGCTAATACTGCAGACAGAACACCACCTGCGTGGGACATGTCATGTGCCATGTCACAATGTGTGCACACAATGCAGGTGCATATGTCACATTGGTAACACCTGTGTGCTGGCCAGATCACAGCTCACTATGTGGTACTGTGTGCGTACCATAAATGGCATTCCAATGCATACTACATATGCAGCCATTGTAGAACACCTCCACCATTGTATGCATAGCTGACTGCACATATCACACTGATGGGATCTGTGGTTTCATGCCGGTGTATACTAATGGTTGTATCTACTGTACATGGGTAGCATGTGTGTCAGGTGGTGCAACCTGTATACCGTGACTGGAGCAGAACCCAGGTGTGCATGTCATACCTGGCCACATGGCGAATATCTATACACTGTAACATTCCTGTTACTAACAACAGTCTCACCTGCGATGGACCCATGGCTGTGCGACACGCCAGAGGTACCTGTATAGGGGCGACACAACAGTATAAACATTATCCATGACTGTAGCCACAGTAAGCACTGTGCATGTCACATCATGTATCTGTGTGGTAGCATGTGTTATGCACATGTCTGCAAACACGACGTAGCATACTGTAGTATGCGGCTTGTGTGGCCATATACCTGGCATGTGTTGGTACATTATGTGGTGTACTGTGACACCCACACCTACGTCAGTTATCATATACATATGCAAGACTGACTTACCAGGCAGCTCCAGGCTCGTTGGTTGGGAGACACCCACCTCCACGATGGCAGCGAGTGTTTCTGCATGATGTTCCCTGGGTGTCCCCAGACTGGCCAGGAGCTCCTCCGTGTGTGTGAGTGGGTGCTGGGTTGGTGGCCCACCACCTGTTCCACCTTGTTCTCTGGCGATTGCAGCGGCACGCTGTTTCGCGTGCCGTATTAGGTCCGTGCAGTGTCGGCGTATCTGCTGGTAGGTGCGGTTGTTGCCACCCATGTCATTCACCCTCCTGCGCATATCCTGCCACAGGTCATCCTGCTGCTGTGCTTGCTGTGGAACATGGCTGAATAGCAGGTCATAGTTGTCATGGAGCAACGGTATGATTACGTCATCCTCCTGGCGGCTGAAGGCTGGCAGCCGTGAACATGGCATTATCTGTAAGACATAATGATGGTGACAGGTCACATTTACACTGATGTACTGGCATACCGCTGGACATACATTGCTATGACATGTACGACACCTGCACAGTAATCTCTGCGATGCATCATGGCACTGACACAGCTGACATGTTGCTGTCACACCGTTAAGCAGCGGGTATCATATCATATCTGTGTGTCAACTCATCACACTGTACACACACCATGTTGATGGTAACCTGCTGTGGATATGTGCACCTGCCTGCACCTGTGTTCATACCAGTTGGCACGTGTCCCAATGTGCACACAGTTCTACTGTTCAACTGGATGCTGTGTATATGTCACTAGGCATCACGGACGCAGCCATTATGGACGTCAGCGGTGGCACTGCACACATACACGTGGACACCTGTACATGCATGTGTTGTGCCATGTACATCTACACAGCACTGTACAGGTGTTGGACAACCTGCCACGGCTCACCTGTATTGCACATGTGATACACATGGGACATTGTGTAATCATATGACATTAGCAGGGATGGTCATACATAGCATGTGCGCGCGCACGTTGTATACACCAACACACAGCACCTGTGACACCACAAGGTGCATCAGTGCCACATTACTGCTCTGGACGGTTGATAGTGCAAGTGCCATTTGGCCATCGCACCATGTATGACTGTGATAGCACGTGCAGCCTTGCTGGACAGGGCTGCATGGTATGACAGGGTATGTCACATACATGGCACAGGGATGTGCCCCACCTGGGGGGTACTGATATTGGGAGGGTGGCTGTCCATTCCATATGTCATTGCTATGTGTATATGGACATTACACATGTCTATCATCATGGTGTGGACAATGGCCTTCTGCAAGGTAGGCAGCATGCTGCTTGGTGGGGGTGTGTAAGGTGCATGCTGGTATCGCACATCCATGCATACACATTACCCCTGACAGGTGCTATGTGCTGTGATATTGTTCAACACAGTGCTGTATGTGCCCACACACTGATATACTGTGCACATGGATGGTAGCCTGGCCTGACATGGGTATCACATATGTCTACATCCAGTGCCTGCTGCCACTGCCATGTCAGCAGGTGCACCACACAGCACCATCCCTCCCACAGGGACCGTGGTGTTGGGCACAGCATAGGTATCCATGTATGGGGATAGGGATGTTCACATAGCGGGGGCACTGATGGTATCATCCATCGGACCATACACGTATGACGCACACCTCACACACCCAGCCCATTCAGTATGTTGTTGCAACACTGACAGAGCTATACTGCTAGGCCAGGGACATTCCCAGCCGTACATACACAGATGCATGAACATCTGTCTGTGGCATGGGCTACAGTGATGGTGGGGTTCAACACATTACGTGTTTGAGTGTGGCTGGCGCAGATGTTCTGTGCATGTGTCTACACGGTAAACCTGTTCTACAGTAGCCAGCGGTGATGTGCTGTGCACATGCCAATGCTGCACATTGTGTTGGTGTCTGTCTGTCAACAGGCCAGTGGTGGAAAACACAGGGGTATTAGTGATCAAATATGCATGCCGCCCTGTACAGCTGTACTGCTAACATCTCAGGTGCTAATGTGTCATGGACATGCACACCTTACCCGGACAGGTGGTAGTGGGTTGCCACCCGCACTCCATCTCCTCTTGTGGGTTGCTATGATCCAACACCCTCTTTGTATTGTATGTTCAGGCTATGCACCTGTGTGGGACATGTGGGCATGCAATGCACTACTGCGTACCTTTGCACCCATTGCACAACATGTCACACAGGTACACTGGCAGCCATACACTTCACAGCTTGATGACGGTACAACAGGTGTTGTACACATGTAACACATATCCTGTGGGACATGGTCATATGTACAGGCATGTCCAACAGTCAAGTACCACTGCTACCCCTATATGACAGATATGCAGTACATGTGGTGGTACAGCAACTGTCACATGTAGTCATGCAATGCCCCCCTACCTACATGCCGTGGTACTGCCTGTGGGGGATATGCATCTGCATCCATGCTGTGCCCATAGCTGACAGTTGTACATCGATATGTGCAACGTACCTCATTTGGTGTTCTCATGGGTGCATGTTCAACATGGCTCCACATTGTTTGTGTCTGTCACACAGTCATTGTTGTACATGGTTTACATGCCAGCCATGGCTTACTGTATTTGATTCCATGTACTTCATTGGGATACCATCATTATACATTATAGCAGCGTATTCCAGCCATCACATAGCCTTCCTAGATGACACTGTTAGCTAGCCAGTAGTAGGTGTTCCACCATCTGCACATAGGTCACACAGTACGAGGGCGGCTGACACCCATTCTGGGGACAGGGTGCTGACAGCTGTGGATGGGTGTGATGCTGTCGACAAGCATGACTGCACCTGATGGTCACATCTGGATGGGTAACATTCACAACACACACCTACCTTCACGTAGTAACACATCATCTACAACAATGGACATTCCTGCCAGAACAATGTGTGCAGTATGTCTGTATGACCACTTTAGGCACCACTGGTGGCCCCCAGCATGGCAGCCAACAGCACCAGTGTATATCCCGTGGAACCATGGGTTACACCATTCACAACACACCTGTCTCAAATGACCCTGTTGTGGATCACAATGCAGTTCCACACATCATGTTACACTAGGCATCATGCACTGATATGTTGCGGACGTGTGAACAGCTGTGCAACTCAACATATGCACACATGACACATCACCTGGTACAACATATCTCTCATACAACGTGTTATTGTGACCGCCCTGTGATGGCATTACACAGGCTACGTGTACTGGGACATGTGATGGCTCACCGATATATTCACCCTCTGGGTGTGTGTCTAGCCAAGTGTACAGTAGGCAGTAATCTGAACACAGGGACACTGTACATTGACCTACTGTGTCACTGCAACTGTTGCCTATGCTCATACTGTACTTATACAGGCATGTGGTATCTGACCACTATGACAGTCCTGGTCGACCACACTGCTGTGGCACACATGACCTGCAGCCATCTGCCTGGGGTGTGGAGCACACATGTACATCTTCACATGCTATACTGCCTCTGTGGTGGTGTCACATGACTGTCTCCAGCAGGGCTGTAACAGGCAGGCACGGCATGGGGTCATGTGGGACAATGCTTGCACCTTCCCCTGTGCTGCACACAAGCAAGGCACACACACTAGTGCACCACTCACATTTATCTGCAGTGACTGGGACCTGCCTCCATGCTCTGCGCAGCATGCCTGCAAGTACAGATTGTACACGGATCGCATTCTCCCAGGCACATACCTGGACTGCAACACACACAGGTGAGGGGATCCCACATCACACAGTGTTTTGCACACATCCTGGATATTTGCCGAACACAATGCATCATAGGTGCTCAATATGCAGACACCCATGTTTGTGACCGCTACACACATTGTAACACGCAACAGAGTTTACATTGTACACCACAGGTTACATGCTGTCTGTGTTGTTATACTGTACATTGGGCCTCAGACAGCTGATACTGCCATGTGCTGACAGCAACCCACACTTCCCTAGAATGGACACCCATGTACCTACACATGCTTGAGGCATGCACTCCACCCAGCTGGATGACACATTACACAACACATACCATACCTACACTACCCTCAGCATGCACAATACCTCCATGTGTCTGGTGTGTTAAATCTGGGGTTATCCCCCCTTTGGTGGATGAACACATATGCTTCATGGCCCTGCTAGCCACACCCTGGACACACACCCATCGCAGCATACACGGAACATGTGTACTACAGCCAGTACTACTGACATCTGCTGACAGCAGTTGTTAATGGCATGACACCCCGGCAGATGGACAGTGTACATACATATGTTGACACATACTACAGTGCACTTCCGTAGCATGTACACAATGGTAGGGACCATGCTATTCCACACAGAGACATGGCGGTACTGACCTTTTCACAGACGCCACGGTGGTGGTCATGTTCCATGCACATCTGATGTATGGGCACATGTGCAGGCTGTTGCACGGTGGTGTATATTCACATGTGTGGGGTGCATCACTTGTCAGCCATAGTGGGTCCTCGTGGTCCATCACATGCTCCAAGGCTAGCTACCTACACATGACTGCCACATTGCAGTGTGGGGCCTCAGGCAGTGTGGTGGTATGTCTGTGTTGTTTGGCTACATCCACATTCAATGTCACATACAATAGTCACCCAGGCATTGCAGACCGAGATAATGTTGGCAACGTGCCAGGCAATGGTGTACTAACCAACAATACACACTCTCACTCACTACAGGGTTGCAATCCATACATGGACATCGAGTGTCCCTGTGGACACATACATGGTACTGACATGCACACGTTCTGTCCTGGGACACTGGCCCGATGTCACCTTCCAATGTCCCTAGCTGTTATGTCCTGCCAACCTGTTTGGTATGTGTCTCCACACCAGCCCACTATATTCACTGCTAGCCTGTTGTCGGACATTGTGTACCTTGACCAGCGCACAGCCGCATCTATCGTGACTACACATGTGTGGCACTGCATTGCACGGTGGGACTGCATTCGCACACCCATGACTGGACCGTTCTGTATGGCACTGGGGCACATCCTCACGAACGTGTTTCACGCACGCATTGATGGCCTCCATGCCTTCCTGGCACCCTTGTTGGGCTTCTGTGTGCCACAGCACACCACATACACATGCTGGCCACCTGTCGTACCATTGCATGGGTGGTTGGGATGGTACAGAAGGCAACAAATCAGACGTTGTCCTCACATTGCCCTTCAGCACCATTCCACATTCTGGTATTGGCAACGTACACATCCACCTGCACATCATACCCTGTGTCTCAGGATGTTAAGCTATATGACTCCTGGACAGGACACACAGTGGTGCAAGCATATCATACTACCTACTACATGTCAGGTACATATGGCATTACACAGTCCTCAGTCATGGGGCCCCTCATGTTCACTATTTGCTTACATACACAACATGCTGTCACAGAGTACTGTCCATGCCTAGATATCCCACATCTACATACCTGGCGCCATTATAGCTCCACCAGCTCATACCGACCATATGGGTGTCAGTGTGGCAGATACATCATGTGGGTGTCATGGCATCAGGATGCATGACACATGGTGCATGCACATCACCTTTGCATAGCAACATTCACCCACTGACTATCACATGGATACTGGCCCCATACATGCATATCACATTGTACATGGTTGCTGTACACACAAATGCCCCACATGGTCCTGTGGTTACCGTATTCCACTGTGGCATGGATACACTTCTGCAGGGCCACACCTATCTGTACTGTGTGTGATGCTGGTACATAGGTAGCCATTGTACCTGTGGCATACACACATCTACACACGGTCAAGGGTACAATACCACATTCATGGTGTACCTTCCACAACGGCTACGACTTTACATGGCACAGCATTGTCATGCCACGATGTGTACCAGGCTTGGACTGTTTACATATGCGACTGACAGACGGAAAACACATCTGTACACATCTGCATACCACATACACAGGGGTGTCTTCTGCTCTGACACGGACCATGTCCTCCACATTACTGATGCATATACTCCTCATACATGACAATTGCAGTGGGCAGTGTGAACGGACCGCTCATGGATATGTGCACACATGCCACACTGCATGGGCTGGGCTTCTGTGTTACTTCCGCAGACACAACACACACCATGCTGTGGAACATAGGTCCTGTGCACATCCCACAGGGACACACAGTGGCACTGTTCATGTGATAGCTCCCTTGCTGTTTGAGTGACACGTAGTCATGGTACCACCACAGCAGCAGTACTGTGTGAACATGCAGTTGACACCCGCCTCTGCTGTTCACTGGACACTACCATGGGGAGGTGACACTACTGTGTACACTGCACATGTGTTTACACATGGACCTGCCAGACTTCATTGTTGTCCACATTGCACCTGCTACAGATCGTTTGGGCATGGTTACTTGGTGTTCCTTCCATTTCGGATGGCTATGATGCTACTACTCTGTCCCATACCTACAGGCCATATGTATCCTGTTATTGTACATACCAATAGGCAATACCTCCATTATGCATGATATGCCTGTGATACTGTGTATAATGTCTGTCATATCCACCATGACAGCTTTACATTACACATAGTTGACATAGTATCCCCTACTGCAAGGCATAACTGCACGTCGGGTACATTACGATGACATCGATGGTATATGCCCATACACATGTGTGCTGTGACAGTATACATACATGTCCTATCCCCTGCTATGGCACTTCCTTGTTGGACATCCACTGCCAGCATCGGCGTGTGGTCTGGCATTGTTCTCTTATGCCCCTGTGGCAGCCCTTGTGGTGTCTCGCTGTGTACATGATGTCCCACTGCTGTGCACACGGTGTCCACAGTCGCTGGTATGCTCAGCAGGATAGCACTACATAACCACCTTTCACCACTCTCTACATTATGGACAAGTATCATTACTTACAAACACCATTCCCATACAGTACAGCTTCATCATACACATCATGTGTTACACACCTGCACATATCGTGGTGTTCTACGCACCTTGTCTGTGTTTCGCCCGTATCGGTATTCCTATTTATTACTCTTTCCGCTGTACACTGCTGGTTCGGTATGAGCATACGGTTTGAATATCCTGGGAGTCATCCTTATATCCGCCGATACCTGCAACATGTGGGTTCATCCCACCAATTGCTGTTCCTCAGTGTGTAATTGTGCGATATCACCTGTGCATCTACTCCATTCGGACATTACGCGCCGTAACTGGGGTATGGTTGATTCCTCACCTGGGCGTTGGCTATTTGCCCTACCTTCATGGAGATGGTCTGTATTGTGTTATGTTATGTGTAACTGCAGCCGCTATGTGGCAACAGGTACATTTCGCAGTGGTGTTAGCCGTGGATTGTGTGTTTTGGGTATGGTATTAGGTTCGACATGTGGGTGTCCCTGTCCTGACGGCATCTGTTGATGGCGTTTTGCATTCGGATGTGTAACATATCTGTTGTATTCCTTCAAACAACGCATGCAAGTATGCATCCGCTGTTGACTGTGTTTCCCACACGAGATGTTGCGGTTATGCAGATGTCATTGACTGCCTGTATGTTTGTGCTGCTATTATGGCTTGTATCCCTTTAATATGTACAATGGGGAATATCGGAGGTTGTAGGTGACGGATACGGGTTGTGGGCCTTGCATCTCTACATACACGGTATGGTTGTCTGTGTGCTCCATCCCTGCCTGGGGAGTTGACGGTTAATTGTTTGTTGGTCTGGGAGTGTAGGTTGTGTTGTTGTCATGTGGTGTTGGTATCGCCATGGTGTGCTTCATGCATGTATTCCTCCATCACATCTGTGGTATATCAGCGGTTGTTTGTACGTGACTATCCCTTGTCATTCTGTCCCAGATATTTACAGTCATTGTGGTCCTGTACTTGGGATGGCCTGTTTGCCAGTGGTTGCCACCTATTCAGGTGGGGATTGCTTGTTTGACACTTGTAGAACACACAGCTTGTTTACGGGTCGATACGTACACGGTCAGTACCGAGGTAGCACATACGTATTTCCACGGTACATACCTATTGCTGTGTGACTTTGCCGACGATCATTTTGCAATTAGCATATCGGTGTCATACATACGGTCATGATTAGTACATATGTCCTTTCCATTTCCTGTGGGTATATTCCTGTGCTACATTCTGGGACATTGTCACTTTACATCGTTATACGCCGCCACACGCCCAGCCAGGTGGGGCTCTCACTACTACTTTGGGACTACTGGTGTACATATGCCTGTGGCTAATGTACTGTATGCCTACACATATTATTCCACTCTGCCTCTAACATGGCACCAACATACACATATTACAGAGACACACACATTACACCGCACAGCGACACACATGGCACCCTCACCACACACACATACCACGGCAGTCACGGGACGGTTGCACACAGTACCTGCGGCGCATCACCGGGCGGTGTCTACCTCCCCTCATATCATCATAGTATTACCCGCATGTACTGTTACTGTACTGTGGCCTGGCGATCATTCCGACCATGTTATGCATTTCGGTATGTTGACCTTCCATGGTTGGCGGTATCCTCTTCTGTTAAACCTCCTGGATGTTCAGATTGTCGTTTCACTATGTATACTATGTACAGATATCACGTGTTACATCTCTGTCACCTTACATCCCTCTGATTCCCTGTCTTACCTGTAGTACTTATATGTATATTTGTACATATATTTCTATATATGTAATTATATCTATCTACATATCTTTTTTTAATTTATACTGTACATTGGGCCTCAGACAGCTGATACTGCCATGTGCTGACAGCAACCCACACTTCCCTAGAATGGACACCCATGTACCTACACATGCTTGAGGCATGCACTCCACCCAGCTGGATGACACATTACACAACACATACCATACCTACACTACCCTCAGCATGCACAATACCTCCATGTGTCTGGTGTGTTAAATCTGGGGTTATCCCCCCTTTGGTGGATGAACACATATGCTTCATGGCCCTGCTAGCCACACCCTGGACACACACCCATCGCAGCATACACGGAACATGTGTACTACAGCCAGTACTACTGACATCTGCTGACAGCAGTTGTTAATGGCATGACACCCCGGCAGATGGACAGTGTACATACATATGTTGACACATACTACAGTGCACTTCCGTAGCATGTACACAATGGTAGGGACCATGCTATTCCACACAGAGACATGGCGGTACTGACCTTTTCACAGACGCCACGGTGGTGGTCATGTTCCATGCACATCTGATGTATGGGCACATGTGCAGGCTGTTGCACGGTGGTGTATATTCACATGTGTGGGGTGCATCACTTGTCAGCCATAGTGGGTCCTCGTGGTCCATCACATGCTCCAAGGCTAGCTACCTACACATGACTGCCACACATTGCAGTGTGGGGCCTCAGGCAGTGTGGTGGTATGTCTGTGTTGTTTGGCTACATCCACATTCAATGTCACATACAATAGTCACCCAGGCATTGCAGACCGAGATAATGTTGGCAACGTGCCAGGCAATGGTGTACTAACCAACAATACACACTCTCACTCACTACAGGGTTGCAATCCATACATGGACATCGTAGTGTCCCTGTGGACACATACATGGTACTGACATGCACACGTTCTGTCCTGGGACACTGGCCCGATGTCACCTTCCAATGTCCCTAGCTGTTATGTCCTGCCAACCTGTTTGGTATGTGTCTCCACACCAGCCCACTATATTCACTGCTAGCCTGTTGTCGGACATTGTGTACCTTGACCAGCGCACAGCCGCATCTATCGCACTACACATGTGTGGCACTGCATTGCACGTGTGGGACTGCATTCGTACACCCATGACTGGACCGTTCTGTATGGCACTGGGGCACATCCTCACGAACGTGCTTCACGCACGCATTGATGGCCTCCATGCCTTTCCTGGCACCCTTGTTGGGCTTCTGTGTGCCACAGCACACCACATACACATGCTGGCCACCTGTCGTACCATTGCATGGGTGGTTGGGATGGTACAGAAGGCAACAAATCAGACGTTGTCCTCACATTGCCCTTCAGCACCATTCCACATTCTGGTATTGGCAACGTACACATCCACCTGCACATCATACCCTGTGTCTCAGGATGTTAAGCTATATGACTCCTGGACAGGACACACAGTGGTGCAAGCATATCATACTACCTACTACATGTCAGGTACATATGGCATTACACAGTCCTCAGTCATGGGGCCCCTCATGTTCACTATTTGCTTACATACACAACATGCTGTCACAGAGTACTGTCCATGCCTAGATATCCCACATCTACATACCTGGCGCCATTATAGCTCCACCAGCTCATACCGATAACGACCATATGGGTGTCAGTGTGGCAGATACATCATGTGGGTGTCATGGCATCAGGATGCATGACACATGGTGCATGCACATCACCTTTGCATAGCAACATTCACCCACTGACTATCACATGGATACTGGCCCCATACATGCATATCACATTGTACATGGTTGCTGTACACACAAATGCCCCACATGGTCCTGTGGTTACCGTATTCCACTGTGGCATGGATACACTTCTGCAGGGCCACACCTATCTGTACTGTGTGTGATGCTGGTACATAGGTAGCCATTGTACCTGTGGCATACACACATCTACACACGGTCAAGGGTACAATACCACATTCATGGTGTACCTTCCACAACGGCTACGACTTTACATGGCACAGCATTGTCATGCCACGATGTGTACCAGGCTTGGACTGTTTACATATGCGACTGACAGACGGAAAACACATCTGTACACATCTGCATACCACATACACAGGGGTGTCTTCTGCTCTGACACGGACCATGTCCTCCACATTACTGATGCATATACTCCTCATACATGACAATTGCAGTGGGCAGTGTGAACGGACCGCTCATGGATATGTGCACACATGCCACACTGCATGGGCTGGGCTTCTGTGTTACTTCCGCAGACACAACACACACCATGCTGTGGAACATAGGTCCTGTGCACATCCCACAGGGACACACAGTGGCACTGTTCATGTGATAGCTCCCTTGCTGTTTGAGTGACACGTAGTCATGGTACCACCACAGCAGCAGTACTGTGTGAACATGCAGTTGACACCCGCCTCTGCTGTTCACTGGACACTACCATGGGAAGGTGACACTACTGTGTACACTGCACATGTGTTTACACATGGACCTGCCAGACTTCATTGTTGTCCACATTGCACCTGCTACAGATCGTTTGGGCATGGTTACTTGGTGTTCCTTCCATTTCGGATGGCTATGATGCTACTACTCTGTCCCATACCTACAGGCCATATGTATCCTGTTATTGTACATACCAATAGGCAATACCTCCATTATGCATGATATGCCTGTGATACTGTGTATAATGTCTGTCATATCCACCATGACAGCTTTACATTACACATAGTTGACATAGTATCCCCTACTGCAAGGCATACCTGCACGTCGGGCGCACATTACGTATGACATCGATGGTATATGCCCATACACATGTGTGCTGTGACAGTATACATACATGTCCTATCCCCTGCTATGGCACTTCCTTGTTGGACATCCACTGCCAGCATCGGCGTGTGGTCTGGCATTGTTCTCTCTTATGCCCCCCTGTGGCAGCCCTTGTGGTGTCTCGGCTGTGTACATGATGTCCCACTGCTGTGCACACGGTGTCCACAGTCGTTGGTATGCTCAGCAGGATAGCACTACATAACCACCTTTCACCACTCTCTGCATTATGGACAAGTATCATTACTTACAAACACCATTCCCATACAGTACAGCTTCGTCATACACATCATGTGTTACACACCCGTACATATCGTGTGTTCTACGTACCTTGTCTGTGTTTCGTTCCGTGTATCGGTATTCCTATTTATTACTCTTTCCGTTGTACACTGCTGGTTCGGTATGAGCATACGGTTTGAATATCCTGGGAGTCATCCTTATATCCGTCGATACCTGCAACATGTGGGTTCATCCCACCAATTGCTGTTCCTCAGTGTGTAATTGTGCGCATATCACCTGTGCATCTACTCCATTCGGACATTACGCGTCGTAACTGGGGTATGGTTGGATTCCTCACCTGGGCGTTGGCTATTTGCCCTACCTTCATGGAGATGGTCTGTATTGTGTTATGTTATGTGTAACTGCAGCCGCTATGTGTGGCAACAGGTACATTTCGCAGTGGTGTTAGCCGTGGATTGTGTGTTTTGGGTATGGTATTAGGTTCGACATGTGGGTGTCCCTGTCCTGACGGCATCTGTTGATGGCGTTTTGCATTCGGATGTGTAACATATCTGTTGTATTCCTTTAAACAACGCATGCAAGTATGCATCCGCTGTTGATTGTGTTTCCCACGCGAGATGTTGCGGTTATGCAGATGTCATTGACTGCCTGTATGTTTGTGCTGCTATTACGGCTTGTATCCCTTTAATATGTACAATGGGGAATATCGGAGGTTGTAGGTGACGGATACGGGTTGTGGGCCTTGCATCTCTACATACACGGTATGGTTGTCTGTGTGCTCCATCCCTGCCTGGGGAGTTGACGGTTAATTGTCTGTTGGTCTGGGAGTGTAGGTTGTGTTGTTGTCATGTGGTGTTGGTATCGCCTGCGTGTGTGCTTCATGCATGTATTCCTCCATCACATCTGTGGTATATCAGCGGTTGTTTGTACGTGACGACTATCCCTTGTCATTCTGTCCCAGATATTTACAGTCATTGTGGTCCTGTACTTGGGATGGCCTGTTTGCCAGTGGTTGCCACCTATTCAGGTGGGGATTGCTTGTTTGACACTTGTAGAACACACAGCGATGTTTACGGGCCGATACGTGGCCACGGTCAGTACCGAGGTAGCACATACGTATTTCCACGGTACATACCTATTGCTGTGTGACTTTGCCGACGTATCATTTTGCAATTAGCATATCGGTGTCATACATACGGTCATGATTAGTACATATGTCCTTTCCATTTCCTGTGGGGTATATTCCTGTGCTACATTCTGGGACATTGTCACTTTACATCGTTATACGTCGCCACACGCCTAGCCAGGTGGGGCTCTCACTACTACTTTGGGACTACTGGTGTACATATGCCTGTGGCTAATGTACTGTATGCCTACACATATTATTCCACTCTGCCTCTAACATGGCACCAACATACACATATTACAGAGACACACACATTACACTCGCACAGCGACACACATGGCACCCTCACCGCACACATACACATACTACGGCAGTCACGGGGACGGTTGCACACAGTACCTGCGTGGGCCGCATCACCGGCGGCGGTGTCTACCTCCCCCCTCATATCATCATAGTATTACCCGCGCATGTACTGTTACTGTACTGTGGCCTGGCGATCATTCCGACTCGCGGTTATGCATTTCGGTATGTTGACCTTTCCATGGTTGGCGGTATCCTCTTCTGTTAAACCTCCTGGATGTTCAGATTGTCGTTTCACTATGTATACTATGTACAGATATCACGTGTTACATCTCTGTCACCTTACATCCCTCTGATTCCCTGTCTTACCTGTAGTACTTATATGTATATGTGTACATATATTTCTATATATGTAATTATATCTATCTACATATCTGTATATGCACATATAAACATGTTTATATGTATACACCTTGCGGTGAACGTGGCAGCATACAGCAACGCCGTCTGCTGTAGGACCCGCGTATGGTTGAGGTGTTGGCGTTCCATGCTCCGCTGGCCTTTGGGTGTACAGTGTTTGGGTGCTGCCTATGTTGGAGTCACACATGGGGGCACCCATACGGTACACTTTACGGGTGGTCATGTTTGTGTGCTGTCCATTTCACTGTGTGTGCAGGTAGGGAGGTGTCAGTCCATGGGGCCTACACTGTCAGAGTATGTGCTATACGTTCCCTCTTTGCCAGGGCATAGGCATATTGGGTACGCCTCTGTCTGCCTACTGGGGCTGGCACAGTGTGTTCATGGTCCTGAACCCTCTGTGCCTGGAATGGCCTTGGCAGTTGTGGTGGGCTTTGTGGCCATTCACCATTATGTCCCTGCAGCAGCTGCTTCCGCAGGATCATATTATGTAGCATGGCACATACTATGAATATGTGGGCACATGTGCCTGGAGAGTACTGCAGGGCTCCACCGGATATATCCAAGCACCGGAACCGTGATTTCAGCATCCCAAACACATGCTCTATGATTATTCTGGTTTGTGCGTGTGCCTCATTATGGCGTTCTTGCAAGTGTTTGTGTGCATTTCTGATGGGAGTCATCATCCACAGCTCCAGTGCATAGCCAGCATCCCCCACAAGGTGGCCTTGTGGGATGTCCCCCCTGGCGAATACCTGGTACAGCTGTGAGGCATGCCAGATATGGGAGTTGTGGTAGCTTCCAGGGCTGCCAGCACACACATCCATGATAATGCCCTGCGCACTGCACACGACCTGGCAATTGATGGAGGGGAATCCCTTGCGGTTTATGTAGCGTCTACCCTGCTCCCCAGGTGGTGACTTGATTTGTATGTGCGTACAGTCTATCGCACCCAGTACCTCCGGGTATTGTGCCACACGGTTGAAGAGGCACATATTGCTAGCCAACTCCTCCTGAGATCTGGGGAAGTATATATGCTCATTGGCATGTGGTAACATGGCATCCAGAAACTGGTGTAGTACCCTGGATGCTGATGCCTGTGAGATGCCCATTATATCCCCAGTTGGCCTTTGAAAGGTACCTGTGGCCAGTATTCGCAAGCTTACACATACCTTTGTGTCCACTGGGATGGGCTCCCCTCTGTTGTTTCTTGTTCTCAGGCATGGCCGGCACAGCTCCACTATTTGCTGTAATGTGTCCCTATCCACCCTGTAATGCTCTGCTATCTCCAGGTCTTGTAGCCCCTTGTAGGTTACCCTTGGTCTGAACACTCTCCTTCTCCTCTGAGGCCTACGGTAGTTGTCGGCACCCTCCTCCACAACACCGTCTGTCTCTAACACATGCTGATGGATCACGGCCACGGCAGCACCCAACATGTACATTTTAAAAGTTCCCCGTGTGTTTACACCTATGGTGCGACGTTTGGGAATACACGGCTGTGTGTTGTGTGCATTCACACTTTATACTGTTGTGCTGTACACCCGGTGATGTCATAGGGTGTGTCTGTGCGGCCGTATCTGGGGATTATCTTCCGTGTTTTACCGTTGGCACTGCAACGCTGTTGCCTTTGGTGTTGCATTACTCTTGCCTGCAATGGATTACCTTTCTACCTTACCTTACTGTTTCTGCACGTTGCACCTACTATTTCCTGGCATGCATCCTGCAGAGCCCTGTCATGTGTAGTTTCTGGGACATGGCATATCATGCGTTTTGTGTGCCGCTGCCGTTATGCTGCCTGTCTACTTGGCTCTGCTGTGTCAGGTCTTCACTCTTTGCAATCTGCTACCTCCCCTACTTTCTTTGCATTCATATGCCTCCCCTATCCCGTTTTGCAGGTTTCTGCATGCAGAGTTGTCAGCTGCCGCCGATTGGCCTTTGTGGGTTGATTAGTGTTGATTTGTCATTACTGCTCCAATTACACTGCTTCCGCATTTCCTCATATTCTCAACATCACCTTCCTGTTTCCGATGTTATTTGTGGGGCGAGCGTCACATGACTGGGTTAAGGGAACGTAGTCATCCTCGTGCACATGCACCTCTGCGCGCATTGTGTGCTCTCAGCTCAACTATTTCCCCAACACGCCGGTCCTGCAGCTGTGATGTGCAATGTACAGCCCAGGTTTGCTGAGCTCCAATGTGCTTCCTCCTACAGTGGCACACCCCTCTGCAGGTGACATGTATTCCCTCTGAGCCACTCCTCGGTGTATTACCGCTGTGCCGTTTGGTACAGCCTTACACCGGCGGGGGGGTTTGCGATTCAGTATTATCTGCCTCATTTGCATGGCATTGACTACTAATTCATAGTTACCACACCGAACACTGCCGCGAGTCCTTGGCAACCCTTGCACCGTGGTTGTGGCTTTCCATGCATACCATGGTGTATTGTGGCTGTGAAGCTGATGTGTATTATGCTGCTGTTTTATAACATTGTCATATTATTTCATTGTTTTGCACCTTCTGCAGACATGTCCTGGGGTTCTGCTGTGAGTTTCTGTGGACATACCATTTATGTTATTATTTACATGTTGTGCATGTTTTCTTTTGACATTCTCTGTGTCTTTCGCCATTGCCATATGGCAACAGTGTGATACCTGACGCTGACAGCCTTCCGTTACTCCTATGTTATGTTTGGGAAAATGTAAACTGTTTTTTTTGGTTTACATTGCCGTGGCCTTATGCTACGCCTGCGCCACTTCGTGGATCGCTATATGCCTTCATTTGCATGTTGCAACACCGCACATGGGGTGTTTAGCATACCTACGCTGGAGGCGGCGCAGATCCGGTGCACGCTGGTTGTGCACGTGGGATTGGATCGTACCTGAATCGCTCGGCGGCCATATTTGGCGTTGTAACGCCTACGCTATGCGTGCGCCTGGCGCAAGGTTCATGAATCCCGGGGATTAACTAGTGCATGAAAATCAGGAGGGCTTAGATTCATCCTGCAAATGTTTTCTAAGATTTTATTTAAATTACTCCAATGTTTCAAGTTTTTTTTTTTTTTTATGTCCATATGTAGTTGATGATATACTGGAGGTCCCATTCTTGACATGTTGTTTTGTCAAAAAGCTAATGTAAATCTTAGACTGAGAAAAATATGATAACTTTCTCAGGTGCTTTAAAGGGATTAGCTTTGTTCATTAAGTCAGAGCATTTAAAGGGTGGACAGTAGCCAATTGTAAGAATTTTAATTATCAGAATATTTACAAAATAGGTGGCTGTTAGTAACAGGCAGCCATTGTGCTTTTCATATAGTATGTACTGGTATCAGTTTTTAACTTGGAAAAGAGCAACTCTCAGGGTTTTATTTTCAGTTATTTAGATTTTATGTGGATTTAATGCTGTATAAAGGGTAATTATGGGTTGGGCATATTCAGTTTTCCAGAGCAGGAAATTGTTTGCTTAAGCTATATGAGCTTCTGGTGTAAGAAAGTGTTACTGCCAATAATATAAATTAAGTGTGTAAGAGCTTTAATTCTTCTTACTACTATGGCCTTTATTGTTTTTTTTTCTGTCTGTGTATTTGGACTGAGATCAAAACTGATCTTCTGTGATTGGAATTTTACCTCAGTCAACAAATGAAATTAAATAATTAATGTTATTAAATAATAATAATGTACAGCTCTGGAACAGACTCTCACTCCACATAAAATAAAGTCTGGTCTATCTCTGTCCATATAAGTGCAACTTGGATCTATGCATGGGAAACAGAAAATTTACCCCTGGACCGCCAACTGTACTATTAGTAAAGGCAGGTCCTAAATGCTTTATCCCATGCATGCATCCCCTCAAATTATCTATGGCATGATCCTAGTTATTCTTATTAGGGGTGATATACAATTATTGGCTGTGGGATGAATAAGGTCACTCTCTAATTAAATGGCATAGATTAAATTGAGCTGGCCCTCAAGGGCAGGTTGCATATCACTTACCTAAGAAACTATGTAATAACTAAATAAATAAATGCATTTAATGCATGTTTACATTTTGGTTACTCTTATTGCATTTATTGGTAGTAATTTGTGAAAAATAAGATTTTACCTCAGTGTATTTTCAATTGCCTTTGAGTACTACAATAGTAGTTAAATTGCAAAGGTGACATGATGAAAGACAGAAAAATCTCTGTAATTTTATTATCTATGCATAAACAAATACAGGTAACATAACTTATCATGGCAAAAATAGAGAGCAGTGGTTTGCAATATGATGTAGTGACCTGGTGCACAAGGTAGCCCCGTTTATTATTATACAAGGGATTCTACAGGTGAAACACAGCTACATAAAAAATGGGATGCTTGTCAAGTCAGAGGTTGTTTCAGTGAATGCAAAAAAAAAATCAAAAGCAGTTCACTGAAACTACTTTTGTCGACAGTGGAGATTGCCTTTTTTCCCATCTGCTAGGTAACCTCAGAGTTAGTATTATATAATTCCAGGTGTGGGAGTCCCTCCACATGAGAGTTGCAAGGAGAACTTGCCCCATCTAAAAAAAAAAAAAACTTTTAAATGTCACTGAATGCAGTTTTGGCAAATTGCTTTCATTTATTTTGCATTCCTCAAAAAGATGTTTACCTTGCATGGCATATTTGTTGAAAGTGTTCATAGCTGTGGCAAATAAGTACAGTATAAACTGACTTCACAAAATTGTCTTGCTTTGGACCTTTCATCTGAAGTATGGGAGAATCTTTATGTGGACCTTGACTTGTGATCTTGTTGTGGAATCATCATGGATTCTGAACATATATTGAAAGGAAATATATATTTTGTGACAGAAATTATTTTGAAAGTCAGTTATTACCCAAAGCAGATTTGTCTGACTTCAGTTATAGTTTTAATGACTTTATGTTGTAGATATGAAACATTAATTCTGATTCAGGCTAGATTACCTCAAAAGTTCGTAAATATGTTTCTACATGATTGGAGAGATTTGTCACTTTACTGAATAGGCATTGTTTGTTCTGTCATCCTGAAATACCTGAATCACTTATTGATATGTACAGAGTCCATAATATGCATTTTTATTGATCATTATCAGCATACATGTATGTGTTATTACTGATGCCCAATGCTTCATGCTGTAAGTTTTTAAAATATAAAAAAAAACAATAAGGAAATATACTGAAACTGTTGGAAGTAAGGGGAAATAATTAAATGTGGGAATTTAGCAACATTACTATTTGGACTATATTAGCTTCTTGCCATACAGTTTCATAAATCTTCTATCAAAGATAGAAAATTTATATTTTGTGAGTCATACTGACACCATTTTATAAAAAATTAAGCCAATCTAAAATTTCCTAAGCATAGTTCTGACTCATCATTCAAGGGAAGCAACTTATGACATTCCTCAGATACTGCTTGTGATTTGATTCTGAGTATGTAAATCAATTTGCGCCAAAGGTTCCCTGTTTTATGATTTGCTGTTTAACATGATGTCATGCAGCATGCTGATTTGTGCTTTATGCCAATAAAGACACGTGATACATTGCTAACCTTCTGGTCTTACACTATTTGGTTATTCATTTGTTAACCAGCTAAACTTCTTAGCTACCAGTGTAATTTTCCTATGACAATATGAGCACACATTACCAAGTATGATTTATCAGAGTCATTTGGTATGTAAAGGGAAACATGGAATCAAAATCCTGATTACAAGCTAAAAATCACCACTGCTCACATCCTTAATATTTTCTTTTTTAAAATGAGAAACATCCTCATTAAATTATCACTTATGACATAGGCAATCTTATATTTATATAAATGAAAACAAACCATATTGACATAATTTTAGTTCCAAACATCATATATCACTTATAATCAATCTGATCACTATCAGTCAACCATCTTCTACCTTCTTTTAAACCTTATTCCTCCTCTGCTCATGTCCTTAATCTTTGGTGTTATTCTGTAAGCATGCATCACTTAGAAATCCAAAATGACTGGTTTCTGGTGGTGATCATCTCTAGAATGAGGACAGTTGCAAATCTAACCAAAGTATCTATTTTCTACTGTTTTTCAATTATCCTATTATAATGAAACTACATTTTCCATCTGAGCTACAGGATCTTCTGGAAGTGGACTCCACAATTACCAAATTATCACTTCATGTGTCAAATCTGAGTAACGTCGAATGACTGGATGGAAATATCTGTGCATGGAAAGGGAAATGATATAAATGGTCTGTTTTAGAGAATTTGAAATGAGTATGTGTAGATATACTTTGAAGCTACTATCTTAACAAGTCATTTAAATTAAGCTAAAATACCACATCATTCTGCAACATTGTTAGCCTGCGATCACATGCGATTCATTGCAGCCTTATTGAAACTAGACACAGTGCTAGAAAGTATCACAATTTGGTTAGTGCCCTGTAACCCATAATTTACCATTTCCATAGATCATTTGCATAAGCATAACAGTGTTTCAGAGCATTCTAACAGAGCAAGAATATTCTTAGAAGATCTTGTGCCCAGCAATAAATAACGCAAGAATTCACCATGTTGGCATTTTGTTGCATTATCTCAATTAAAAAAAGTTCTTTCAAACTACATTCACATAGAGTCATGTGTGGAAGTTATGCGCTGAAATAATAACAAGGAAACCCCAGATTTTCTCAATTTTTTTTTACAAACCTGCGTGGCATTAAACTGAGAAATATGCAATTTATTTCTACATTTTACTAGTTGTTATTTATTTAATATTATGACCAATGATTTACATTTTCGGAATTACTTAGAAATGGTCAGATAACCACATCTTTATAGCTGTGGGAGAGAACCACACGTTGTTTGTTTGATTGTGGAAGACATCATAACCAGAGTTTCAAGCTAATGCTTAATGTCATGGCCAGATTGGGAGGGTTATCGATGGTACTGGAATCCCAAGCCTATATTCTGAGACACACCTTAATTCAATGCCCAAGTGTGTGTGTGTGTGTGTGTGTGTGTGTGTGTGTGTGTGTTTATTATATAAAAAAAGAAGTAATCTCTGTGGTATCCCCATAGTCTCAAACAGCCCACAAAACAAGTATAGTGGGTCCAAAACCAAAAAAAGAGTAAGAAACCTCTCTGTGTGGAAGAGTTTCAATTCACACGCACACACATATATATATATATATATATATATATATATATATATATATATATATATATATATATATATATATACATATTTAGTTAATCATTGTACATTAATAAGATCAGATAATGGCAGCAGAAGTAGAAAACCTAAACTCGTCCTAAGTCAATAAATAATAAAAAATATATTTTGAAACATTATACAGAACTACTAAGTATTAAAAAGTAACCCAATCAGGGTACACAGTCTGTTTCCAGTTGAAAATCCTTTATTAAGCACTGTAATGCTGATTGTTCCACTCAAACATATCCGTGGCTACTGTTGACCAAGGTAGTTCAGGAACTGGACTTGGCTGAAGTGGTTCTTTTTGAAATGCGGCTTAGTACTAGTGCATACTGAACAAGAGGAAATTACTTT
Source organism: Protopterus annectens (assembly GCF_019279795.1). Classification (NCBI taxonomy): domain Eukaryota; kingdom Metazoa; phylum Chordata; order Ceratodontiformes; family Protopteridae; genus Protopterus; species Protopterus annectens. The sequence goes on from NC_056728.1 coordinate 1,189,185,225, forward strand.
ATCAATGTCTTTTGCTAGAGAAGGCCAAAATATTAGTTATCTCACCCTTCTTTTGGTAGATTCAGAACCCAGGTGACCACAATACAAAATCTGGATATATTCATGTTGTAAGGAAGCAGGTACACCAATTTTAGGACCTTTGACAATAATGCCATCTCCCATCAACATCTCATTTCTATAAGAAAAATAAGTTTGCACTTCAGGTAGTACACTAGATTGCTTTGATGGTCATCCAACATTAATGCAATGGTTGAGCTTTTGCAAAATTGGATCAGTCTTTGTCTGATCTCTCAGCTCATCAAGTCTCATGGTAGAAACATTATGCACTTCTATGACATCAAAGTCAGAATTCTCTGCATGAAGCTGATCCATTTATTTCTGGGCAATCTAGATAAGGCATCAGCCAGATAAAGAAGTTTCCCTTTTGTATAGACCATTTTGAAGTTGTACTTCTGCAATTTGAGCATCATTCTTTGTAATCTCGCTGGAGCTGAATGCATAGGCTTCTTCAAAATAGTAACTAGAGCTTGATGATCAGTTTGAATCTGAATAGCTTGACCATGGATATAATCATGAAACTTTGAACATGTAAATACTATTGCCAAAAGTTCTTTCTCAGTTTGAGCATACTGCATTTCAGCTTGGGTAAGAGATCTAGATGCAAAGGCTACTGTTCTGCCTTCTTGAAGAATAATTGCACCAAGATCAAATCTTGAAGCATCACAGAAAAGAGTTACGGGTTTATTGACATCATAGTATCTTTATATGGCTGGGGTGGCAATTTTCTGCTTAAGGACTTCAAATGCTCTCTGGTGCTGTTCTAACCAAGATCATGCAACATTTCTGCACGTTAGCTCTCTCATAGGTGTTGTCAACTCACTGAAGTCTGGTATAAACTTGCCTAGATAGTTGACCATACCAAGAAAATGTTGAAGAGTTTGAACATTATCTGGTGCTGGCATCTCCAGAATGGCTGCTTGCTTGGACATGTCTGGTCACAAGCCATTGCTAGTAAATAAATAACCTACATATGTAACTTCTGGTAGTTTGAATTTGCACATCAGAGGATTGAGGTTTAAGTTCACTTCACATGCTTTGTCTTGAACTTTTCTAAGATTTATGTCATGCTCTGCTTCACCATTGCTTCCAACCAATAAATCATCTACTATTATGAAACAATGATAACCCAAAAAAAACTTGCTCCTTTGCATGCTGAAAGACTTCACTTGTAGAATTTATTCCAAATGGCATCCTGAGGAATCTATATCTTCCTAATGGAGTACTAAAAGTAGTCAGTAGTTAAGATTTCCGATCAAGCATCACTTGCGAAAATGAACTTTTTGCATCCAAGACAGAAAAAACAGTGGCATTCGGTATCAGGGCTGCGACTTCCTCAACTGTGCACATAGGACGATGTGTTCTCTTTAATGCTTTGTTCAAATCTCTTGGGTCAATACATATTCTGATTTTGTCTGAGCATTTTTTGTGGGGTGCTACCATGGACGACACCCATTCAGTTGGTTCTGTGACTGTACAAATTACACCTTGCTGCACCATTTTATCCAACTGAGATATGACCTTATTCTGCATAGCTATCAGAACTTTTCTTGCCAGTCTGACCACTGGACTGACCTTTAGGTCTAACTTCATAGAATACACAACTGGAAGTTTGCCTAACCTGTCATCGAAAACATCAGCATACTCTGAGAAAATAGCTTCAGTAAAATTGGAATTGGGATATGTATTTATATGATAAACTTCTTTGGTAAAGGAAAGCAGATTAATTCTCAAACTGTCTCTGAGACCCAATAATGACTGCGCAGGTCTTCAGACTACATAGAATAGTAAGCTGTAGCAGTTCCTAGCCAAATAACATGAAAGCACTACTGAGCCTTTGGTTTGAATTTCTTCACCTCTATAAGCAACAAGGTTGGCACAACTGGCCACATTAAGTTGTTCACCAGCTCTCACTTCAGTAAAAGTGTCTGTTGACATAACATTACAGTGTCTACTTTGAACTTGGTGGTTTGCCATTGATCTGGATAGTACAAAACACTTCATTCTTTAGCAACAAATTTACTGCATCAGCCTTCTCACCAATGACTGACACACCATCTATGTAGAAAGTAGAGTTGCAGCTCTCTATTTGATCAACTTGCTTTTATAAGTGACCTTTCTTTATAACTGTATGAGGTTTACTTGATTTGGAAAACTTTTGAAAATGGTTCCATTTTTTAAACTTATGGCATTGCTGACCAAATGCTAAGCATTTTTTCTCTTTTAGACTCACGATTTGCACAACAATTGCAACAGTTAACAATAAAGCTTGATTTGAATTTTACTGTCTCACCGTTGTACTGCACTGAGCATGTCGTTTTCTTAGTACTTGCTGGAAGACTGCAGATTTTACCTGCCACACCCACAGGGGTTACAGCTGCCATGTGCTTAGGCCTGCTTCTACAAGCCACGTGTTGCATGCTGTCTACATTTGCTCTAAAGCCTGCTGAAATCATGATCTTATCACATGCAAGCATTCTTGTGTGCCATTCTGTAGCCTCATGGAGCTGACAAATCTCAATAGCTTTAAGAACCACAAACAAGTCCCAAAAACCTCAAAATTCAGAGAAACGCTCACTCCGGATAGAAAAACAAAGTTTATTCAAGCTAAACTTGTAAGCGCTTTCATCCTGATTTAATCTTAATACAGGAACTTCATCAGACATTTCTGTGAATTTTGAAATTTTAATAGCTTTGCTCAGTGTTAAATTTAGGTTTGCCACCTTTTAACAGGGCCAAAGTGGGACATGGAGGTGTGACCAGTAGGACATGGGGGTATGACCACTATGACACTGGACACACACCCGCCACAACAGCACCAGAGGTGTTGAAGGAGATGCAGGTATAGCAGTTGTGGGTACACCATTGGAAAGTTATTACAGCATACTGAAAACTCACAAACCATTTAAATGACGTGAAGCATTACTGCAAAAACACATTACTCAGTTGTAACAGTAAGTAAACTTTAAAGAAAAAAAAACACTACTCACTAAACAGACACTTGTTTATTTAAAGAAAAAGTAAAACAATTCTTCATAAACTAAAGATAACTATTCTGAAAGAAAACTAAAATATCTACATACTGCACACACGCTAAATGTGTGTAATTAAGCCTATTTTTATTGCAAATTAAAGCTAAAGCAAAGAATAACACAAAACAACATACTGCACTCTAGTACACTAACTAAATCACTTTTTCAAGTGTATTTTGTATTTGATTTTATGGCCTGAAAAAGGGCCTGGTTTGATACAATATTTAAATAAAAGTCACTGCATTTCATCCCGTAATTTATAATCATCATTAGTTCGGATTTTAACAAGTCCATACTACATCAGTTTTGCACATCTGTCCATTTACTTTTGAACAAAGAAAAAAGTCTTTCTGCAAATGCATTTGATGTTGGTATAGATAATATCCTAGAAATTATTGGATATAGTGCAGTCAGCTCAGGCCCTCTCTGAAAAACTTCAGCCACTTTTCTCATGGGTGTCAAGCTTGTGTTGCATAACTGTTGGAGAAAGGGTATAATTGTTAAATAGTCCCTGAAAAGATAGTCCTTATCTACATCCTGCAAACTCAGGGCAGTGGTCACACTTAGTATGTCACTGAAAGCAAAGGGCTCAGTTAGAGATAATTTAGACAATGTAAACAAGTAGTTGTTTTCAGTATAATCAAACCATTGTTCTAAGTACTTTACTGCTGTCTCCAGGAAAACAATGACGTCTCTTTTCAGTTTGTTAACAGAAGTGCTGTATAATGTGCTCATAAGTGCCCTAAGTTCCCCTCCAAAGAAAGCACCTTTATCTCTTTCCTGCAGTTTTTCCTTGGGAGAGACCATTACAGAAAATGTTTACATGGCAGTAAGTGTTGTTTTTTTCTAAAGTACTTAGATGTTCATTGAAATCCACTAGAACAGTACTGAGAAAGTGCAAATAGTACTGGGGCAGCATAGGCAATGCATTCCCACCATGCTCATTGGCTGAAAAGTACTGACATATCTGCCGGGGGGGGGGGGGTTCTCCTCTTCTCTGGAGCACTTGGAGATTTTTCACTATTCTTTCAATGGCTGGCAGTAGTGACAGCCACCTTGTTGGCACATGTCTTAACAGACTTTTGAATCCCATGCCACAAAACTCAAAGAAGTCTTTCAAGTATCTGGTCCTTGCGGCAGAACCTGAGAAATGGCTGAAAAGTTTCATTACAAATACTTCCACATCTTATGGTAGTTGTGCTACAGCTTTTTTAGCCACATTATGAATGATGTGGGCAACACAGTTAGCCTTCTGAAGTGATGGGCACTTTTTTATTAATTTGCTGTACACACCAGATTTCCTCCCATAGTTCACACTGGCATTATCAGCCCTATATGCTGAAATTCTGTTCCAGGGCAAGGAGTGATTTTTCCAAAACGTTCAAAATCTGCTGTGATATAGCTTGGGCAGATTCATCAGGGTGTTCATAGAAGTCCAAAAGGCCATTCACCACCCCTTCTTCTTTAGAAAAACAATTATGTTCCCCTTGTTGGAAGCATCCGATGAAATTGCAAATGAAGTGCCTGGTTTTCGAAGGTCATGCAGGAGGCATTCCAATGAGTGCGGTCTCAAAACATTTTCGACAATGGCTTAATCCTTGTTTCTTCCGCAAGATATTTTTTTGCAATGTCCGAGTCGCTGTACAACTGGCTGGTCAACTTTGCTGCACAGTCCAAACCATTATAGGAAATATTGTGCTTAACAGCATGGAACACCTCAGAGGCTTCTGCTGCAATGAGCCTAAGTTCTGGTCTCTCAAGGTTTATGTTCCTTGCCCACTTTGTCATCAGGTGATTGGATTTTGCTTGTAGAATAGCAGTCTTATGTTGTTCAGTTGCCTCATGTCATGCAACATCATTTCTTCCACCATGGGTCCCTAGAAATTCCTTCTTGCAGTACCTGTAGAATGCTTTTACATCACTGCATCTCTCAGTCCAGTCGAATTCCGTTTTCCAAACATCCTGGCACATGCGCATTCTCTGTGTTGGTGGTTAACTGTGACAAAGCTGCTGCTCTCTTCATTCTTGAATCTATACTTACGTGATATGCAACATATTTAGCAAAACTGTGTTAGTAGTGTGCAGTAACATATTGGTGCACGAATGAACTGGCTAGAAACACTGGCACATGAAAGAACTCTCTAGAAACACTAGCACGCAAAATAATTGGTTTGAAAAAGACTGGCACCTGATAACGATCATAAAACATTGGCATATTAAACATGAAGCAGTTTCTAATGTTGTTCTTAGAAATAGATTCACTGAAGACCTGAGAAAGAACAGGCCTTGGCTCTAGATGATTGCCACTGTTAAATTATGTCCCGATGACCCCATGTGCAAAAATAGGAAAAAGGTTTCAGATGGATAGATACAAACACTGACACTTGAAAGATCTGGCTACAAACACTGGCACTTGAAATATCTGGCTACAAACATTTGCACCTGAAATATCTTGCTACAAACACTGGCATGTGAAAGAACTGGCTAGAAATACTGGCATGCAAAAGTACTGGCTAGAAACACAGGCATGCAAAATAACTGGTTTCAAAAAATTGGCACATGAAAATTGTCAAAACATTGGCATATGAAAGTCCTGAGGAATGGAGCAGAAGAGAATTAACATTACAAACCATTTAAAAAGGTAAAATAGTAAATGATGAAACAGCTTATAGAAATCCAAATGCATTATTTTTACTACCAAACATGCCCCCACCCCTCCAGAAAATAAAGTTAAACACATTTTCACTGTACCAAAAAGCCAGTCTAAAATGAAGAATGCACAGCAGACACCATAGACCCGATTTACCTTTTGAATACAGCAGTTAAGAAAAATGAAATAAACCTATAGCACTAATTTACAAAGCACAATGATCTATGTCCAACAGCAGCACTGGCCATAATTGGTAATTGCATTATAATGAAAGCAGTACATTGCACATTTATTGAAGACATTACTAAAAACAAAATACAAACTTTGCTACTGTAAAAGCAAACTATTCTCAAACAATGACATGTTTTAGAACAATCCCAAATGCACTGCATTTCAACATGCATCCACCAAAAAAAAAAAAAAAAAAAAAGGGAAGCAAACATTTTACCTTTTAAAAGAAATTCTTACAAGTGCAACTAAAATAAACAGCAGACCCCATGGACCCCTTTTACCTCCAAACATAGCAATTAAGAGAAATAAAAATAAATCTTTAACAGTAATTTACCCAGCAGAACGATGCAATAAACAGGCCCAAGTAAAAGCAGCATACCCATATTCACATTACAAGCAAAGCAGGGCATTTTAACCTTATTAAAGTCAGCGTAAAAAATAAAATGCACACATTTACAGCTATAAATGGAAACTATCTTGAAACAGCTACAGCAAGTTAGCAACATGTACCTACTAGAATAAAAAAGCAATATGTTACCTATGAACATTCCCCCTTAAAAGCATTATACCACATGCACACTGACTTGCAAGAACTGACACAAGGAAAAAAATACCCAAACAGTATAGCTTAACTTCTTGAAAACAGCATTAAATTGCACACATTTCTACATGAAAAATTGCAAACTATCCTCGAACATTTTCTATCTGTAAATGGAAAGTACCCTGAAAAAGCCACAACAATAGAAATATATCACACTATATTTATATTTAAGACTGCCCCCCACCAGAAATAAACAAAACTTCTATACACATTTCAGCCTTTAAAACTGAATGCTTCCAGTTCATTCCCAAACAACCACAACAATTATAATTACGCGCATACACATGTGCACACACACACACACACACACACACACACACACACACACACACACACACACACACACACACACACACATATACACACATGCAGACACACACACACTTTTTATACCATTAAAAATTACTATTTGGAAATCTCAAAATAACCACTGCAAAGATTTAAATACTGCATACTGCACCCCATTTACCTCTAAGCATTAAAAACTTAAATTTAAATAAAGCCCTTTTAAATAACTAGAGCCACAAAATACTATTGACTGCTGTACTTACCACTATCACAGTCTTCACTGAGCTAGCAGGCTTCCTGCCTGCTGGAATGGCTGGCTGTATTACTGACTCCCTGCCTGCTGGACTGGCTGGCTGGCTAGCAGGCTCCCTGCCTGCTGGACTCGCTGGCTGGCTTCCCACTTGCTGGACTGGCTGGCTGGCAGGCTTGCTGCCTGCTGGACTAGCTCATTGGCTGGCTAGCAAGCTCCCTGCCTGCTGGACTGGCTAGCTGGATCTCAGCCTGCTGGACTGGCTGGCTAGCTAGCAGGCCCCCTGCCTGCTGGCTGGTTGGCTAGCTAGAAGGCTCCCTGCCTGCTTCAGTGGCTGGCTGGCTGGTTAGTAGGCTCCTTGCTTGCTTCAGTGGCTGCCTGGCTTCTTGGATGGCTGTCTGGCTAGCAGGCTTCCTGCCTGTTTCAGTGGCTGGTTGACTTCCTGGTTTCCTTGATGGCTGGCTAGCTGGATGGCAAACAGAAAAATCTCAGTCCTTCCTACTAATATTAGCAGCTGTAGAAGCACTAATACAAACCTGCTGTATAGCTGCACCCTTTGTAGGGCTCTTCCGTGTTGAATCCCCATCCCCTTCAAGACTTGCAGCCAATTGCTGCCCGATTTACATCCCCGGACCTAAAAGTGAATACCTCTGCCTGCAGGTCTGGGTTGGTGACTTAAGCAAAATGTCATACTAAAAAGGAAAGTATATTTGGCTTTTCCATGGCAATTCAGTGCAAATCAAAAAATGGGACTTTTACAGTCCCACGGCTTCACAGTGCAGGCAATGGGATGACATAGCTCAACCCTTGAGTGTCCTGCTGATAATAGATGGATGGTAACTGTAGTTAAATCACTATCATAAAGCAACATCTTTCTCACTGCAGAACTATTAATACCATACGCAAGCCTGTTCTTTATTAACTCATCTTTTAAGTCACCAAACGTACATGTTTTAGTACTGCTTCTCAGGTCAGTAATATAAGCTGCATCTCTTGTGTAAAATAAATGCTTCTCTAATGTAACATTTGTCTGAGGGTAACACATTTCCCTGAATTTGCATTTCAAACACTAGGGGTCTTCCTTTGATTCAGCCTGTACAGCAATATGATGATTTTCACCTTCTCCTTCATATACTGCTATTGCATACACAAATGAATGCTCTCTTTCAATGGCCTCTGTCCCAACTAGGTTTTGCAAAATGAATGCCCTGGTGAATACACCTTTGTTAGAATAAGCTGTTTGTATAAAAATATCATACTCTTGCTCAAATATTCTCCAGTTCTGTGCATTATTGTGATCAGATACAAGTGGCGATGGTTTTCAAAATCCATTTGCCATGCCAAAAAATTACAGTAAAACACAATGTAACCCTAGTCCACTTTTAACTTTATGAACTTGCACACTTGCACATATGCCTGAAATTTATGCCAGTATTTGTAACTATGCCCAATAGCACAAGCCTCTGAATAACTGAACTTTATGAAATATGTCTCTAAGGTACAAGAAAACTCTTGAAATTACTGTACTGCAAGACATCATCTCTCATCAGTGTAAAAAAACATTTCAAAATAACTGCACTGTGCAAAGGAATTGGGCAGAAGAAGCTCAGAGTAAAAACTTTTTGAAGAAACTGCACTTTGCGAATAAACATTAAACAGCACACTGAAACTTTCCCAGAATTGCTGTACTTCACTAAATAAGTCTTTACAGTGCAAGAAACACTCTGCAATGGTGACAGTTTGAGAATAGGCACACCCAGCACAATAAACTTTTTAAAACTGATGTATTTTGGCTACACTTTATGAAATAGTTGCACTTTCTACACAGATAAACCCTTGGGAATAAATGCACAGTAATAAGCACACACTGTAAACACTTTTACACACTTTTAGATACTTTGAATAACTCTAGTTATGCCCTGAATAGCTTCAACCAATGCAAAACAGTAGCTTATGCCAAAACACAGCAGTTTGCCAAGACATGCAGTTGCCTTGCTTTTTTTATGCTGTGTGCCCTTTTTTTTTGCTCTTATTATATTTGTTTTGCTTGTTTAATATTTTTTAATGCCCATTATACCTATATGTGCTTGTTTTACTCTAAACATGCCCATTTTGCTTTAAACATGTTAATTTTACTTTAAATATACCCATTTTGTAACTCTGAGGTAATTCCAAACCCTTTAAGTGCTTTTCTTCTGATAATCATTTTATCAAAAATCTTAATTATAAACATATTTAATTAATAAACTTTTCATGCCTCTTGCTTGTTTAATAATGCGGATTGTGCCTTTGTAATGCTCCATCTTATCTTTTTTTTATAAAATAAATAATTTGTGCAAGTTTTCATTACCTTTGGTTCATTTCTAGCCCTTTTCTGTACTCAGTTGACTTAGTTTACCTTCCCTGTTAACTCAGCACCTTGTAGCTCTGGATAGCAGTCTCTGGAATCCTGGTTCTGACACCATGTCGCTCATCAAGTCAGGATAAAATAGACAAGCATTCATGGGTTCTGTTCATGCAGATTTATTACATACAAACACATGAGGATTGAGGATTAATAACTTTAACTTAGATAAACTTATAAACAAACTAGCTATCGCACTCATACATGCTCACGCTCTGGCTGCAATCTCAAAATGGCACTGAAGCTAGTACGTGCTTGCTATTTATATCCACATGCTGGCCTTGAAACTCTTCTTAAAGGTACAAAATACATACAGACATTATTCTACAACCTTCAACATTAATCACCATTTTTTAAATGTAATCAGCATTTGAGACATATATTAAATAAAAATGAACAAATAAACACAAAATTAATAACAAAAATACATCACCTTATCCATTTTCAATTGCTAATTAAGGTTATTTGCTCAGAGGAACTTTATTTTTATACTGATTAGTAACTACATTAAGAAAAATCTCTCTCTCTCTCTCTCTCTCTATATATATATATATATATATATATATATATATATATATATATATATATACACACGCAGATATATATATATATATATATATATATATATATATATATATATATATATATATATATATATATATATATATATATATATATATGGGATCCGGACACATGCTCATGTAGTATATGTCCAAATCACAAAACATCGAACAAACATACATGAAAGCACTTAAAATTGACAAGTTCTTCCATGTATGTGTGCCTGTTTCGTAGATCAGACTACAGTGCAGTAAGGGAAAATTTCCTTTTCCCCACTGTAGTGTGATCTTGGAGTGAGAATAATAAAGTAGGGGGTGGGGGGTGCAGGGGGGCAAAGCCCTCCTGCAGAAACATAGATTTTTTTTTGACCTACACATACATGGAAACGCTTTTTGATGTCAAGCGCTTTTGTGTAGGTGTGTTTGATGTTTTGTGATTCGGACATATGCTAGTCGAGCATGTGTCCTAGACCCATATATATATATATATATATATATATATATATATATATATATATAGTGTGTGTGTGTATGTATATATGTATATATATATATATATATATATATATATATATATATATATATATATACATATATATATATATATATATATATATATATGTATATATATATATATATATATATATATATATATATATATATATATATATACATATATATATATATATATATATATATATATATATATATTTATAAAACAACTGGGTGGGTTTATATACTGCACTCTCTATTTTGTTGTGGGATGTTTTTGTTTATAGTGATTTATGGTGTAATAAGAAAAAGTATATACCATTCATGTTTAATATATGTATGTTGGTTGCAGGAGGTTATTTTTTAAGATTGGGTACATATATGTATGTATATATACATGTGCATATATATACATGTGTGTATGTGTATAATATGTATATATGGTTTTGTGTACATCAATTTGATATTTTATGATATATTGTGCCAAAATGGTATGGTGCCTTTAAAATGCTTGTGTATTTAAACCAAGAAGAAATGGAATGTAATTACACACTGAGGATGACAGAGGGCGAAACCGGATACCAGTCTGTGTTTTTTTCATTAGTTCTACTGCTGAGAGATGGTGTAACAAGTCTATTTTAGCTCATTTAAAAGTGCCTACAAACTCGTTTCTTTGCCTGTACTAAGCATTTCATTGCATGAAGCATTGCTGGGTTGAGTGCTGGTATACTTTTTGGTGTTGTGTTTATGAACAGAGCACACCTGCTAACACGTGTACCATTACATTTGGGATTATATATATATATATATATATATATATATATATACATATATATATATATATATATATATATATATTCAGATACCCACACACACACACACACACACACACACACACACACATATATATATATATATGTGTGTGTTTGTGTGTGTGTGTGTGTGTGTATCTATGTTAGATTATCAATGTTCTGAAAACATCAAATTCATATAGACGAGACCATATGATCCAAGTTTTGGAACTTTAAACATTAAGGGAAAAAAAAAATAAAATACAAAAAAATCTGTTTTTAACGTTTACCCCCACACCCCCTGCTAATTAAATATACCATCTCCAAGATTGCACTACATTGCGAAAAAGGGTAAATTTCCTATTCCATGCTGTACTGTGATCATCATTCAAAACGTTTGAAGGTTTAAAACTTTGGTCATGGGTCCCAACCATATGAATTTCGAAGTTTTGAAACTTTGATAATTTGATAGGGATCCATATATAGATATAGATATAGATATAGATATAGATATAGATATAGATATAGATATAGATATAGTTGTTGTTTGGTCACTCAAATATTTTTTTTAAGTTAAAGTATTATATCTATGAATTATTTTAGAAGATTCAGACATGTAGGGTTGCTATTTGTTAAGATCACTGGACAGTAGGGATCTTGGACTTTTCCCCAGCTGTTTTGTGATCTCAGAGTTAGTTTAATAAGTAACATGGGGTGTAGGGGGTTTAATAGGGCTTGCCCTTTGTAAAAAAGCTTTCTTTTTATTTTTATCTAGATTCAACTTAATGTGCAATCACATGAACTCCATATGATGTTTGAGTTTCTGTGCTTGTGGTTTTTGCCAGTTAAGAATGTCCATGCATATGGGAACACAACTTTAATGAAAACCTCATTGCATTTGGACTATTGTCTTTTTTCATTGTTTTTGAATGCTCAGGTGCATTATATTATGTATGGGAGGTGTGGGGATGCGAGTCTTATTTTTTTCCATTGACCAGTCATTCTCTTCACTCTGCAGTTTTGCTGGCTTTTCATTTTCAACAGTCCATTTCACCTGTTACTCAAGTTGCATGTGTGTGTGTGTGTGTGTGTGTGTGTGTGTGTGTGTGTGTGTGTGTGTGTGTGTGTGTGTGTGTGTGTGTGTGTGTGTGTGTGTGTGTGTGTGTGTGTGTGTGCATCTGCATGCATGCGTACAACATACATAGATATATAAATAGATAATGTATAGTCTTCTTAGAAGACAAGTGCATTGTAAGCAGTCACAAACATGGAAAAGGAAACTCCTGTGTGTATGGATAGGATTTTCTAAAAGTTAGCAAACAGCAAGACATAGCAGCAATGGAGGCTGGCAACGTGATGCATGCAAAGTAAAAAGCCATTTATTTGAAATTGTTTACGAGAATAGAGCAGTGATTCAAGATGACCAATTTCAAGCTTAATCCTTGAGCTGACATTCATGTAAATGATAACAGATTTTTATCATGTTGAACAAACTGCTTAAGTTTTGAGTATCAAGTATAAATGTCAAAAATCTTAACACATCAAACAAAAATGTTATTATCAAATAAATAATCTTTCCTAAGCAGAGGGCTTTGAGAAAGAGAGAGAGAGTGGGCAGGATTCATGAAGGCTTGCACGGAGTGTAAGAGATGTGCAACACTCCATGCAAGCCTCGCGATCCAGGAACAGCCCTAAACTCCGTGTGAGAGACCAGCTAAAACGTCTCTTACACAGACTGGGTGTGGACATGCTAAATACCTCACTTGCAGCTGAACGGTATGCAAATGAGGTATATTAGTGATCCATGAAGCAGAAACCAGTCCGTGTAAGAGACGTTTTAGCTGCAGAAATGTACTCAGTTGACAACTGAGTACGTTTCTGCAAATTCCACAACGGAGCCATGTCAGCTCCAAAAAAAGGGTGCATATGTCTCAGGCAGCATGCCAATGGCCAAATATGTGGCCATTGGCAAGGTAACCCGATGCAAAAATATTAAAAATATAATTTTTTTCGGCGATGTTTAAACCCAGCGCAGCCCCGCGCAAACGGGCTGCGCTGTATAAAAACATAAAAAAGAAGGTTATAAACCCACAAATGTGGGTTTCATGCAATACATGGAATGACAATGCAGGGACCAGCAGACCAAAAACAACATGGCCACCGTGTTGTGGTTGCTAAGGGGGGAAGCTGAGTCTAAGACATGTAACTAAGCATTAGTAGGCAATCTCATGTAAATGAGGGTTAGGATACTGAATCTCACAGTCACATAGCAAATGAGCACAGTCTGAGTAGTGTAAGAGATACATAATGGGGAGGAATAGAGAAGGACATAGGTGACATCACAGGAGGGAATGGTAGAAAGAAATGCAGTTCATTGGAGGTCAGTGTAACATGACAGATGACAGACACAGATCATGGAAAGAGGTGTGCCACTAGATAAGTCAGGGAAAGTCAAGAAATGGAAGGTGTACACTATTACTTACACCAAAGTTTCTTGCTGGGCGTGCATGCGCACGTGTGCACGCGCCATGAAGTGTGAGTAGGGCAGTGTGCGCGCGTGTAAGGCAGACTGAGCATGTGGGAGCATGTTGGGAGATGTTTAACACTGTTTGCACTGGTGTGCATGCGTGTAGGGCAGGCTGAGTATGTTGTAGGCTGTTGGCAGACGTGTAACAGTGTTTGCATGGGTGTGCGCGCGTTTTAACCCGAATAAGTAGATTATGAACCGTGTAAGCACGTGTGCACGCGTGTAAGCCACTGTGAGCGTGTTTCTGATGGTATGCATGTTGCTCCCCCCTGAGGAAACAGAAAGGAAAAAGGAAGCAACAGAATTAATAGGAAGCTAGCAGGGACAACTGCTGAAGCTAGCAGGTGAAAACAATTAGAAGCAGGCAATTACACAGGCAGAATAGTCGCCCAGCCCAGCACTTAAAACTCTGCAAACAGTAGTGCAGGATGTTTCTCTTAAGAGACACTGCAAGACAGGAGTAAGCTAATAGAAGTGAAAACTGAAAAAGTTTCACTCAGAGCAGAAATGTTAGGGGCTGCCATAGCTGTCATAATGAGACATAGGCAACTTGCTGAGGGTGGTGACAATGCAGATGGTGCCAGACAACCCACAGGGAGGAGACGGAGAAGAGTGTACAGGTCCAGGGTCACCTACCACAGGTTACATGAGCTGGAGATAGTAGAGCGCTATAGAGTGGACAGAGAGCTCCTGCAGCAAATTGTTGAGCTGTGCAGGCCACGCCTCACATACAGAACCAACAGAGGGGAACCCATCCCAGTGGAAACCAAGGTATGTGTTGGCCTAAGAATACTATCAACAGGTACCTTCCAGAGACCAACTGGCGATATGATGGGGATATCACAGGCATCAGCCTCCAGGGTACTGCACCAGTTCCTGGATGCCATGTCAGCACATGTCAGTGATCATGTATATTTCCCCAATGCCCATGAGGTATTGGCCAGCAATATGCGTCTCTTCCAGCAAATAGCGGAATACCCTGAGGTAGTGGATGCAATGGACTGCACGCACATACGCATCAAAGCACCAGCCGGTGAGCGGGGTAGGGCCTACATTAACCGCAAGGGCTTCCCCTCCATCAACTGCCAGGTCATGTGTGATGGCCAGTGCATAATAATGAATGTGTGTGCTGGCTGCACTGGGAGTTACCAGGATTCCCACATCTGGCATTTGATGCAGCTGTACCAGACATTTGCCAATGGGGACATCCCACACGGACACCTAGTGATGGATGCAAGTTATGCACTGGAGCCGTGGCTAATGACACCCATCAGAAACGCACACACACCTGAACAGGAACGTCATAATGAGGCACACGCACAAACACGTAATGTAATAGAGCATGTGTTTGGGCTGCTCAAGTCACGATTCCGATGTCTGGACACATCTGGTGGAGCCTTGCAGTACACACCAACTACATGTACCCAAATTGTCATGGTATGTGCCATGCTACATAATATGATCTTACAAAAACAGCTGCAGCAGGACCAGCATAGGGCTGGGCCAAACAGCCCCCCACCATTGCCAAGGCCACACAGGCAGAGCGTGACTCGGAGGAGGAACAACCTGAGCCTGCCCCAGTAGACAAAAGGAGACGTGCCCAGTATGCCCTGGCCTTGGCAAAGAGGCAACGTATAGCACATACACTGGCTCAGTAGGAACCCTGGGAATGATACCCCCTCTGACTCACTCAAATAATAACATGGATGCCTAAAATTACATGACCTGCTCACAAACATGTACAGTGAAGTGTAATATGCGCATCCGACAGAGGCAGCCCTGTAGCACCACCTGAGGCATGAATGCCATGTGTTAAGTAATGTAACACCATGTACTATATGCACACCTGAGCACCCTGACTAACATCCACCCTCAACAAGCATAAAGCCACAAAATGACGATGGGATGATCAAGTGCAATAACTGGCTGAAGTAATGCAGTTAGTCAAAGGGGAGCCAATGTGTCTCAGGCTGGGAAGACATGCGGAGCATGACATGATGCACCACCTGCTAGGGGTGGTGTGTACCTATCATGCCATGCCCCATGGATACTGGCAAAGGCTGTCAGTACCCACAGCATGCCCTGAATAGGTAAGTCTCAAAACACAAACCCACCTTCATAAATTCCACAAGGGATAGTCACCTAGATGTAATGCTACCCAATGCCAGAAGTCTAAACAGCAAGATGTGTGCAGTGTAAATGCACACAGCATGGAGAATGTAGATACCAGTTCTGTAATAGAGAACTGGGTCAAGGCTCACATCAGCACCCTAACACTACCAGGTCACACCTCATATTGTGCCGTACAGCCGCAAAACATGGAACAAGCTACAAAAGGAGGGTGACTAGCAATAAATGTCAAGGATAACCACACCCCCATGTTGGTACCACAACAAGAAGCAGCATGGGTTAGCCATGGTCAAATACCAATGGCTAAAACCGCCTCCCAGTATATAGCCTGCTGCAGACTACTGTCCTAATACCAGGAACTGCACCTGGCCTATGTTGGAATACATGAATATATCAAGCCCCCCAAACCACATTATATTGCTTGACTGAAAATACCCAGACATACACGGAGCATTATACCAGCACCAACACAGTAGGAGAAAAGTTCCCAGAATCCATAAACCAAAATGCCCAGGAACAATGTACCACTCCCACAAGAGGGTAAGCATACTGGATGTGATAATCAGCAACATGTGTACTGGATGGCAAGATGAGAAGTGTACCCCTCACTGGTAAGACCAGACCATAGAGTAATCACACTGGATATACACATCCCGACCCCAGTCCCTGGCCAGAATACCACAGTGAAAAACATGTGTAAAGCATAGGTTGCAGCCCTCCAAACTGATGTTGAATCCACGAAAGGCCCTGTGCAAGTGCAGAATATGGGACACACCACAGAACATGTTATACAGGCATTCCATGAACACAGCCAGGAATGCTTGGAGTATGCAATCATAAATAACAACAACACACAATTCCATACACGCAGGCATCTGGCATGCTGGACTCCAGCCATTACCAAACCATGCAAGAGAATGGGGAAGCTACCACATGATAGAGCAAACATAAAAAGGGAAGTAATCACTGACCAGTAGTATGGCAATAGCATATGTCCACACATACAATCCACTAAGTCCAGCCACAACAAGTAGAATCTGTAAATCCAGAGGCAATGTGACACCAGTCCCAAGTACACAGACAACCACAACACCCCCCAATAAATACAAATATATGTGATAGATGCAACCATGTATCCAAACCAGAGGTTGAGCTCCACCAACTCAGTACTGACTAAACTAGTCAGGAGGAGAAGGTAACCACATACACCACAAACCCAGTCCCACATAGACCTACCACAACTGTAAACCAAACACATAAACACAGACAAATATTCCCGGAGGCCTTAATTACAAACACACCACACCAACAGAAGCCTCCAAAGCAGATCACAAACAACCACAACCTTCATACATAGCACATGCAATGAATAGTACGCAAAGCTGGTATGCCAAACAGTCACAGGCCAGAAGGAGAAACAACATGCCTGATACAGTTGTAATAGGTGTCTGTATAGGTAGACACATTGCTGTCCCACTCACCAGACTGAACAAGGGAAAGGGTAGAGTAAGCTGTCTGTAGGCTGCCACAAAATGCCACATAACACAAGTACGAAGGTCACCCCAAAGCAAGCAGAAATATGATGCACTCAATGTCCATGCTGGTGTGAATGACCTGAGATGTACCTCCCTGGTCAACATGAAAAGAGACATGGATAATCCCTCTGAGTATGTATCCCAGGCCAGTATGACACTGGCTGTGTGCAGCATCCAACCCTCACCAAGAATGATGCCACAGTACAAACACAGAATGCTCATGTTTAACAGCTGGCACAGTTACAGCTGTCAGTCCAAGAGGGGCTAATGTCTGTCTGCTTGAGATGTCAAGCATGACAAGCCATGCTGCTGTTCCAGGGATGGCTTGCACCTGTTACCCCTGTGCGTCTGGATACTGGATAAGGCCTTTGCCTCCTCCATAGAGCCGTATGTAGGCAAGGCCAAAAAGACTACCCACCACCCTAGAAAACATAAGTGACATAATGCTACCACTCCACTGAATCAAACACATAAACACACAAAGACATACTCGGAGGCTCTGAGTAAAAATTTACCTAAACAGCAGAGGCCTCCAAAGCAGACACCCAAACAACTGCTACCTCAAGACACCCCACAAGCAACACATAAACCACAAAAGCAGTGTGCAAAGCAGTCACAGCCCTTAAGGCCAAATACAACACCAAACATACTTGTCATAGGTGACTCCATAGTCAGACACACTGACGTCCCACTCACCAGGCTGAACAAGGAGAGGGTCACAGTAAGCTGCCTATCGGGCGCTAGAATCCGCCACATAACACAAGCACTCGGGTCACTCCACGGCAAGTACAAATATGACACAGTCATTGTCCATGCTGGTGTGAACGACCTGAGACGTACCTCCCTGGACTACATGAAAAGAGACATAGAGGAGCTCTCTGATTATGTAGCCCAGGCAGGTATGACCCTAACCCTGAGCAGTATCCTTCCTTCACCAAGAATGATGCCACAATATAGAGACAAGATGATCAGCTTTAACAATTGGCTTAATGTCTGGTGTCATTCAAAGGGGATCCAGTGTCTGTCTGCCTGGGATGACATGCTTGACAAGCCACGCTGCTTCGCAAGGGACGGCTTGCACCTGTCACCCCTGGGATTCCGGATATTGGCTAAGGCTCTTGCCACCCCTATAGTGCCTTATTTAGGCAAGGCTCAAATTCTAAACCTACCACCCTAGAAAACAAAAATGGGAAGAAACTGAGGGTAAAGCTGCTCAATGCCAGAAGTCTAAATCTCAAAATGCACGCACTCGAGGCCCTTCTCAGTATGGAGAACATCGATGTCTGTGCTGTAACTGAAACCTGGTTCAAGGCTCCTGAGAGCACCCCGGCACTATTAGGTTTTACCTCATATCATGCGTTCCGGCCCCAAAACCCGGACCACACCACAAAAGAAGGGGCTGTATCCATATTCATAAAGGATACCCACACCTCCAGGTTGGTGGAAACGCACGAAGCTTTGGAAACCATCCAGGTGCAACTAACCATAGGCAAAACTGCTCTACAAATTGTAGCATGCTACAGGCCACCCTCTCAAACTCAGGAACCCCACACAGCCTTCCTGAAGACACTGGAGGGTATAAATGTATCTCCAAACACCATCATATTGGGTGACTTCAACTACCCGAATATAGACTGGGAACATTACTCAAGCCCTAACTTTCTAGCCCAACGGTTCCTGGAGTTCATAAATTCATATGCCATGGAACAGCTAGTCACTGTTCCCATGAGAGGAGAAAATATACTAGATCTCATTGTCACAAACATGGGGACAAAATGCTCCACACCGGAAGTATATCCCTCATTGGTGAGATCTGATCATAAACTAATCTCACTGGAAATCCACATCCCGCCCACCCCAAACAAAAGACCATAGTGAAGAACTTCCCTAAAGCAAACTTCACACTACTCAAGACTGGTGTAGTAGCCTTCAAGGCCCCTGAGCCAGAGGAAACCACAACCCAAGCTGCGGAAGCCCTTACAAATGCCTTCTATGAACACCTCCAGGACTGCATGGATCAGGCAATCCCAAATAAAACCAAGACTCTTTCCACAAAGGGCAAACATCCAGTCTGGTGGACCCCAGCCATTAACAAACTTTACAATAAGAGGAGAAAGCTATTACATGATAGAACAAAATCCATAAAAGGGAAGTCACCCCTGATCATTATTAGTAAAAAATACGAGCACTCATAAAATCAACTAAGGCCAATTTTGAGAGAAAATTGCCATGGATTCAAAGGACAATCATAAGGCCTTTTCAGCTATGTTAGGAACCTGGGTGGAAACTCCCAGATATGCTCAGAATTAGTCCAAAATGATACAAAATCACTGAACCCACAGACATTGCCAACATACTGGCAGACAGGTTCAGTGCAAACTTCACCCCTCTCCCCTAAAGGAGAGATAACTATCCCAGCCGAGTGTAGCCTCCCGGACATCTCAAATGCGCAGGTGAAAGCTGCTCTCTCTAAAGCTAAAACACAGCATCAATGGGACCGGATGGTGTCCCCGGCTGTGTGCTACATGAGCTAAATGAGGAATTAACCCCGCACATAAGGCAGCTGTTTAATCTCAGCCTTACCACAGGATACGTGCCCAAGGAGTGGCGTACGGCAACTGTGGTCCCACTCCACAAAGGCGCGCCACGGACCCTGGTAATTACCGCCCCATAAGCTTAACAAGTCTAGTCTGCAAAGCTATGGAGAGGATCATAATGGAGCTCATAAACAAAGATATAGGGGAATTGCAGACATTGGACCCGACCCAGTTTGGCTTTGTCAAGGGAAGATCATGCCCTTTGAACTTGGTCGACTTCTTCGAAACAGTCACCAAGGCCATTGATGAGGGAAAGGCAGTCCATACAGCCTACCTTGACCTTGCAAAGGCTTTTGACACAATACCCCACTCGGGTATTGTAGAAAAACTTACCAGCTTAAATGTAAACCCATATGTCACAAGATGGGTTGCAAACTGGCTTAAGGACAGAACCCACAAGGTTAGAGTTGCTGGCGCTGTGTCAGACTCCAAGCCGGTCACAAGTGGTGTCCCACAGGGCTCGGTCCTTGGCCCCCTATTGTTTGGCATCTACTTCTCAGAAGTACAGGCCAGCATGGGAGGACTTTGGCTGACAAAGTTTGCAGACGACTGCAAACTGCCATAGTGGAAAGTGCATTGGACACGGATATCCTTCAGAAGGGACTCACGGAAACAGATAGCTGGTGCCAGAGCCATGGCCTGAAGTTAAACGCCAAAAATGTATAGTCATACCCTTCGGGAAAAACAAGGTAACCCCAAGCTACCATATAGGTGGCAATCCACTAAGCACAGAAGAGGTTATCAGGGACCTGGGGACCCAGGTTGACAGTGGCCTTTCTTTTGACACTCACATTGCTAAAGTGGTTAGAAAGACCTTCTACATTGCCCACCTGATCATGAAGGGATTCACATCCAGATCTAGTGAGGTCATTGTTCCCTGTACTCTTCACTTATCAGACCAATGATCGAGTACAATGCCCCATTCGGGATGTATCTCACCCGACATCTGCAGCAATTGGAGAGACCCCAAAAGTTCCTCACCAAAAGGATAAAGGGACTCCAAAATCTGTCATATGCTGCCAGATTGAAGAAACTCCAGCTCTATTCAGTCGCATACCGCCTGCTCAGAGGTGACATGTGCCTGACATACAAGGCCATGTCCAACCCGAATTAATGGACATGCTCCACCTCAAAAAATCCAAATCCACCAAAACCACTAGAGCAAGCAACTTAAACCTTAGCACGGATATAAATAGGACGTGCTGGAGGGATAGATTTATCACTCAGAGACTCCCTATGCTGTGGAATAAAATCCCGGTCCATGTGAGGCAGAGCACCTCGCTGACTCTGATCAAGAGAAATCTAGACCTGTGGATGGGAGATTGTAGGTTTACCCCGGGAATCATCTCTGTGTCACTGCTGGACAGAGGCACAACAAACTAATGGGCACAGTATTTTTTCATATAAGGGGTGGCGTAAGCCACAAAAATTTGGGCTAGGCTTATAAATGCCTTAGGGCAGATAGCCTAGTATAAACCTATGAACCTATGAACCTATGAAACATAAGGGTAATGCTGACCAATGCCAGATGTGTAAACTGCAATATGCATGCCCCTGAGGCACTTCCCATTATGGAGAACATCGATGTCTGTGCAGTGACAGAAGCCTGCTGCAAGCCTAGTGATAGCACACCAGCACTACTAGGTTATACCCCATATCATGTGTTATGGCCCCAACACCTGCACCAAAACAAAGGAGGGGGAGTATCCATATGCAGCACAAACACCCATATGGCCAGGTAACTGACAATGCACAAAGCAGTGGAGACCACCCATGTGCACCTAAGTGTAGTCCAAACTGCTGTACAGTCTGTAGCAAGTGACAGACCACACTCTCACACACAAGAACTCCACCCAGACATCCTGAAGACACTGGACAGTATGAATGTCCCACCAAATACCAGAAAAGGTACACACAAATTACCACATAGGTGGCAAACCATTATGTATGCAAGGAGTACTCAGGGACCTAGGGAAACAGGTCGACAGTAATCTGTCATGTGACACTCACAATGCCAATGTGGCTAGGAAGATTGTCAAGATTGGACACTGTATCATGAAAGGATTCACATCTACATCAACAGAGGTCACTGTGCCACTGTACTGTTCCCTTATCAGACCCATAATCTAGTACAATGACTCATATGGGATGTACCGTACGTGACACCTGCAGCGGTTCTGAAGACCTCATAGTTACCCCACCAACAGGATAAAGGGTGTGAAATATATGTCATATGCTGCCTGGCTGTAGACACCCCAGCTGAATGCAGTCACAGACTGCCTACACAGAGGCATTGTATGTCTGTTGTACAAGGCCATGTCCAACACAGGAGTAATGGACATGCTCCATCACAGGAAATTAAAGCCATTGGAGCTGTGAGCGTGACAGATGTCAGCCTCAACACATAATGAAATAAGATGTGCTGGAGGGACAGATACATAACCCAGAGGCTCCCCACACCCAGAAACAGGATCCCAATCCATGTTAGGCAGAGCCCCTCACTGACACCCCTCAACAGGAATATTGCCAAGTGGATGGATGATAGTACATGTATACTGGAGGTCCTCACTGTGTCACGACCAGACAGAGGCACAGTGAAGAAAGTCATAAATGGCCATAATAGAACATAGCAAGGGGTGGCAAAAGACACACACACTCTGGCTAGGCTTACTAATGGCCTAGGGTGTATAGCCTAGTATGAACCCATGAACCTATGAAGATACAAAATGTACAGGACACTAAGGATAATCACAAGGCTTACCCAACTGATGGTAGGAACCATGTTGGGCATCCACAGATATGCTCCGAATCACACAGATATTACAAACAACATACCAAACACACACACATATTGCTAACATACAACCTGTCAGGTGCAGTGCAAACACCCCCCCCCCCCAGAGTGCAAAATACCTATCCCAGCAGACTGATGGTCCCCTGGCATTGCAAATGCTGAGGTAACAGCCATCATCTGCAAAGCAGAACACACAGCAGCAAAGGTATGTGATGGTGTCCTGGGCTGAGGCCAACATGGACTCCAAGAATAATGGAATGCCAAATCACACTACTGCCCAATGTCAGCCTTACCACAGGATATGTACCCAAAGAGCAGTGTACAACAACAGTGGTCCATCACAACAAAGGTGTTGCCTGAATGGATACTGCAAACTACCACCCCAGGATCCTGACAAGCTTGTTCTGCACAGCTATGGAAAGGATCAGTATGTACCGCAGACAGAAGGCTATTGTGGACCTACTGATACTGGAACCTACACAGTGTGGCTGTCGTAACTGCAGATCCTGCCCCTAAACATGTTTGACCCATTTGAAGCAGTCATTAAGGTCATTGATGAGGGCAATGTGGTCCACACAGCGTAGCTGGACCATGCACATGCTTCTAGACAATACCGTATGAGTTCAGTATGGATATGTTCACCAGCTTAAATATATACCCCTATGTCAGTAGAGGGTTGCAAACCAGACCAAGGACAGAACTGACATGGTCAGACATGCCGCATCCATGTCAGACTACAAAGCAGATATGAGTGGCATCCCACAAGGCCTGGTCTTGCCCCCCCGTTCTGTATATATGTCCCATAGGTATAGGCCAACATGGAAGGACTGTGACTGAACATGTATGCAGAGGAGTACAAACAGCCCACCATATCCGACCCCCAGCTGACACAAGCAACCCACAAAAGGGCCACCTACAAACAGACTACTGGAGCCATAGCCATGTCAGCAAGCTAATTGCAGAACTGTGTATAGACAACCACCGTGGATATGCAGTAAGTGCCCACAAATTACCACACAGGTGTTAACCCATGACGTACCTAACATGTAATGTGAGACCTGGGTACAAAAGGTGATAGATATCCTGCACTGGACAAACATGTGGCTGTAGTGTTCACAGAAACATATATTATATACCCACCCAAAAATGAAGGTTGGCAGATGTAGATAAGGGGAACTCACTGTGGCTCTGCAGTCATCCTCCAGCAGCATCACAATTGACTACAACAGCCCCTATGGGATATACCACAGCAGACACCTCCATCAACTGTAAAGTCCATAACAGTACCCCACCAGGAGTAGCAAAGAGCATGAACAGATGCCATGTGTTGCCTGAGTAAACAAACTGCAGCCCCACACACCGCCATACTGCCCAGCTACAGGCAAGCTGTGCCTGATGTATGAAGCCATGTCCAACCTGGAATCAATGAACATGCTGCACCTTGTACAATCTGAATGACAGTGAGCTATGCACATGAGAGACCTGAACCCCAGCACTGACATACATAGGACAAGCTGTACAGAATGATCCATAACACAGAAGGCACCCCCACTCTTCAGTAAACTCCTGGTACAGGTCAGCCAGAGAGTCACATATCGACACCCCTCAAGAGGAATCCTGATGAGTCGATGGGAGATGGTAGGCTAACCCTGGGTATCACTGATATGTCAGAGGTAGACGGAGGCACAGTATACTAACCATGACATATGTCATGGCAAACTCCAGTTACAATGTGTGTCGAAGGACAAACACACCCTGTGACTAGCATCAGAAATGGCCTAGGGAACATTGCTAGTGTTTGCCAATGTCC
Organism: Protopterus annectens; assembly: GCF_019279795.1. Taxonomy (NCBI): domain Eukaryota; kingdom Metazoa; phylum Chordata; order Ceratodontiformes; family Protopteridae; genus Protopterus; species Protopterus annectens. Next base: position 1,189,209,974 of record NC_056728.1, read on the forward strand.
ACCCATGTTGTGGAATACACTAGCAATGTTGGACGAGCCTGCTGTAGGTAGTCCATATCTGAACATAATGCAACATGGTCATATGTGCACAACTGGCCCCTACACAGTCTGTTGTGCTCACTACGAAGATGTCAAGCAGTCATAGGACTAAAGCCCAGGATACTGTCCACCACAGTGAAAGTACTGAACCAGTACACTATACGGTACTACAGTGTTAGGTCATTATGAAAGTATGTTGAGAACTGTCTGCAAAGTATCCCATGCAATCCCTGCAGGCACAGTATAATCCCTGTTGTGGCAGGCACGAAACAGTTGGCCAGTTAGTACACAACATGACACCCAACACACAACCATAAACGTGAGATATTGTTGGAAGTTCACACACACCCAAATATGTGGTGGACTTCAGAGTGCAACATATGGAAAGCTCACACTGGGCATGCTCGCACACTTCGATAAATGAGGCATATGTCAGACAACATGCCATGGAAAGGCTGAACTGGGCATGCTCACACACTTAGGCCATATCTCCATTTAGCAGTTGGCCACACATATCTGGTATTTGTACGTGTCAGTCCAAGAACCAACCACAACACAGCAATCTGCCCAGTGCACACAGTAATGACTACAGAGACATAAGTGATATAGTGGATCGCCATCATATGCAAACATCTTCCACAGATACACAAGTTGGTCATAGGAACAGGGAATGCTATGGCAATAAAGACCTGCAAACAGTAGAACAGCACAACAAATATTGTGCATCCGACAATTGAACATATGGGTGTAGAGGTCAATACTAGGCTTGTTGCCCTAGGGAATGACAGCTCAGCCAGAGTGTGCTTGGCATCTGCATCCCCAGGACAGTAGGCTACTGTGCCACTGTAAAGTAGGTCACAGAAGGCAACATGTGAGGCTAGTGAGCTGTGCCTCTGTCAAGCAGGGGCACCGTGGAGGTCCCAGGGATTGAATGTGCTAAGCCACAGCCATGTTGTCGGTGTGTGCTGGGAGAGGGCTGCTGAGGATCTCTGACAGTAGGTGTCCGTCAATAACAGACTGAGGGGAGCCCTATCTGCATTTTCTGGACGATTCCACTGTCAACACTGTGTTGTAATGATTATGTGTGAATGAAGTGCCATGCCAGAACTGTTCACAGATGTCCTCCCTCTGTGGGCTACAGCTCTGCAATGTATTAGCTCACTCTGTCTGTTGTACGGCGCATATATGGCTGGTGTACAGCTGACAGGTGTTTTGTTGTGGAGCAGTCATGGGTATATGTGGGATAGCATGATCAATGCAAACTGTACACATGCTCATAGAATGCAATTGTCAAGGATTATGCTGAGTGGCCAGTATAGTCCCCCAGCATGGGTCCTCTGAAGTCGTCCACCCCAGTCTTCACAAGTGTAGAGTCTGCTTGTGCAAAATACAGTTTGTGTGCAGTGACAACCTTGCCTTGGGGTGGAGATGGGATATGGATGTCCAGGGAAAGGTGGGTATGGTCAGATATCAACAATGGTGGTCTACCTCTGGTGTGGAACAGTGAGTACCCACGTTGCAGATGAACAGGTGCAATATGTATTCCCCCATGTGGCTGTGGTGTGTGGTTCTGCCATAGCACATGGACTCACAAATTGTAGTGGCTGTAGGGTAAAGTGGTAGAGGCCTGAGTAGTTCTCACACACAATATGCCTGTACCTGATGTTAACAACCGGAATGGTGTATGTGAACACCTGCATATCCCAGTACTGTTCCAAGGGAAGCTAAGTGTGTGTCCTGGATGTGGGTGCGGTGTTCTGGACTGATTGTGTTGTGTGTTATAGGTCCTGTGGTCACAAAGCATGGTATAGAACATAACCTGCCAGTGCGATGTGCATATCTGACCCTGACATAGGTGGCTGCAAATGCATATATATGCTATCCCCCACCTGACAGGTAGTACTACATGTACATACCTCTGTAGAAATAAAGAAGTCAGCACCCTATAAATACTGCAGGTGCAGAACAGATGCCCAGTAATTCGGATAGTGCGCTCTGCTAATGCGTCTCCCTCAAGTGTCATAATATAGTTAGGTAGGGGTTTGAATCCTGCAAATGCTCAGTGTGTGTGAGTGGGTGGGTGAGTGGGGTTTGTTTGTGTGAGAGGTAAATGTCCCTTTTGGCAACTGGGAAAACACACTACAGGATGCACATTCCCCTTTCTAAACACTGATGATGTCAGCACCCTATAAGTACAGCAGGAACAGGGAAACCTCCCAGTAATGCGAATAGTATGCTCTGCTAATGCATCAGTTTTGAGTGTTATAACATAGGTAGATAGGTAGGGGGTTGGATCCTGTAAATGCTCAGTGTGTGTGGAGGGGGTTAGTGTGTGCACAAGACTATATGAAAGAAATGTCCCTTTTTGCCAACTAGGAGAACACACTACAAGATGCACATTCCCAATTCTAAACACTGATGATGTCAGCACCATATAAGTGCAGCAGGAGAAGGGAATCCTTCCAGTAATGCGAATAGCGCACTCTGCTAATGCATCTGTCTCGAGTGTCATAACATAGGTAGGTAGGGATTTAAATCCTGTAAATGCTCAGTGTGTGTGGAGGGGGTTAGTGTGTGTTCCAGACTGTATGAAAGAAATATCCTTTTTGCCAATTAGGAGAACACACTACAGGATGCACATTCCCCTTTCTAAACACTGATGATGTCAGCACCCTATAAGTGCAGCAGGAGAAGAGAATCATAGGTTCATAGGTTCATACTAGGCTATCTGCCCAAGGGCATTTATAAGCCTAGCCCATAGTTATGTGGCTTTCGCCACCCCTTTAGTTTGAATAAAACTATGCCTATTATTTTGCTGTGCCTCTGTCAAGCAGTGACACTGAAGTAATCCCTGGGGTATATCTGCGATCTCCCATCCATTGGTCAAGATTCCTCTTGAACAAGGCCAGCGAGGTGCTCTGCCTCACATGTACAGGGATTTTGTTCCACAGCATAGGGAGTCTCTGGGTGCTGAATCTGTCCCTCCAGCACGTTCTATTAATAACCATGTCAAGGTTTAAGTCTCCCGCCTTTGTGGTTCTGAGGGATCTAGATTTTTTGAGGTGAAGCATATTCATCAAATCTGGGTTTGACATGGCCTTATATGTCAGGCACAGGTCACCTCTGAGCAAGTGGTATGAGACTGAATAGAGCTGGAGTTCTTTCAGTCGGGCAGCATAAGACATATTTTTCAGACGCTTTATCCTTTTGGTGAGGAACTTTTGGGACCTTTCCAGCTGCTGCAGGTGTCGGGTCAGATACATTCCGAATGGGGCATTGTACTCAATCATAGGTCTAATGAGTGATGAGTACAGGGGGACGATGACCTCCCTTGATCTAGATGTGAATCCCTTCATGATCAGGTGGGCAATGTAGAAGGTTTTCCTAAATACTTTAGCAACATGAGTGTCAAATGAAAGGCTACTGTCAACCTGGGTCCCCAGATCCCTGATGACTTCTTCTGTGCTCAGTGGATTGCCACCTATATGGTAGCTAGGGGTAACCTTGTTTTTCCCGAAGGGTATGACTATGCATTTCTTGGCGTTTAACTTTAGGCCATGGCTCTGGCACCAGTTATCCATTTCTGTGAGGCCCTTCTGAAGGATATCTGTGTCAGATGTGTTTTCGACTATGGCCCAGTTTGCAGTCATCTGCAAACTTTGTCAGCCATAACCCTCCTGTGTTTGCTTGTACTTCAGAAAAGTAGATGCCGAACAAGAGTGGACCCAGGACTGAGCCCTGTGGGACACCACTTGTGACAGGCTTTGAGTCTAACATGGCTCCAGCAACTCTGACCCTGTGGGTTCTGTCACTTAGCCAGTTTGCAACCCATCTTGTGATGTATGGGTTTACATTCAAGCTGATGAGTTTTTCGATGATACCTGAGTGGGGTATTGTGTCGAAGGCCTTTGCCAGGTCGAGGTAGGCTGTATGGACTTCCTTTCCCTCATCAATGGCCTTGGTGACTGTCTCGAAAAAGTCAACCAAGTTTAAAAAGCATGATCTGCCTTTGACAAAGCCAAACTGGGTTGGATCCAAAGTCTGCAAGTTCCCCATGTCTTTATTTATGAGTTCCATTATGATCCTCTCCATGGCTTTGCAGATAAGGCTTGTCAAGCTAATGGGACGGTAATTTCCAGGGTCGGTGGAGGCACCACCCTTGTGAAGTGGGACCACAGTCGCCGTGCGCCACTACTTGGGTACGTATCCTGAGGTGAGGCTAAAATTAAACAGCTGTCCTAACTGTGGGTTTAATTCCTCATTGAGTTCGTGGAGCACACAGCCGGGGACACCATCCGGTCCCATGGATGCTGTGTTTTTGCCTTGGAGAGCAGTTCTCACCTGGGCGTTGGAGATGTTTGGGGGCTACAATCCTCTGGTATAGATATATCTCCTTTTGGGGAGGGGAGAAGTTTGCACTGAACCTGTCAGCCAGTATGTTGGCAATGTGTGTAGGTTCAGTAATCTTCACATCATTTTGAACTAATTCTGAGCATATCTGGGAGTTTCCTCCTAGGTTTCTAACATAGCTAAAGAAGGCCTTATGATTGTCTTTTGAGTCCTTGGCGATTTTTCTCTCAAAATTTGCCTTGGATGATTTTATGAGAGCTCTTAGTTTTTTACTTATAATGATCAAAGGTGTCTTACCTTTCAAGGATTTTGCTCTATCTTGTAGTAGCATCCTCCCTTTGTTGTAGAGCTTGTTTATGGCTGGGGTCCACCAGACTGGACGCTTGCCTTTGGTACAAAGAGTCTTAGTTTTGTTTGGGATTGCCTGATCCATGCAGTCCTGCAGGTGCTGGTAGAAGGCATTTGTAAGTGATTCACTGGTTTGAGTAATGTTTACCACTGGCTCAGGGGCCTTAAAGGAGACCACACTAGTTTTTAGAAGTGTGAAGTCGGCTTTTGAGAAGTTTTTCACTGTGGTCTTTTTTATTTCAGGTGGGGGCAGGATGAGGACCTCCAGCGAGATTAGTTTATGATCTGATCTCACCAGTGAGGGGTATACTTCCGGTGTTGAACATTGTGATCCCATGTTCGTGATGATGAGATCAAGTATGTTTTCTCCTCTTGTGGGGATGGTGACTAGTTGTTCCATGGCATTTGAGTTTATGAACTCCAGGAACCTTTGGGCTAGAGTGTTTGGGCTTGAGTAGTGTTCCCAATCTATATTAGGGTAGTTTCAGTCACCTAGTATGATGGTGTTTGGAGATACATTTATCCCCTCCAATGTTTTCAGGAAGGCCATGTGAGGTTCCTGAGTTTGAGAGGGTGGCCTGTAACATGCTACAAATTGCAGAGCAGTCTTGCCTATGGTTAATTGCACCTGGATGGTCTCTGATGCATCGTGCGTTGCCACCAACCATGAGGTGTGGGTGTCCTTTATGAATATGGACACCCCCCCTCCTTTCTTGGTGCTGTCCGGATTTTGGGGCCGGAACGCATGATATGAGGTGAAACCTGATAGTGCTGGGGTGCTCTCAGGAGCCTTGAACCAGGTTTCTGTCACAGCACAGACATCGATGTTCTCCATACTGAGAAGGGCCTCGAGTGTGTGCATCTTGAGATTGAGACTTCTGGCATTGAGCAACATTACCCTTAGTTTTTTTTCCTTTTTTGTGTTCTAGGGTGGTAGGTTTAGAATTTGAGCCTTGCCTAAAAAGGCACTATGGGGGTGGCAAGAGCCTTTGCCAATATCCGGAAGCCTAGGGTGACAGATGCAAGCCATCCTTAAGCAGCGTGGCTTGTCCAGCATGTCATCCCAGGCAGACAGACATTGGATCCCCTTTGAATGACACCAGAATTTAAGCCAATTATTAAAGCTGATCATCTTATCACTGTATTGTGGCATCATTCTAGGTGAAGGTAGGATACTGCTCAAGGTCAGGGTCATACCTGCCTGGGCTACATAATCAGAGAGCTCCTCAATGTCTCTTTCATGTAGTCCAAGGAGGTACGCTCTCAGGTCGCTGACACCAGCGTGGACAATGACTGAGTCGTTGTACCTGCTGTTGAGAGACCTGAGTGCTTGCGTTATGTGGCGGATTCTAGCCCGACAGGCAGCTTACTGTGACCTTCTCCTTACTCAGTCTGATGAGCGGACGCCAGTGTGTCTGACTATGGAGTCACCTATGACAAGTATGTTTGGTGTTGTATTTGGCCTTAAGGGCAGTGACTGCTTTGCACACTGATTTTGTTGTTTATGTGTTGTTTGTGTGGTGTATTGAGTTTGCAGTTGCTTGGGTGTCTGCTTTGGAGGCCTCTGCTGTTTAGGTAAATTTTACTCAGAGCCCGAGTATGTCTTAGTGTGTTTATGTGTTTGATTCAGTGGTGTGGTTGAGTTATGTGAGACTGGTATTGTGGCGTGTGTAGTTGCCTTCTCCTCCTGCCTGGTCTTGCCAGTCCTGAGTTGAGAGAGCTCAGCCTCCAGTCTGGCTAAATAGCTGCATCTCTCACAAGTGTTAGTGTTACATGGGAGGAGGAGAGGGTTGTCCGTGTACATGAGGCAATTGTAACATTGTCTCGGAATTCCCAGATTCACCAACTGGGCAGGAGAGGATGCCAGCATCTGACCCTTCGACATGCTAGAAAGAATTATGAGTTGGTATGAGACAGAAAAGTAGTGGGCTTAGCAGGGAAGTGGGCACTCCTGGGGGGTTTTGCTAGTGAGAGATTTGTATAATATAGGAGTGCTTGACCTGCAAAGAGAATGCTTATAAGACAAGGGATATGCTTATAAGACAAGTGCTGAGCTTTTGAGAAGAAAAACTATTTGGAACAAGTGCTGCACTTTTTAGTGAAGGTGTAAACTGTTTAGGTTCCTAACAGAGCAGTTCTAAGGGAAAAATTGAAGAACAGACTTTCTGGAGCCAGAAAGAGTTTAACCTTGTTTAACCGGCGCTGCCCGATGCTGCTCTAGTGGCAACTCAAGACTAATTCACGCTAAAGCACGTTAAAGCGTGCTTGATAGCAGGGGCTGGAAAGAAGCAGGAATAGACCCAAACGGACAATAAAACTACAGTTTCACGTCAGTAACCACCTCACGGGGGCAGGGAAGCTGCTCAATGTTATTCACTGCCACTGATCAACACAGAGACCTCCTTCAGCCCAAGCAAAAATGGCCTCACAGAAACTTTCAAACAGTTCAGGAACAGCAAGCCTGTAACTGAACTTTTTAACTCTCAGAAAAGTGGGAAAAAGCAAGATTTTTTTTTTGTTTTGTTTTTACAGAGATAGCAGAGGTTCACAAGTAATATCAAGTTATAACAGTGCAGTAAATGACCCCACACAAGAGTGCTAGGTCAAGGACAGAAAATATGCAAGTTTTAAGAAAAACGATTTAAAATTAAGTGCAAACAGGAAATTCAGCAAACAGCTTTTGGTTGTGCTCTAAATACAGCTACTAATACAGAAATCAAGTTTAACAAGCCAGAAAATGCTCAAGCTAGGCAGCTATGCAGAAAAACTTAGCAAATAAACAGAGAAAAAATACTTAAAATCTCAAAAGTGGCTCCCTTCTTCTCTCAGCGTTTTTTCCTCTTGGAGGGTGCTTCACCAACAGCCAACAAGCCTGAAAAGACGCCCAAGCCACGAGGCAACTAGGTTTTAAGAGAGGAAGATGAAGGAGTTTTGGAAATGACCCCTAGTGGCCAATAAAACTACAGTAATGCAAATAGCACGCTCTGCTAATGCTTCTGTCACAAGTGTCATAACATCGTCAGGTAGTGGTTTGAATCCTGCAAATAGCAAGTGTGTGTGTTTGGATGAGCGGGGTTAGTGTGTGTGCAATTTTGTGTGAGGGGAAATGTCCCTTTTGGCAACTGGGAAAACACACTACAGGATGCACATTCCCCTTTCTAAACACAGATGATGTCAGCACCCTATAAGTACAGCAGGAGAAGGAAAGCCTACCAGTAATGCGAATAGTGCATTCTGCTAATGTGTCCGTCTCGAGTGTCAGAACATAGTTAGGTAGGGGTTTGAATTCTGCAAATGCTCAGTGTGTGTGGAGGGTGCAAGTCTGCATGAAGGAAATATCCCTTTTGGCAACTAGGAGAACACACGACAGGATGCACATTCCCCTTTCTAAACACTGATGATGTCAGCACCCTATAAGTACAGCAGGGGAAGGGAAACTTCCCAGTAATTCAAATAGCGCACTTTGCTAATGCGTCTTTCCCGAGTGTCATAACATAGTCAGGTAGGAGTTTGAAACCTGTAAATGGCATGTGTGTGTGTTTGGATGTGGGGACTCTGTGTGTGTGCAGTTCTGTATGGAAAGAATGTGCTTTTTTGAAATCAGGAGATCACACTACATGATGCACATTACCCTTTCCAAACAGTGATGATGACAGCACCCTATACATACAGCTGGAGAAAAAACATCTGTCAGTACTCAGAATAGCGCAACCTGCTGCAGCATCACACTCAAGTGCCATTGCATATTTAGGTAGGGGCTTGAAACCTGTAAGTGGCAAGTTGTGTGTGTGTTTGGATGTGGGGAGTTTGTGTGTGTGCATTTCCGTATGAAAAACATGTTCGTTTTGGCAATCAGGAGATCACACTACCTGATGCACATTACCCTTTCAAAATACTGATGATGTCAGCACCCTATAAGTACAGCCAGAGAAGAAGAACTATCTAGTAATCTGAATAGTGTGCTTTGCTAATGCATCTCTCTCACATGTCGTGATTTAGTTAGGTAAGGATATGAATCCTGCAAATGGAGGGTGTGTGTGTGTGGTGGGGGGGGTAATAGGGTGTGTGTAAATGCAAGTGTGAGAAAACAGATCCTTTTGGCAAATACTACAATACACCAGATGCTGCATATTCCCCCAGTAAACACAGGGGATGTCACCACACTATCAGCACAGCCAAACAGGGCTTGTTGGCCAGTAATGCCAAAAGTGCACTCTGCTACTGTGTCTATTACCATTGTCAGAGTACAGATAGGTATGTTTTGGTAATCCACAACTGCCACGTGTGGTTGTGTCACACATTATGACCTTGTGTGGGTCTTTGTACATAACAATGCATGCCATTGCCTAAACCAGCAATGGCATTGCACACATGATGTATGTGTGTGACACATACACATAAATACCTGTGACCTGCAGTAGTTACCATGTCTGACACATGCCTCGAGTTGATAAATGGTATTTGCAATGTATACCAATATGACTGTGTCTTACTGTGCAGGGGCCGCACGTGGTATGTGTCTATACAGTGTGGGTGTATATGGTAAAATACCTACAGCAGGGGATATACATCTGGTCTGGGCCATATAGTCTACATGTAGTCGATGTACAGGTGCTGCATGTTCCCACCTGTTGTGGTAGTGGTAACATGTCATTCCACTGCAATTCAGTGACCACATACTGTGAACCCTTCATCTAGTGTGTTCTAGCTATAGTAATGCTCACGCACAATGTTTGGCTGGATGCCGTCCAGCCATATAAAGACAGTTCTTGAGACTGTCATATTGCCAGTGTTGTTATGGAGGATAGGTGGTCTTCCTATGTATGGGAGGGTTGTGTGTGCCAGGCTATGAACCAGATGGCAGTCCGACACACTGTTAGCTGCACATGATTAGGCCCTGATGCTTTGTGCTGTGCCAACAACCTGGAGGTGTGTGTATCTGTGGTGCCTTGGGATACCACCCCCCTGTCCATGTGTGTTACATGTGTAGGGGACGACAGGCATGGTATGGGGCGTTACCTGTCAGTGATGGGTAACACCTGTGAGCCATGAATCAGGACTCTGGTACTGCACAGACATTGCAGTTCACCGTGCTGAGGACAGTGTCCACTGCATGCATCTTGCGGTGTACACTGCTGTTGTTGTGTAGCAGCACTGTTAGTGTCCTAACCTGTGTGATACCCGCGGAGGTGGCTATGTAAACCGTGTCCTGCAGCATAAGGCAGTATGTGTGTATCAAGGAGCTTTGCCAATATACATCGGGCCATGGGTGTCACGTGCAAGATGACCCTTGCATATCATTGTGGCTTCCCTAGCATGTAAGCACATGTTGACAGCCAGCAGATACCCTATGAATGACATTGGAGACTGAGCAGAATGTAGACATACAACACCCTTCCTACATATAGTGGTAGCATACCTGGTGAGGGTATGTTGGCAACCAAGATCAGGCTCATACTGGCCTGTGCCACATGCTGAGAGATCCATTCTATGTTCCCTATCATGTAGTCCAGGGAGGTATGTCTCAGGTCAGCCATAGTGGCATGGTCAATGAGTGAGTCATATGTGTCCATGCCTCTGACTGACCTGTATGCATGTGTTCTGTGGTGGACCATAGTGCCCCTGAGGCATATCACTGTGACCTTCATCAGATACAGCCTGTTGAGGGGACCCCAGTGCAGCACCCAAGACAGGTACCTGACACGTCTGTAGCAGGTGTGTTGTGTAGCCCTACAGGCTGTGAGTGTGTGGCACACGGGATGTGTGTGCCATGTGTGGCATGTGCTTTGTTCCGATGGAACATATGCCTGTGTGCCAGCTGCGGAGGTGTGAAATGCTCAGGCAGGATGCTATTCTGAGTCCCCACATATGCCCCAGTGTGTTCAGCATGCTGTCAGTGCGTGTCAATGTCTGACTTGTATTCTAGTCACTGTAATATTTTTTATTTATTTATTTATTTATCTTACATTTGTTGACAGGGATAGTCCGACTGGATGCATGTCCATTTTCAGCGGAGGCCCGGGGAGAAAAGCTCCAAGGGTAAGCAGATACAGCATTACATAATACCAGCATTACATATTACAAACAGATTATTTACAGAGATTACATAATTAAGCAAGTTAAACAAGTTCCACAGGTTAAAGTTAGTCCTGAGCACAAGTCAGGATTAAATTAAATTACACAGTAAACTGGTTAACAGATTTTACATATTCGAGTTAGCCAGGCTTGATACATTGACATAGCCAGTTAAGTGACAAATGTTGTTTGAGCCTAGTTTTAAATTGACCTAAGGTGGAAAGTAAGGTAATATCAGCTGGAAGTGAGTTCCAGGATCTACTTACAGAGTTTGCAAAGAGAGAATCACCGGCTGTGTTATTAATTTTGCTAGTCTGAATTAGTAGTTTGTTAGAGGATCAAAGCGGTCTAGGATTGTTATAGGGGGTGATAATATTTTTAAGTGCAGGAGTATTGTCCAGATTATAGAGGATGTTATGGGCCATTAATCATTTGGTTATATTGTATTAGGCTAGGTAGTTCAAGCCAACCAAGCTGATTTAGATTGATGCAATGATGTGTCCTAAAAGGCAGCCCAGTGGCAAACCTGGCAATGTGGTTGTAGCAAATTGAGAGTTTGTTAAGGACAGTCTTGTTCATATTTGAGAGTAGAGGGGATGCATACAGAAGGGTTGAAAGAAGGTGTGAGCGAGCTATGGCAATTTTAGCTGGAGGGGTTAGGAAGGTTTTATTCTGTAAAGTGACCCTAGTTTTTTAATGATGGTTTTGATAGTTTGGTTAACATGTAGGTCACATTTGAGATTATTGTCTATGATGACAATTAATAGTTTAGTAGATGGGTCAGGGGAGATTATTGTGCCATCATTTGATTTTATGGTAAAGGTGAAAGCGGTAGACCTATGTGTTGGTGAAATAACAGCAGTTTACTTTTTTGGGATTTAGGATCAGACGATGTTCAGAAAGCCAGTTTTCTATTGTATTAAAGGTGGTCTGGGTAGCTGACCATAACTCTACTGGAGATGTGGCTGAGCAAATCAGAGTAGAGTCATCAGCATATTGGATACAGCTGACTTTTGGGATGACAGTATAAAGGTCGTTAATGACGATGGAGAACAGCAAGGGCCCTAGTATAGAGCCTTGTGATACTCTGCGGGTGTTAGGTAGAAGGTTAGAGAGTTTGTTCTGCCAGAGGCCAGCCTGCTGTTGACCATTCAGGTAGGATTGAAACCATTGGAGGGCTCCAGTATCTAGACAGAATGTTTGCAGGGTGTGGATTACAAGTTGGTGATCAACCATATTGTATGCCTTGGAAAGATCCAAAAAGAGGGCTGAGGATATATAATTATTGTTGCGATTATGGTTTATGGTGTTAGTAAAGGCTAGGAGGCCTGAAGTAGTGCTGTGATGAGGACGGAAGCCATGCTGAGTGTCTGCCATAAGGCGATTTTGGATTAGGTGGTGCATGAATTGTCTATGAATACATTTTTCCATAATCTTTGCAAGTGGGGAGAGTATAGCTATTGGCCTATAATTGGAGAATTCAGTAGAGCTGCCTCCTTTGTGAAGTGGGATTACATAGGAAATTTTCCAGATGGTGGGAATTTTAGCTTCTACTATGGTTCGATTGATTAGTTTTGAGACGGGGTAAGCAATAGCATCAGCTGATTTTTGTAGGTACTCGGCAGGGAGTTGATCAGCAGAAAGTGTAGTGGGTTTTAATTTTTTGATCAAGGTACGGATAAGTGAAGTGGTGACTGGTTGGAAGCCGAACACAAGTAGGTTTCTAGGGGTGCTACTTTCAGGACCAGGGGAGCTAGGAGGTAGTTGGCTAGCTAGGGCTTGAAATGTCTCAGTAAAGAATTGGTTAAAAGTATCAGAAACATCTTCAGGGGTTTTATCAATAGTAGTAGCAGTGATTGGGGTTGAAGTTTGTCCAGGATGTAGTATATATGACATGCCACCTGACAGGGTATGGCATTACTGGGTTCAGAGAGCTCAGTTCCCAGATTGGCTGTGTGGTGGCAACCCACACATGTGTTGTACATTCCTGGCCAAGGGTGATGGCTGACTGCATACATGTGGCAGCTGTGACATTGCCACATGACTCACATAAACCACAACTGGACCATAGAGGTGATTCACAGGTTACCTTTGCAAATGCTACCCTAGTAGTGTGATTGCCATGGTGAGTACCAACACATAGGGCCAATGGGGAACAACATACTGAAGGTGTGTATGTGTGGGTGTACTGCTACTGTTTCATAGCACTGGCATATATGACTGCACACGTGGGTAAATGCCAGGTAAGACATGTGCAATGTGTCACAGGAAACGTACATGCGCACAGGACAGACAGTGACGTTCTGTCATGTGTAAACTTGACATACGTATCGTACGCTATGCAGATGTCACTAGCAGTCTACAGAAGCACTGTAACTCTGCATTGCAGGTGTAAGCGGTGTTCCAGGGAACCTCAAGCGAACATGCATGCAAACAAAGCTACAGTAAGCAGGGCTGGAAGTAGTGCATTGTACAACAAAGAAGGGGTAACAATAACAGTAAGTAACAATGCAAATATGTAGGCGCTATCAACATGTACCCAGGAATACACAGCGCAGATGCCCATGGTAGAACTGATATTATGTCATAGTTAATTGTGATTTGGATTACATTGGTACTGCACACATATCAACATGCACAAACATCCACATTGCATAGTCGTTGTGGGCAACTTGACACCATTACTGTGCATGTTCACCATTGCATATCACTATGTGCGTTAGCTTCCCCCTGTGCTACCCATGTATGTGGCTATCTGTTGATCCTTACCACCGGCATGCAATTATGTGCAGCTGTTACACTTTGGTACGTACTATGGGTGCAGATGACAATTCAGGACATTCATACGGTTACTGCATCAGGCATGCTGGGATATACACACAGTCATAGCAATATACTGTACTGTTACCAACATGATACTGCTAATACACTTCTATGTAGTCACCCTGTGCATCAGCAACGTGTTTACCTGTTCCCGCAATGATGTTGGAGATTGCAGGAGGTGGCACAGTGTCATCATATGCACAGGGTGTGAATTAGGTATGCCTGAGTCAGCCACTGATACCACCAATTGACATGTGTGTGTATGTGTGTTGGTGAGGGGCAGCAGTACAGGGTGGGGCAGTGTTGGTGCAGTGTGTGCGTGTATGTGGTCGCCCTAGGTGTTAACATTTCGCATGTGTGTATGCACACACACAGTTCCACCTCATGGCTGCCATATACAGGCGTTTATGGACAGCCACAGACTGCACCTGGCAGGTTATACAGATCAGTGTCTGTGGGCACAGACACGGTACCTGTGCCTGGCAGGGGTGCTATGGACCATATCCAGTACTAAGCCAGACGGGGTACTGTCACCAGAAGCGGGAGTGTGTTGACTGGACACAGGTCCCTGTTGGGACTGTCCAGAGCCACGTGCACGTGGTCTCCTGGGGCGTTCCAATGACAGCACAGACCCAGCATTGCTGGGGCTGCTGCTGGCACTATGGGGGCGTGTATGGTCCTGTTGTCGTCCACGCCGACTGCCAGCTGTTGCTGGCATATGGCCACGTCGATGCCGCAAACGCCCACCATTGCCCTGGCTCATGGACATTTGGTTGTGGAACTGATGTAATATGTCCCCACAATGTCTGTCTATGACATCGGTGAAATTACGGATAGCATCCGCGATGTCACGCATACTGTCAGTCATGGCTGTGCGACATGCTCTCAGCTCCCTCAGACCCTGTCTGGTGTACCTTTCCATACGCGACTGTGCCTGCATGACAGCCCGAAACATAGCTGAGGTTGACAGACCTCTTTGGGCACGTCTGTCAGAGGCAGTACGCCCACGGATGCTCCCACAAGAACCCATGGGCAACTATCTGTTTGGTACCATCGCAGGACCCTGCCAATGGCTGCTGTGTGGGGACGCATGTGCCACAGGTACCACATTACCCTGGTCAATGCCCACTGTATCCTGTCCATCACCTAGGGACAACGGTGACAAAGGATGTACTGGCAGGATGACTGTGCGCAATGATGGGGTTGACAGCTGTATACTGTCAATTGGCTGACCAATGGCGGACCCTGACACACCTTCCTGTACCATTACACAAATATCATCATTACCAGTACCTGTGGCACCAGATTCAGGTTCCCTGCTGCAGGACACCAGAGCAGCACCAGAACCTGTGGGAGGAAGACAGGAAACACAGTTTACAGTCTCCACACATTGTTACCAGTGATGCACTTATGCACACATGCACACATGCACACATGGACACATGCACACATGCACACATAGACACAGGCACACATGCACACATGGACACAGGCACACATGCAGACATGCACACATGGACACATGCACACAGGCACACATGCACACATGCACACAGGCACACATGCACACATGCAGACATGCACACGTAGACACATGCACACATGCACACATGCACACATGCACACGTGGTCACATGCACACATGGACACATGCACACATGGTCACGTGTACACATGCACACATGCACACATGCACATGTGGACACAGGCACACATGTACACATGCACACGTGGACACAGGCACGCATGCACACATGCACACATGCACAGGTGGACACAGGCACACCTGCACACATGCACACATGGGCACAGGCACACCTGCACACATGCACACATGCACACCCCGCAGTATACACACAGAGCACTACTGAGTTACACTAGTGTTACTAGCAATATCAGGACTATTATAGGTATTGTTAAACACACTCACCAGCATGGATGGCCTGCCTTGCTGTAACCCCGGAGGGACCTGCAGAAATGATGAGATTAATGTCAGTGGGCACAACTGTGCCATTGATATTGCATATGATACAGTGCAGTAGTACACCAGTTGCCTTTCACACGTCAGCTGCTGATATTGCCAGTATCACACATGCAAAATTACATACTATGATGACAGATACATACCACGGACACACCTTACACATGCATAAACTAACAGTGTACAGAACAGTCAAGTGTACATATGGCATATTACTTGCATGCTCCATGTTGTGCTGCTGTGTGGATCCAGCCTCCATCATGATGCAGGTGTACTGCTGTTGCTGTTCCGGGGCTGGAGCCACAACACTTAGGAGTAGCCCCTCCAGACTGTTGAGGGTGGGATGTGTGGCCACCCCACCTCCTGTGGCAACCTGTTACCTGTGGATATCTGACGCATGCTGACGGACACTCCTGATTAAATCACTGCAGTGATGTCATACCTGCTCATATGTCCTATTATGCATGCCAATATCATTTACCCTACGGACAAGGTCTTGCCACAGTGCAGCCCTCTCCTCCTGATTCTGACTGGTGCGGGAAAACAGGATGTCATACTCCCGCACCAGACTCTGGTGTATCTCCTCATCTTCCGCTGCAGAGTAGGCAGGATTACGCTGACGCGCCATCTCCCTGGAAGAGAACACAAACAGGATATCAGCAGACTATGTCAGCAATATATGGCACACATACTATACATGATACTCATGTGTAGTGATATACTACTACTCCCATATGTTGCATGTGTGTGTGTCATGGTGGATACACAAGTACATGGCCAGATATCAGTGCTCAGCCAACACCTGTGCAACAATACCTGCCACATTCCACACAACATAGTAACATGCCCCATCGGTCAGCACACACTGACAGGTCCAATGCACAACCTCACTCTGGGGGTTCATCCCAAGGTACTGTATGTGGGACGCCATCCACTAGTGTGATGTGGACACAAGTTACTCGGCCTGGATATACATATCCCACCACCACCACCAGCACAGTAGACTACTTTTATATGTATGTGATTAGACAGTTATTCACTTGTTAGGACTGAGATGGTATCCATGCAGCACACTGGGCCAGTGGAAGCCACAACCCACACTGCTGACCCCTTTGCAAATGCTTACCATGGACATGCCACAGATTGCATGGAACTTGCACACACATTTCTAACCCAGACCCTATGCACAAAGGTTAGGCATCCTGTCCGGTGGACCCCAGACAGAGGCAGATTGTATAATAATAGCAGGAGGCTACTGCAGGACAGAGCAAATTCACATTAAAGGAAGGCATCTGTGGTCAGCACTGGTACAACGCTACGGTCTCTCATAACAACGGCCACAGCCTACCCTGGGAGGGAAATGGCCACAAACACTATGGATAACCACAAGGCCTTCTTCAGTTATGTTACACATATGGACCAAATGCCTCAGATATGCTCTGTGTTAATACACACCTACTTAACTTTCACCAAACACACAGATATTGGCAACATTCTTGCAGACAGGTTCGGTGCACGTATCCCCCCTCCTTCTCCCCCATCAGTTGAAATACTTATCACAGCTGTATGTAACCTCCCTATCATCTCACATGTCCAGGTGATGGCCGCCCTCAGCAAAGCAGAACACACAGCGTCACTGTGACCTCATGGTATCCCTGGATGTGTGCTACCTGCACTCCAAGAGGACATACAACCGCATATAAGACTGATAATTTATCTTGGCCATACTACAGGATATGTACTTGGACACTGGCATACAGCAACAGTGGTCCCACACCACTAAGGAGGCACCTCGACTGACCCTGGGAACTACCACATCATATGCATAACCGGCCTGGTCTGCTAAGCTATGGAATTATTCAGTATGGGATGCATATGCAGTGATATCGGGTACCTGCAGACACTTGTTCCCAGCCAGTTTGCCTTTGTGATGGGCTGATCCTGCCTTTTGAACCTGGCTGACCTTTCAAAGCAGTCACTACAGCCATTGCTGAGTGCAACGCACAGACAACTGCTGCCAGGATCATGGCCTAACATTGATTGACATGTAATGTATAGTCATCCCCTTTTGGTGGAACTACGTACACAGAACATATCACATGGACATACCTATAGATACAGACCTATGACACATTTGGAGGGTTCACTGTATGCACACTATTAACCTGCTACTTTGCATTACCTGTGTTTGTCGCAGCTGGTTTTATTACCACTGCTTCTGCTTCCTGCTGCTACTGTCACTGCTGACAGCTTAGAGTCACAGTGTGTAGCGTGTTTTTTTTTTTTTTCTCTCTGTCTCGGTTTGTCTCTCTCCCTCTGTCTGCTTCCAGACAGTGCAATGAATGTATTGCATGTATGGAGTGTTAGTACAGGATGCTTTTGTAGGTATCTGCATAGGTCCATGTGATGGCCTCTGCACCAATTGTAAGCCAGCATTTGCTAATTGCATACAGCCAGTTGTGTAGTGATTACAGTTCTCACTGTGATTTCAGGACAGTGCTATAAAAGGGTATGTGAGATAGGCGTTGCCCTTTCAGATTGTAAGGGCGGGGACCATGCTGGTATGCTGTGGACACTGTTCTGTGAGTGTAAAGGTTAGTATCTCTCTTATGATTCAGGCTGTGTTGTAAATTTACATTTCTCCATTCCTCACTCCTGTTCCCTGTAGTAAATGTGTATGCACAATGACACCTACAACTATATATATATATATATATATATATATATATATATATATATATATATATGTACATATACATACATTTATATATGTACATTAACTGACATTATTACCTACAAGCTGCCAACTAGCATGGCTGTTTCTGTTCACACACTACTATTATGGGAATCCATTAGTTTTGACAGTAATTCTAAATGACATGCTTTGGGTACTACACATCCTATATTCCCTTTACATTCATCCCTACTATTACATGTTATATCTATTTTAGCACAATGTTCTTGTATAAGAGTCATGGTTTAGTGGTAGGTCATACAGACTACTGTTTCCAAGGTCCTGGGTGCGGGACTGACAGTGGGATTTTATTTTGCTTTTGAACTGACTACAGGACCTGTCAATCAAAGTGACTAAGGCACTTTTAAGCAGTTGTAACCGGGTTTGTGCTGGTTTGCGCGGAGCTCATGCATGCACACTGGCGTTTAGCTCCGCGCACACACTCGCACACCCGCTTAACAGTGCTTACTCTGGCGCACACCCACGCTATTTTCTTTGAAAGAAATGAAAATGGGGAGACAGGAAAGTGGTGAAAAAAGGGTCGCAAAGAGGGTAAGACAGTAGGGAAACAAGCTTGGGATTTGCAGGAGGGATGTAGGTAAGGCCCATAGCTGCCCATTTCTTCATCAGCAACAGCTGTGCATATGTATGTCATTTGGTGTGACATTTGAAACCTTCCACCCCTGAGAGAGGTGTCAGGACAACAGTAATACTTGTTGTACAGCCAATTGTAATTGATAGTTTCCATGTCCAACAGACATGTGCGCGGAATGGGCAGCTATGTATGGGGCATAATTTTTTGTGGGTACAGAGTGCCCTTTTTTTTTTTTTTTTTTTTTCAGGTGAGAGTGGTATGTCAGGTGGAGGAAGTCGGTACAGCTGGGAAGGTAGGTTGGGTAGGTAAACAGACAAGACAAACAAGACGCATACAGGGGTGGTGTATGACACGTGTGGGGGGGGTTACACAATTGACGGGGACGGATGTTTGGATATCCAGAGCCCATGAGCCCACAGATGGCAACAGTGGAACTGATATATCCACCCATAGGCAGTTGCCACTGTTCCTTCACTGCCCAGGACAGGGCTGTGCTGGGGGCTGTGTAGGCCGGGCAACAGGCATGCCCGTAAGTTGTGCCACCCGTGCCTCAAGCTGGAGTAGGGGCTCGAGAACAGAGTCCCGAATCTCCCTATGCACCACAGTCTGGATGCTACGGAGGGTGAGTGGTGGTTCTCCTCCGGCCACACTTGCAGAAGGGGGGGCGAGCCCCATCCCCTGCAGCGCTTCCACCTGCAGGTGGCACAGGGCCACCAGAGGAGGGTCCAGACTGGGCACTAGTGCCAGGTGCACTCGCCAGCTGAGGTGGGAGAGGTGGGTCCGCTGGAACCCGCCTTCCCTGTCGTCCTATGTTTTGCATTATGTCATGACAGTTTGGGTTAGTGACATATAATACCATTCACAATTAGTTGTAACAGCATGCATTAGTATTTCCATTAACCAAACACCCAGATATTCACACCATTGAACAGCGAGCATAACACATGCATAATTTGAACAGCAATACACAGTCCAACAACATGCAGGGTTGATTGATGGCAACAGACCATCAGGTTTGGATGTATGAACAGGGCAGATGCATCAACGGACATGCAAATATATATGACCCAACAGGACAAATGCCCAGGGGTGTTAATTGTGATTGCACATACCATTTTCACGTGGAATGGGTTATATGTGGTTATAGGGTGGGGTGAAGAAAATAATATTAACACCTTCGAATACCAATACATATGCTGTACATTTCTAATAGCTGCACATATATACACACTACTGTTCTAACTACAGTTTCCTATATGATAACTACTTCAACTTGGTGATAGGACTGTTACTGCTACATCAATATACTTTTTATTGTTCTTCATACACATTCATATCTAGCTTTGTTCAGCTACATCATCCTGCTACATTTGCTTTATATAGCTATAGACAAGTGTGGATGTTTGGTATATCAGACAATCATACTATCTGCATATTGCAGACTGAGAGCAACCTATCCAGATTTTGGGATACACATTCCAGATGCAGCAACACTTTGAACAGATTTCGCTGTTTGGTTTTGATTCTCACATGCATTTCATTCTGTACTGACTGCAGTATACTTTATTCAGGGGTTATTACTACTGTATTGCTGGATTCATGACACTTTCTCACACTCTTTCACTTGTTTTTATTTTACTATTCAGGATGGTACTTACTTCTAGGCTTTATTGACATGTTTTACCTGTAGTTATTACAATACTTTCCAGCAGTCTCACTTCTGTCATGTTTCAGTATTTCAACAGGGATCTATTTCACACATGTGATTTCATCATCTTCTGCAGCTATACTTTTCAGCCTGCTGCAGGTTGTGTACTATTTTCTTACAGGTGGGGCATTTTTATTTCAGAATTTATGTCAGACATTTTCATTTTTCTGTTTGGCTTACAGGCTGCAACACACTTTTGTAATCAAGCAATACTTGCAAACACTTTCACACTGTTACTTGCACATTTTATTACTTAGTGACTACACTGCCCTCTTTTGCTGACTGTCATACTTTTATATTTCTTTACAATTACTGGTAGTGGATTACTGACCTGCCTGGTGGCACAACCGCACCAGCCTATCACCATAGGCTCTGTGGTTTGCAGAACAGGCACCTGCAGCTGTAATATAAATGAAGTAATATTGGAATACACATCTCCATAATATCAGGTAGTTTAATTTCTTACATACATAATTAAATGTAACTTACTCAGTAGTGGGGCATTGGGCATTTGCCGGGCCTCCTGGATCCAAAGGTTCAATTGGTCCTGCTTGCGTCTCTTCAGGTCTGCATGGTGGTGACGGACCTGCTCACCAGTCCTTGGAATCCCTGTGGCACTGGTGAGATCATGAGCCAACCGGTCCCACGCCTCAGCCCTATATGCTCCCCACAGGACCTGGCCCTGCATGAGTTGGGCATCATGATTGTGGACTAGGAGCCAGACCATGTACCTGGACTCCTCAATGCCCCACCTCTGTGCTCGAAAGCAACTACCCTCACCTACTCCTGTCATTCTGGCTGCAAGTCAGTTCTACAATCGTTTATGCTGTGTATTCCCGCCTATGGGGCTTATATAGTCCGTTTTTCCCGCACATATCGGTGATTGGCCATTTTGGAATTGTATCAACTTTACTAAACCTGCATTTTCATGCTCCAGTTTGTATTAATTCCTATATATTTGCTATTATTGCATTTATAGGTACTGCTGTCATGGCTTAGTGGTTTAGTACCTTGACTATGGTGTATAGTATCCTAGGTTCGAACCTGGCCACTACTTTTTATTTTTTATGACTGTCTAGACAAGCTGAGGGGTGTGTCTGTGTAAAGGCAGTTTTGATACGGCTTGCTCAACGTTGCCCGTCAGTTAGCTTGTTTGCGTGGTGCGCAGCTCCGCGCAAATGGGGTATGCTGGTTTAAGCCTCATTTGGCTGTCAGCACGCATATTACGCTCAGCTCAGCTAGGGGCACATAGATTCAGTGTGTTAAACCACTACTCAGCTACGGGCACTCATTTTGCACCAGTTAAACCACTGCTCACCTACGAGCAGATGCACTCACACTGTTAAACTATAGCTCAGCTATGGGCACATCTGGCATTTTTTATTGTTTTGTTACCTCACATTTCTTCAACATAAATGGGCTATTTCATTACATTTTACATAAAATGTGATTTTATGTGTACATATTTGTCAGGGACTTGCTTCGTGCTTATTTTGCTAAAAATGAAAATTGGTGTTGTGGGGGCTCGAACCATGAATGCCTGTTCTTCAGCAAACATCTCTACCACTACACTATTGCTTCTTGGCTTACTTTGCATATTTAGTTCTTATATGCTTTCCCACTGACTGCTAACTGTAGCTGCGCTACAGGCACGCCCGTGCAAACGAGCGCACTCACGGTTAAACATCTTTACAATTTCAAAAAAAAATATGAGATGTTCATTTGTACATTTTAGGTTCGTAGTCTGTGGGGGCATGTGTTGTGTTGTGTTTATTCACATTTCCATGGACTCTGTTGTAGGTGTTTACTTTGGGCATTTTTTACTCTTCTGGTGGCATGTCCGCTTACAGGGCTCGGCCTACGGACATGCCCCCTACTGTCTTACATGGACCGTGTTAGACTTAGGTGTGATTCAGCATGCTCTCATGAATATGCAGAGCATGCTGACATCACTCTGTTTAACTGCAGCCTCCGTGTATGAGTTATAACTCTTACACGGAGGCTTCGTGAATCCTGCCCAGTGTGTGTGCTTGTGTGTGCGTGCGTGAGTGCGTGTGTGTGTGTGTGTGTGTGTGTGTGTGTGTGTGTGTGTGTGTGTGTGTGTGTGTGTGTGCAGTTATTATTAAACTGTCCTTTCACAATAATAAGAAATGCATTGCACATTTTTTAAACTCAGAAAGATTTTGCCATACAAGCACTTATTAAAAATGAGAGAAAGTTAAACTTGGTTCATAAAAATGATGAGCTTGTGCTTTAATAATAATCCTAATTTAAAGTTTTTGATTCAAACTGAGATTTAACCAAACAAAGAGCTATTCAATAAAGGAAATTAGGGGAACTATTTCTAAGACATAATTTAACCAGTATAGAACAAATGGTTGGAAAGTCCTCTGATATTTTCTAAGCCAAGAAAGTTTGATGGCCATTTTATGGAGTCAGGTTATTTCATTATGGAAAAGTCACATGCAGTAATCTGTATCAATTTTTTTTAATATTTTGAAATTCTGGATAAGATTCATTTATTTTATATAACACACAGTGTTTCCCAAGGTGTTGTGGTGAATATGTGGAGATTATGGTTATTGCAGCGAAGACTATTATGGGACATCAGTATTGCTAGTTATTGTTAGTTGTAACTAGCTTTCTTGAGGTAAGATCTTGTTCAGAGTTAAAGCATTACATGGTTTTAAATGTTTAAAGAGGAGAATCATTAGGAAAAGATCTGCTTTTTCTTCCTCATGAGGGTAACCTGCCTTGGACATCACTGAGTGGTGATGCTCAAGATAAGGAGTTTAGCTGTTTAAACTGCAGATTTAGTTGAAGGTGATTTGGAATGAAAATACATTTTTCTTAGATACAGTGGCAATTATTGGTAACCTATACACCAGATCTGTAAACAAAATTCCTTTCACTACAAAACTCCTGCCTTAAAGGAGTTGAAGTAGAAACTTTCTGGCACCTGTATGACACTTACTTTGGTTTGTTAACAATATTAATGGAAATTTAAGATTTTGGTCCAGTTAGTGTGTTAGATATTTCAAAACCAGTATGATTTCATGTGGCTGATTGTTGTCAACATTATGCCAGCTTGATGGCTTTGATGAGATGTTTTGTTTTATACAAAATATTGTAATTTTTCTTCTTGAACTGAGAAGGAGATTTACATTGTGTGTCAGTCTTCAAGTAATATAAGGCCCTTTTCACTTGCTTTTTTGATGGCAGTAAAATAGGAGCCAGAATTTTGTATGAACAGTACATCTTTGTACGCAATAGCTGACAGTTTTGCTAAGTCTGTAAGTAGGTAACCTGTATAACACCAGATTCAGTAATGAGTGTAGCTCTGGAAATGTCCTTTCAGAAGATCATATAGAGAACTAATTTGCAAATGACCTGTATGATTCACCAGCCATCAGATTAAAAAAACACAGCTTATTGTACACTGTCTTGTAAATGAGAGAAGGAACAAGGATGTAATATTATTGAAATATTTGAGGTTTGTCAAATAAGTCTCCATAATATAAGCAAGTACACTTATTTTAATTGCAAGATGAAAGTGAAAAGAGAGCTAGGAGAAAATATACATTTTCTAAGGTGGATGCTTGGAACAGCCTTAGTGAAAAAGTGAAAAAAATTCAAGAACACTGAATATTATGAAGATTTGAAAAATATATTATTGCATAGCCACAAATTACATTTAGAAAACACATAGTTTCAAGAAGGCTAAGTAAGAGGTGTGGCCAAGAGTTGCTTGCAATTCAGGAGCTTACTAAAGACTGTCTCAGCACATTGAGTCAAATGACTCATATCCATTTATGCTATATTGCCTCAATAGTACATTTTATTAATCATCGAGATTGTATGTAGCATCCTCCTCTTTCCTTCAAAAGGCCTGCATCCTCTTTGCATACTTGCTACTTTTATAATTATATAATGTATGCCTAATCATAATGCACTACACTTAGCATGGGTCCTATCAGTATGCATAACAGTAATTTTACACATTTATATCTTTTATTAGCTACATACAGTCCCTGTATTTGAGTGGCTTCTTGATGACATGGCCATGTTTTAAATACATGTATTCATTTCTCGTTTTGTTACAGTCATCAACCTGGTTATTTTCTTTTAGATCGACAATGCTGTTTGAACTTGAGGTAGCTTCTGATTTTAGCTTAGCATTCAGTAATGGATCCAGGGTTAGACATTCCAACATAAGTAACTTCTGAATACTTTAGCAAGCTACTTTCTGAATACTGTTTTGTTTCTGTTATCTCATGACATAAATGTAAGCCTCTGAAGATGCCATCCATTTCTTCGATATGTGCATCTTTCATCTTCATCAATATATGATCTGGGAGAAAAAGAATGTCCAAGTAATACAGCTTGCACTGGGATTTTGTGGCCAGAACTAACTTCAGCTGACCCTACAATTAGATTTTACCTTCCTTTAAGATGGACAGATTTTCAGCATTTCTGTTGCAAAAATCTTTGTTTCTATTGCCTGGCTTGCTGGCAGGGAGTAACTGTAGAAAGGATGTAGGAATTTTGGATTTCAGCTTTCTGTCCATAAGAAGCTGTAATAGTTGCAGTATTACAGATTGGATAGGAGAGCTACGCCTGATACCATATTTCTGAAAATATAAACATGCACACAGAGTAACTTTTTGTTCTATGAAAGCTTATGTTCAGTTAACAAAGATGTTCTGACAATATATGTCTATGTTGTATAGTTTTCAAGATATGACAATCTGTTTGTGAAAGTTTAGCAAAAATTATAATTTGGGGTTTGAGTGAATTATTAATACATTATAGTATTTAACAAAAGACTGAATGCACCAATTACCACTGTAAAAATACTTATTAATAACACTATTTGTACAGTTTTGATAGCTTTTATTGTTCACAAAATATTTACATTTGATTGTGTTATGCTTTTAAATTCATTTTTCAGAAAATGCTCTGGAATACAAGATGTGTGTAGGCTGCTAGAGGTGTGACTTTCAACTCCACACATGTTTTAATGACCTAACAAGTTACAGATAACATGCCTGCTCAGAATATTCAGTTTTCTTCAGAATACCCCCATTTATTCAAGTAAACATGAAACCTTTGCCTTATAAGTTGTCCATTATACAATGCCAGTTCATTTGTGTTCAAAAATGAGCATGCTGATTGGACAGCCCACTCAGCATGCCCATTGTACCAACAGAATAACATCCAGCCACTGAAGTACCATTCAGCAGCTGGACTTTCTATTGGAATATGCTGAGGAACAATGTAAAATAAATGAAAAATCAGGTACATTCTCAGAATTGTAGAATACAGCACATACTTGATTTGCCTTTTATTTATGCTCTGCCCCTCATAAAAATGGCAAGAGAAAAAAACAGTAATGGAGATTGTCATTTCTCCATTGATTCTTCTGCACTGCAATGATGTATTATGCTAGCGTCAGGATGCAAGCCCCATACACATGCTCAGTACGTCAGTAAAGGACAAACATGGAGGAACAATTCATCACTCCTATGCAAAGACATTAAGGAAGGTAAGCAATTTCTTTCTTATATAATGTCATTATATAATATTAATAATCCAGTCCTGACTATGGGTGTATCAGGATTTTACCCATGATTGCTTTGTTTAATCACTTGGCCCCTGCCCTTCTGATCAAACTATGCTAATTATAGGTAAATCCTGATATACTCACACTCAGTCATGGATTATTGTTTAATTATCAGATACAATTTGATTCAAATTTGCATGCTTTCAAAACAAACCTTATATCTGTAATCTGACTGAATGGTAAGATACCTCAGCTGCAATATTTTAGGTTACTTTGGTTACTAATCAGTAAAGAAGATAGTGTAGACTTTTTTTATTGAAATAAGTTTGTTTGCAGTTTTAACCACAGGAGTGAAGAAATATCATGATGTTTAAGTATTTGGTTCTGTTTTTGCACATGTAACAGGCATTACTATTATGCACCAGCTGATTAATACGTGTGGTCATATTTGGCTAATACATAGCATCACGATGAATTGACTTGCATTTTGTATGATTCACTTCATTTAACTAGCGCAAAGTCATATATCTGTGCAGGAATCACATCATATGTGGATATCAATTTAATAAGATGATGTGTAGGAGCCATCCCATTAGGTCATCCTGTCATAATGATGTACTGAGGCACCTCTTACATACCTCCAAACACTTTTGGCAAGAGGTTAACCTACTTATAGGAAGATAACCTCCTCATGATACCCTGTCTACAAACACCATTCAATGTGATACAGCAAAGTTGTCTCCTGAAGACTCCCTTATAGAATGTAGTAATCTCCCATCAATAAACTCCACATCTCCCAAAGATCATGCATTGTCCACCATGCCACCATCTATTCCCCTCTTCTACTTCAAATGCATATGTCCCAAAAAGTCTTTATTATACTTGAAAATATTTCCACTGACACCCCTCCTGGATCTTACAACATAAACCCCTGCTTCATATATCACTGCAGAGAGCATCTATGTCTTCCTCTCACCTACATATATAGCCTATGTCTCACACAAAACATCATGCCACAGATTTGGAGAACTGCTGAAATCATACCCACCCAAAGCAAACCAACCCAAAAGATACCCCTCTTCCATTCAATATCCACACTCCCAATTCTGTGAAAATATCTTAAAAAGGTAGTCTACACTTACCTCTCTCTCTCTCTCTCTCTCTCTCTCTCTCTCTCTCTCTCTCTCTCTATGTCTCTCTGTCTGCATCCAGCAATACAACCTGCTCTCCTCCAAACAACATGGATCCTGGCCTGGAAGAAGTACTATGACAGCACTTTGGTCCCTGACTGATGACATCCTGTTAAACTCTGACAGTGGCTTCCTTACAGGTACCATATTTATAGACCTGACAAAGACATTTGACCTCATCGATCACTATATTTTCCAAAACAAGCTAACTGACATTTGCAACAGTTCAGACACTGCTCTCTGGTTTAAAAACTTCCTTACTGACAGACAGGAAACATATCTAATCAAACATTCCTGTGTTACCTTACAATATTACATACACTAATTAATGCCTCTCTTCATCAGAGCACACAGCTGTCTTATGGTGTTCTGATTCAATGGTTATCATGCAGTAAAGGACATGTGTGTTAGATCATTACAATCCACTTCATGCATACTTGTTTTTTTTTCTCTACTTTACTGCTACACTCACAATCCCTTTCCTGAGATTATCGTATTTATATTTTATTTTACACTGCATTTGATGTATCTCTTCCAAAGTTTATAGCATTTCATTTTGTTCAAATGTATTCAGTCCTGTTTCATTTTCTGCAGACTTGGTCAGTTTCCTTGATGTACTTTGCTGAGTTTATAAGTATAGGACTGAACTTTGATGGTGTACTTGGAATGGACTTGGCAACCAATTCTGTGATAGATATTCTTTGTTAAATTTGAAATATAATTGCAGCTGGTATATTTTTTAAAATGCTTATTGCATGAAACATATTTCTGTAACACATGTATAGCTGTTTTCTTATAAAAAAAGTAACTGCTGTGACAAAATAATACAGCAGTATGATTACTATTGTTTGTAATACCTGCAAGTTAAATATAATATAATAAATAAATCTATATAAATCCACAGTAGTACTACAGCACAATCGTGCAGCAATCAGAAATGAAAACTTCTTATGCTACCAATGGCTCTTGAACTCTTATTTTAAAATATTTTTCAAACCTTGAAAACAAGACTAAAACTACATGGTAGACAGTGCTAAGAATAAAAAGGATTTAATCTTTTTCTCTCATATAAGTCTTAGGTATTTACATTATGTTACACTGGATATAAACCAGAACTGAGTGTACAAAGTCTGAAAGTGCAACAGCCTGCCATGTAAACTTCTATTTCAAGAAGAAAATATAGATTAGAAATTGACTTTTAAGGGAATTTTTAGTTTCAAGTCACAGACTGTTGTACTCAGTGGGAAAAAAGCTGTGCTACCACCAAGGAAGGTTTAGCTAAGGATGGATAAGATTTCTGCTGGCATCTCTCTAGCAATGTTTGAAGTCGATTGCCCGCTTCTCATGAGTTGCTGAAACCTGCATGGTAGGAAGGATTAGTGTTTATAGAATTCATTCTTTCAAGACTTACAATTTTGTTTGGAACCAAGCCAAGAAGCGGAATTCTTAAACCATAAACTACATTCCAAGATTCATGTCATAGATATTCACAGTAGAAAATAGAAGTCACTTCCGACTATGCTGTTCTTTGAGTCTACAGTTTCTGTTACAGTTTAATATAAAGACCACACTTTAAAAGACAGACATACATACATTTTTGGAATGTGCAAAAATATAGCAACTGCTTTTCAAATACTTTATATTCCCATTCTCTATTAGCAGCAAGCACCTCATATTCCCATATTATGTATATAATGACAGTGCCCAACAGTCTGGACAATATAGGGAAATACTGGATGAGCCAGGAGGTGTTGTAAAGTCCTAAGACAGATGCAGACAAACTTAACATGCCTAAAATATTGTTGTTTCCCTAAACTGCCCACCACTATTACTCACAGTAAACATCATCTTTGTTTGTATTTTTTTTAGTTCTGTGTTGCACAGTTGTTATTCAATTATTCAATAAAGCTTAAAGCCTAGAGTCAAGTATCTTAATTGTCCAATCAAAAATCTGGTACATCTTTAAAGAATGGCAGGCTTTTCTAATTTTTCAGTACCGAAGTTTACTGTCAACTGATCATTATGGAATGTATAGAATGTTTTTTAATGTTTTTTTTTTTTTGTTAGGAAAGAGTAGTTAATTTTATTGCTTCCCAAATATTTCGGATAATAGTCAGAGACTATGTACATCTGATTGCAGATTTGCAGAAGTGTGTATGTGTGTGTGTCTGTGTGTGTGAGTGTGTGTGTGTGTGTGTGTGTGTGTGTGTGCATGTGTGCGTGTGCAAGCATGTATGCACAAGTGTGTGTGGGCACTTATGTGCATGTATGTCTGTGTTCATACACATGAGTGCGCATGTTTGTGAGACATATTCATACTGTAATATGCAAGTGGTATGCACGTCTATCCACATTTCACATATAGTATCCAATGATAACCACTGGGTGACTGATCATAAGAGGGTGGGCAATACTGATTTAATTAATGCCACTGACGTTTTTCCCTGATTATGGCAACCATACTGATTTTTTTGGAGAACATCAGAGCTGATCATCAACTCTGCCCTCTCTTTGTTGTGGTGATTTTAATAGCCTGCTAAAATATCTGGAGCAGTATTGTCAATCCATCTAGAAGCTACATATACTCAAAGGTTTTGCTAGAGCAGGGTGAAGGTGCCGGCTTTCTTAGGTGTAAGGTGTTAGAAGCACAATCTGCAGCTAGGGCAGGTTGAATGGGCTGGGTTCCCCCGGTGAAGGGAGTTAGGGGTACAATCAGCTGACACTGATGGAGTAAAAGAGGTAAAAAAAAAAGTAAACTTTGTTTAAAACAAACAAACAAAAAAAATAGTACTTCACAAAATATGTAAACAGTGGCTGGGATTCAGAAAGGCTTAATAAGAGCAGGAAGAAATCTTTACACACTAACGGCGATGCAGTGGTTAGCATTGTTGCCTTACACCAAGAGGTTCTCGGGTTCAATCCTCAGCCGGGATGCCTTCTGTGCTGACTCTGCATGTCCTCTCTAGGGTGTGTGGATTGCCTCTGGGTGCACTAGTTTCCTGTTACATTAAAAAGACATGCAGTAGATGGATTTGACACTCTAAATTGGCCATAAGTGTTAGTGAGTTGTATGGATGACCTACTGTGGCAGGGCTAGTCACCTGGCACTGTAAACCTTGGCTTGATATGATTGTCAGTGTTGAAGTAACACCCAGATCCCATTTGCAAAATGTGAAAAAAGGGGTTCAGGGTGTGTGTGTGGGGTGTGTGTATATATGAATCCAATAAAGTTAATATAAACTTCAGTAAATTAACATTAAAATCATGGATGTGGTTGTATGCAAAAGGTAAAAAAAATATCACACATGCTGTGAGGCACAACCTTACCATGCAAATGAAAACTGCTGCTTTTTTGCAGGGGAGAAAGCCCCCCCCCCCATGTACCATCTTTATGTGGGTGGGTTGTACCACCATTCCTCCACTAATTATATAAATTATATATACAGTAACTCTGCAATTGCACAGGCACTGAGAGTGTTAATTTCTCACACCTATCAACCATCTGTTTTGTCAACTAAAGTGTATCAGCAAAATAGCTGTTGACATTTGGTGGATTTGATTAATAAAAGTGTTCTTCCATTTCCCTCTCTCAAGATATATATGTGTGTGTGTGTGTGTGTGTGTGTGTGTGTGTGTATATATATATATATATATATATATATATATATATATATATATATATATATATATATATATATATATATTTTTTTTTTTTTTTTTTTTTTTTTTTTAATTATACCCTTGTCAGGGTTATTAGTAATATTTGTTCTTAGGATTTTAATCCTCACTTTTGCTCCAAGTAAAAAGCAACAACCAATTAATCTTAAAAGCATTCAACACAGCATCAT
The DNA here is from genome assembly GCF_019279795.1 of Protopterus annectens. NCBI lineage: Eukaryota > Metazoa > Chordata > Ceratodontiformes > Protopteridae > Protopterus > Protopterus annectens. The sequence goes on from NC_056728.1 coordinate 1,189,241,228, forward strand.
TCTTCCCAAGAATATGTTCATCACATGCCACACCAATCTAAGCTTTATATTGAATAGCTGCAGGAAAGTTTTACCACCCCTAGTTTCACAGGATTTTATCAGCCATGCTTTCTGCCAAGTGCTTTTAAGTGGAGTTTTCCCAATAGTAACTGAAACTTCGGTAAGATAATATTGTTCTCAGCCTCACACACTTTTTCTGAGGAATCAATAATGATACCATTTGAGTACCAGTACCCCATTGCCTGGTAACACATTGAAACCAGCTCCACTTGTCTAGTGTACCAAAAAAAACACTATTACTGCCCTGTCTTATTACAAGACATTTGTCATACACATACTAAAAAAGCTATGGCAAAAACAGTCGCTCACTGACGGATGTCAACAGTTAGCAAGTCATTGAGTCTATATTCCTACTCATTCCAATAAAAAATGCTACAAGCTTTTGAAATTTTGAAAATTGAAAAATAAAATTCATTGATTACTATGAATATAATTAGATAATGGACTTTTTAAGGACAAAAATACAACAAAGAGATATTTGTATGGTAAAGTATAAAGCAAAGCATTACAACAGAAAAAAAAATATGTTTTGTTCAGTGAGATGTTGCCAGAATTTATATTTAAAAAGTTGTGGCATATTTATCTTACTATTGAGATATATCATTCAATATTTTTTTAGAAGGCTTTGTAATAATGAAGTTTTATTACATTTTTATTGTGAAGGCAAGACTCTAGACATTTAATTTTTCATTTCCTTTCTGTGTGTCTGTGTATGTTTGAGAAAGAGAGAATGTTAGTGTGTTATTAAACTAATAATTTCAGAGTTATTTCCTGTTACTGCAAAAGGTACATTGTCCAGAAGCATATCTTATCTAGAGTGGGGAAACTACAGTTGAGAGAGAAGAGGTTACATCCCGAAAGATAGTGCTCAGTTTTAAAAATTCAGTTTATGCCATTGTTCAAAATCTTTAAGAGGGGGAAAAAAAGGAAAACTTTCTGTGCTTAGTGCATGACATGTAATACAGTTATATTTGCTAGCATGTTATAGTGTATGTTTGACAGAACAGACACTCACCAATATTTTTTGTTACTTTATCCAGGAATGTTTTTTGCAATAAAAAGGTTGTACAGTGGATATATCTTTTACACTCAATTTATACTGAACTTTTTTATTAGATACCTGGAGGATGTGCAAATTTATGACACCAATCACAACATCTATGGATATGTGGTGCACATATAGATAATAGATAGCTGGTTGAGGACTTCTGATATGGTTAACATGGAATGTCTTATGACATATTTAAAAGAAAATAAGTGAGGTGTACCATTTAGTGTTGAATGCCAACAAAAAATAATCTGTTTTTTAGATGTACATATAACCAAATAAAATAAGTGGAAGGCATACAAAGTACTACTTTCTTTCAAAAACCTTTCACTATTAATTAAAAACATCCAGTTCCCATTATTCACATATGATTAATAATATACCTCTATCACAAATTAATAAAGTTAAATCTGCTCAAAACCTGATGATTATCAAACTGTGTTTGCATTGTGGATATTTAACAGTTTATATAAAAAGCTAAACATTTGGCAGATTCTAAGCAAAGGGAAGATCTTCTAACTTGTGCTAAAAAGAAGTCCAGTTCAATATATACTATGTAATTCATTACTACTTTTGCTTCCAACACTAAATATTTATAATATTTGGATCTTAAATTCTAGGGGAATGGGTATCAGTGGCTGATAAAGTAGTAACAGAATTGTTGTAGGACAATGTATATGAAGGACAAAATCCATTGGACTGTTTCTTAGTGTCAATAAAATGGCATTTATTTGGTCAAATTTTATATCAAACAGCTTTTGATGGACTAGTCTTAAATGATTTTAACCATGTGGATGTTGGATGTTGACTTGCAGTATAAGGGCTAAATTCTTGGCTTGTAAGGGCCTCAAGGCCAATAGCTTAGTAACTTCCTATGATGCTATGATGTCATGGACATTGCTTGGCTTGTAAATTTGTTGCTAAAAATAATCCGTTTACTTTGCAAGCGCACTAAATCTATATATTTACTGCTTATTTAAATGCAACAGTGATTGGATTATACTTTTAGCAACATGCACATGCTCATCATTGTATGTATGCAAGACAACTCTTCATTATAAAATATGTGCGTTTGAATGTTTAAGTGATATCAGGAGCCATAAAGACACTAGTTCACTATTTAAACACACACACACACACACACACACACACACACACACACACACACACACATATATATATATATACATGTATGCGCGTGTGTGTGTGTGTGTGTGTGTGTGTGTCTATATATATATATATATATATATATATATATATATATAACTATATATATATATATATATATATATATATATATATATATATATATATATATATATATATATATATATATATATATATATATATATATATATATATATATATATATATATATATATATATATATATATATATATATATATATATATATATATATATATATGGGGTCCCTTTATAATTTCAAAATACTGAAATCCTGAATTTCAGTATTTCGAAATTATAACACCAAAGCCTTGAAATCCCGAAACACCAGAAGTGCGAAATTCAAAATGCCAAAGTACGGAGATTTTGACTTAGCGCATCTGGTGTTGCAGTGTGTGAATGGTTAGGTGTTAGTTCAGGTATGTATGTGTGTGTAAGTGCGTTGGTTAGGGGCTTTAGTGCATGTCAGTGTGTGTTGTGACTGTGATGTATGTGTGCAAGGGACTGTGAAATGTGTGGGTGTGAGTTATCTTTGTGCGATCTCGGTGTTAGTATATATAAGTAGGGGGGTGCAGGGGACTTGCCCCCCTGCTTATATGTGGTCTAGGTTTGTCTGTGTGCTTGTGAGGGGAAGTTGTGTGTATGTATATGTGTGTGCTCTGTGCGTACTGTAGGCTCAGGATTTTGAGTTTCGCAATTATGGGTTTTCGGAATTTGAAGGTTTCAGCTATATAATTTCGAAATACTGAAATTCGGGATTTCAGTATTTCGAGATCTCATAGTGAACCCATATATAAATATATATGTATATATATTTAAACACACGCGCACACACACACACACACACACACACACACACACACACACACACACACACACACACACATTAAAATATCTGGGTCATCATTTAGGTTTATTGGTTTAAATAAAATTAATCCAATTTGCTCCTAATAAAACAGATTGGCAAGATACACTGCTAAAATTAACCTTCAATGGATTATTAGTTGAGGAGCTTGAAATGGAAATTTATGAAATATATGCTTAGAAATTAGCTGCATTTTTTTCATTTTCTTTATCTTGTTTTCAACTTTTAGTTATCTGATCAATATATAGCAACAAAACATTTTAACAAAAGGCAACTGTTATTTAACTAACATTAACATTTCTATGTTTTAAGTATTTTAGTATACATATACTAATTTTTTATATATTCCATTTTAGTTCAATTTTGCTGGTGTTTAAATAATAAAATAGGTCAATTATTTTCATTTGCTAATGCAATCACTGAATAGCAAATAAAAATGATGTTTGAGAAATATTGGATATTTACTGATAATGGTGTATTAAGAACTGAGACTGATTTACTATGACCACTGTTGTAAAAAAAAAAGTTTATTTGTGTCACTGGAGTATTATTGCAGCTTTTTTTGCAATTCAGAATGCAGGTTTGAGAATGTATTATTGTGTTTGATTACCATGCATGTGAATACTGAAAAGAACATTTTAGTGATCCTTTGGTAGCGTTTTCTACAGCGCAGAGCCCATGGCAATAAACATGCAGTTAAAAATGTGTCATTCATGTATTTGAGAATAAATCATATTTAAACAAAAGGAAATGTGCATTTACAGCCAAGAATATCAGTGAGTGGAGCCAGCATTTATGTTAAGATATTTAAGTGACTTGCAGTCATTTTTTTACTGTCTTATAAGAAAAAAAAAAACATAATGTCTGTCTTCAAGCTTGCAAATAAAATTCAAAATGTGCCGGTGAAAAATTTATCAACATATTCTCCAGAAATATGTAAAGAAGGCATTTATTCAGGGCCCTGTCTTTCTCAATCTTTGCAGAGTAAACACAATAAGAAATGAAAATCCAAGAATATTAAGGCCAAGCTATTTAGACTTTCAGTGAAAGAAAAATCCATTCCATACACTTTTCTAGACTTGACATTTTGGCATAAATGAAAAAAAAATAATAGGCACCCATGCTGATGTAAAGCATGACATCTACAGAAATAATCAGTATATGACTGAAATATATTCTTTTTTGTTTCTGGAAGCAGTTATCTGTTACTAATCACAGAGGAAGATTTCAATGAAGTGCTGTTTAGAAAGTAGTTGTGGTGGGATGGGGAGGGTGGCCAGTACCCGTATCAGTTCCAGTACCAGTTGGTGGAATTTGTAGTACCTGAACCATATAGTAACATGCTGCTACAGCTGGTTAGTTGAACAAGTTCATAGTCAGGTAAATTTCCTGATAATGAAATGTTTTCCTATTGGAAATGTGGATAACTATGAATTTCTAAAAGAAACCGCAGTGCAACTCAACATATCAATATAGGGTAAGTGCAGATAGAGTGCTGTGCCAAAATAATTAAATTATATAGTATAATATTCTGCTTTTATTGTAAGTATATTGGTTCTTTGATCTTGTGTACATGGCCCTAACAGGTTATTAGGAAACTTGGGTTGCTATGGAATTGTAAAGGAGCATATATTCTCCTCTTCCAAAGCACCTTCAGGAAAGAAACAAACTACTGACCAAAGTAAATATTCATGAAAACAAAGCATTTTGTCTTCAGAAAATTAAAGTGGATTATTGGCAAACAATACATCTCAGCTGCATGGTAACAAGCAACAAGAGATTTCATTTGAATATAGATATGGCGATTAAATAATTCCATTATTATAAGAGAAATAGATGGGAAAGGAATTATTCCAGTCATTATGACCTTGTATAGTGTTCACTTTGCACTTCATAAAAACTTGAGCACTACACCTGAGCTATGTATCAAGCTAGTCCATTTCTGGATCCAAATATTACTGCAGCTAAACTTTAGATGATGATGATAATAATAATAATAATAATAGTAATAATAATAATAATAATAATAATTATAATAACACACTCAGCATAGAGGTCATGCATTTCCAGATTTATTACAAAAGTCATTTAGGTTTTTTAAAAGGTCACAGAACATCGACTGCTGGAGATTATTAATCTAGATCCTAAAAACAGCTTTAGTTAAACTAAGTAAGGTATAACCATGTTGCAAGATATCATTATTTTCTTGACTTTCTTAAAACAAGACTTCTTATCATCACTCTTAGTAGTTAGTTTATTTTTGACTCCTAAAACAGATGTAAGACTGGGTACCATAAGCCACCAGAAATTCATTCTAAGTTAATTAACCATATTTTTCTTGTTCGATTTCCAATTGTGTGGAAGTATCATGGCTTTTAACTAACCTTTCAAGTGTTTAGTCGCTTACTGGAGTTCACCTCCCTGCCAGACTATCCACAGAAGAAGACAGTTAGACTTGGAAGACTAAAGAATTCAAGACAAATTGACCATTCCTTCTCTACAAGAACCAAGAAGTCATAGAAAACAATCCATATTAATTCTCAACTAAGATCAAGGACGGAAAAAAAAAGCACTTCATTATTAGGGCCACACCAAAAAAAGCAAACTAACTTAACTCCTGAATTTCAAATGTAAGTAACATACATAGCCATGAGAAAACCAACAGCAAGTGAGCCTTTCAGAATACAATACATTAAATCATTGCCTTACCAGAATAAGATGTAAACTATCAGCTAAGTAAAAAGAGAATGGCTTTTTATGGGCTGTTAAGAAAAATCAGTATCCCTTGATCCAGTGTAAATAAGAAAATAAGGTTATAAATGCAAACACTTTCAATGGTTTAACATGTAGTAAATATATGAACCCAGAAGAGAAATGGGAATACCTGGGAGCTTTATTCCCAAAACAGATGGTGAAAGTATACAATTCTGTATCGCAAACAAAAATCTAATCAATCAGAGTCAGCAAAATGTCTGCACTGGTAATGGTTGGATCTTCTGCCTCTGCACCATACCAGGAAAAAAATTCCCTTGTAAGTGTAAAATTGGCTCAAACAATATCATAATTATATCTACATATTGTAGAAAGCTCTACAAGTGGTCTATATTGACTTTTAGTTTGGAGTTCACCTATTTAGGCACTGTTATAGGCCTGCTTGAGATCTTTGTTGTCCTGCAACATGAAAGTTGTTTTAGAGCTATATGATATATACATTTATTTGATGTAGAATTTTTATGGCTGTCCTTCTTTCTCTTGAAGGTGTATAAAGTGTGTTTTCTTCTAGTGCTGGATAAGGCAATATATATATATATATATATATATATATATATATATATATAGAGAGAGAGAGAGAGAGAGAGAGAAAAAAAGAGGGGGGGTAGGTAGATAGATTAATTTGTTGTTTTTGATGTGGCTAGATACTACACATCAGTGAGTACACCACTTTGCTATTACCTCATGGGAGACCCTACATTTGAACTTCTGCAATATGGTCAAGACTTAAGCAATGACATTTTCTCTTTTGCTCATGGGACATATAGGCAGTCTATTTAAGTCAATGATTGAAGAAAATAACATTTGTTCTACATTTATTTATAAAATTCCTAAACATAAGATAACACCATCAGTCTTTGATTAACATGAGCTAAAACAAGTTGACACTTGCAAGTCTCCTTTGAATTTTCTAAAAAATAACTTAGTAAGAAGAATTTATCATTAGAAAGGCTAAAATTGTATTTATTTTATTACTGTACATATGGAGGGTGAAAGTAACTTTATTCTGAATGATGTCAGCTGTTATAATCTGGAAGTTTTTACATCTACTATACCTCTATACCTCAATATGGCTCCTTTAATTGTTACAATAATCCTTTTGTGGTCAAAAATTTGGCTGACTTGATTGCATCTGCTTTGAAGAAAGAAATTAACTCATTGTGTTCATCACTTTGTAACATAAAATAGCATGAACAATGCAAAGCATACACTGGATGTTTCAGTTAACATTTTTATGTATTTTTGAAAAGAATGTCCTGTTTAGAAGTCTGCCTTAATAAAATGACAACAAAAGTTAATATATTCAACATATAATGACAAAACAAAATAATAAGTGTAATTGATATTCAGGGTAGATCAAGAAGAGATGACAATAATCTGAGGTCTCTATGAAGAGTAAATAAAAGATAAACTGGAGGAAGAAGTTTGCTATATTTTCACCTTGGTTACTGGCCCTTTTAAGACTCTTCAAACATATGTTGTAGACAGAATACACAAAGCTTTTTGCCTTCCCTCATACAAAGTATTCCACCAAGGCATGTTACTCAGTGCTGCAGATGTATTGAATGCCTTCTTTCATAGCAAGAAAAAAACAATGGAATGATTTAAACTTAAAAATTACAACTGGTTTACCCAAAGAGGGCAGAATGGTGAACTCTGCCATGGTGTCAGTCATTTAGCAGCTGATACAATGTAGCATAAAATTCAAAGTGTTATATTCTTCAATGGTTTATTTCATTTGGAAAAATTCAGAGCATAATAAATATTCCAGCTATCTCACTGACAGACATCAATCAGTAAGATGGAACTCTACTCTATCTACTCCCCTTCCAGTAAGAATGGGTGTTCCCCCAAGGATCCATTCTTGGACCACTACTTTTTAACATCTTCACCAACTTACTCTGTTCTTTTTGTGCACAGTCTTTCATAGTCCAGTATGCTGATGACTCTACAGTTATCACCATTGCCAACTCCCCTTCAGAACTTCTAACAGCCACCCAGTCATCCTTTAATGCAGTTGAGACATGGTTCTCAAATAATCAGCTCATCCTCAACCCAAAAATAAAAAAAAAAACTGTTACCCTTTTTCCCCAAAACAGCTAACCATATCAAATCTTCCTTCTCCATAATGTCCCTTAACAATACTCCTATCAAAGTCGACACCAGCACAAGACTCCTTGGCATCACCAGTGATGATCAGCTAAAACTCAACCTTCACATAAATAATTTTATCAGAAAAAACCATCAGAAACTAGGACTTTTGTATAGAAATAAACAATTTCTCACCACTGAAGCTAGACTCACTCTCGCACATGCCTATCTTCTACTTTGCCTAACTTATTGCTCTCAAATCTTTACAAATCTAAACTCAACTCTACTAGCAAAACTTGAATCAACCTACCACAAGATTGTGAGACTTGGAGCCCACCAAACCTATTAATCCCACCACTGCCTCTCCTTAAAACACTTACATTGGCTTGAACTACCTCACCTGCTTCTTATCTCTTAACTCCAAACCATTCACTCCATTCTTTACCAGCCTATCTACTGCCCAGCTCTAAGTTCTCTCATCTCTCACTACTCTCTCACTAGGCACATGAGGAGCTCAACCCAATGTCTATTACATATCTGTAACCCCAAGTCTAAATCTGGGTGTAACATATATAGCTACTACCCCTCTATAGCCTGGAACAAACTCTCACTTGAGGTCAGATCTCTTATACATTCCAAAGTATTTAAAGCAGCCAAAAAAGAGTACTTTAAAAGACACTGGATCTGCCACTGTTCCCAACCTCCCTGAATACATCTACCATACAGACTCCTGTCGGTCTCTTCTCTCTTACTTGTCAGTCTCAAAATCCTTCTCTATCCTTGTTAGCTTACCCACCTAAAGTAAATGACTTACCTCTTCCTTTCACCAATCTATGCTCTTCACTTTCTTTAACATCCCTTAATCTACAATTGTCCTTCTAATATACTGCTATAGTGCAGCTCAGAAACTTCCTATAAGTTGCCTAACTTATCTCAAGACTTGTTATACATATATATATCACTAATTTGTAACATAGAACTGCTGTCTAAATGACTTATGTCTTTCTAACTTTATGTACTACTCCATGTAATCCTTAACTGCACCGGAATTGTAAATTGTTTATAACACCTGGTGCTGCTGGCTATTGGAATTGTAAATTGTTTATATCACCTGGAGCTGCTGGCTATTATCTTTATATTATTGTGTACTACTGCAGGTAATTTTTAACTGCATTGGAATTGTTAATTGTTTGTAGCACTTGGAGCTTTTCTCCCCAGGCCTCTGCTGAAAAAGGTTTTTAGCTCAGCCAGACATTCCCGGTCAACAAATGTAAAATAAATAAATAAAACAGCTATAAAAAAAATCCTAGAATTTAGAAGGAGCATTTTGTTTGTTGTTTTTGCCTGTTTTACTCATTGTAATATTACATGTGTGGTTTTATAGTAATGCTTTTGCATTTCACTTCCTGAGTTTACTACACAATGATTATTTGAATCTCTGTCCGGTACCATTGTTTTATACGGACATAATCTTTCTATTTATAGCTGTAGCTTTAGAAATGCTGAATACATATAACTATAATTGAGTTCCCCATAATTTTTGCTCACTCATGCTCATACGACACTCAAATGGGTCAGCAATAGTTGTCTACCATTATGTTATTACAATATTGCACATAATTATTTTCTTCAAGGTGTTTTAGTGTAATATAGGCTTCTGAAATGTCTATAATTATGTTATTTAATTAATTAAGCGGTTTGATTCTAGTATTCCCTGATCTCAAAGTCTGAATCTCTTAAGAGGCTGATACATAAGCCAGTTTGCATTCCTATAAATAGCCACACAGAGAAAAAAAACAACAAAACCACTGGCAGGAACTAATCCAAAAGTAAAAAGGAAATAAACTTTATTTTGAAAGACAAACTTGATTATCTCTAATGCCTTGGCAAAAGCCTTCAAGGAGTGCTAAAAAACATTACAAAGTTTATTACTAAATTATGACACACTATTTTTCCTATGTTGTTTTTTTTTTTTTTGCTTGCACTTCATTGGTGTGTGTGTGTGTGTGTGTGTGTGTGTGTGTGTGTGTGTGTGTGTGTGTATGTCACCTCCCTACACTTTCTGTCACAGATACCCATTTTGTATTACAAACTAATCATCATCATCATATTTTCTCTGGATTATTTTGTCTGAACTTTAGGTATCCAGGTGATGAACTCTGCAGTTTAAATGTTCTTTTTTTATGTATGTAAAATGTCACAATTTTAAATTGTTCTCCATTTGTTCTGGGTGTGTGTTCTGCTCATCACTCAGATGCATGGTCTGTCTTTAATTAAGAAACAAATATTAGTCCTTTTCCATTCCTTGTTGTCCACTCCTTCAAAGTTATAATAATAATGTAAGACTACTAAAATAGAGCTTATTGATTCTTCAGATAATACTTAGTCTGATCAATTATGAGTCAGTGAGAACTTGGACTCCTCAGCATTGGATTGCCTGAAAATACCCTGAATGGCTGAATAGCAATATATTCGTTCTGTAGTACATGTGTAAAGTGAATTGTCTTAAGTGCTTTTTTTTTACTTTATTTTTTATTCATTTCTACTTTGTTAACCAGGTTAGCCCAAACAGACTAGTACCCTCTTTTCAGATGAGACCCAAGGTGGTATTTCTATTGCTACAGAAAATGTAATCAGGACATCGGAGAACTTCTCATGCACTTTTTATAAGGTACAGGGGGATCTTTTACATCCACCTGAATAGCCACCAACTTAAGCAGATTGTTCAGTTTAACAGTTCATCTGTAGTTCAACTCATTCAAGACTGCATCACCCCATTAATGCTGTACTGCAGCCTCAGCAATCCAATCACTTGATGTGGGAATAGAACCCACAGCCTTCTGGTCTTGCAGCATCAGAGGTGAGTGTGATACCTATTGCACCACTGCCATTAAAATCAAATGTGACAGAGCCACATCATAACATTCAATAGTATGTCATGAGTGTCACCATACTTTATATTTTGCTTTCTTGGTAGTGTTAACTATGCATACATAAGCTTATCGTTGTCATACACTGTGGGTCATATGAGAGCACTGAGTGATGGAACCTCTGTAGTGCTGTTCTTTTCTGTCTGTGACCACTCAGCTGATCTGAAACAGTCTATTTAGAGTATGGCATGGGGGTTATGTGTGTTACATCTTCAGACATAATAACCAATTGGTTATAGTTAAAATATTAACACCATTCATAAATAAAAGAATCCCCTCACATTTGTGCTCTATTACCATAATTCATCATCTTATCCCATTCCTGCCCCTGTAACTTACTTCTGTATTCCTTGTCCACCTGTTCTCTATCTGTTCGTAAGATCCTTTAGGATGGCCATTTATTGGCCCTGTAGCCCTGTATTAGATCTGTCTGTTTGCTATCCTTTCCAACCTTTGAAGTAGGGGAAAATCTTGAAATCAACCAGTAGTTTGTTGTTCCTCATTATTAAAACCATTATCATCATATCTTCTATTTTTCCTCTCACCCACTTCATTATGTTCTTCTCCATTAAAATAATTAGCTCAAGTAAGGTCCTCATTCAACCAACAACCTTGGTATTATAATTAAATTTCAAATCAGGGTAAACTAATTTATTCTTATACTGCTCGGTATCCCTTAAAAGTTTCCTACACTTCCTTTCAAAATTGTTGTCACATCTGTTAGCAATTCTTGAAAACACACTATAAAATGTAGAACTAAAATGTTCAAACAACAAATCGTTTTGAATGACTCATTCAATGTTTCAGCATCCATAATCAATTGATTCATCATATTGTTATTCCATTTAATAATTAGGTCAATCAATTCAAAGCCATGTTGATGGAACAAATTTAGAATCAATATACATAGGGTCTACACAATGGAGACCATTGGGAAACCTGAAAAGCCTTAGTCCTTATTGTACAATCATTTTTAAATATTCTCTCAGATAAAAATTGTCCATTTACAAACCTCTTAATTTAAACAGTCTTTTTTTCCAAAATCTGTAATTTTTTTCTTTTCAGCTTGTGACATTACCAGCTGAACAGTTGCCAGAGTACTGCACCTGAAAGGAAACTGATTTCTGTAACTAGTTATCAAAATCAAATACATTGTATGCACATGCAGTCTCTATAACATTAAAATATTAATATTCCTATACTTTCCCTTAAGGTCTCTTCTAGACTGAATGGAAGCTGTAACCACTGCATAACGTTGTGTATTATTGATTGTTATCATTGAAATTAACAGGACTTTTATCTTTTTCAATAGATTTACCATTGGGAATAGTCCTGCTCGATTCTGGAGTCTTTGGATGAACACACCCCTCGGTATGATGTTCTGTTACCGATCTATTTGATTTAAAAACACCATTGAAGGGCAAATTATCTGTTCATTAATCTGGCACTGAAGAAATCAGAAATAGGTGAAATACTAATTCCTTGTCTACTAGGATAAGGCATGCTGCCAATATGGATATGTTCACTTATCCCAGCTGTGCCAAAATTGTGCGTCAATAGTTTTACCAATTTGCATGTATGTGGAACTGGGTATTGTAGATGAAAGTCTACAAAATCTTCTTGTAAATATCGACAAAGCAAACAATAAGGCCGGAGACTCTCTCTTCTCTAATACTGTCGGAAAAACCTGGAACCTGCTTCCCTCCAAACTTTCAACACTTCCCTCTATAACTCTTTTTAAAAAGAACCTAAAATTCTTCCTCAAAACACATTGGATGTGCCCATGTACAAACCCTGACTGACCAACTAGCTCTTGATACTTGACTCAACCCTACCTTCTCAACCCTGCTTTTACTTCATCTTAACACCTAATGATCCACTTCTTCATCATAGTATTACTTACTACTGTATCATAAAAAAAAAAAAAAAAAAAAAAAAATTAATTATTGGACATGTTTTACTACTAGATGTATTACTTAACTGCTACTTCCCTTAACTTTTGTTTTATCTACACTTACTGTACATTATGCTGTTATTCTTTCTGAATGCTTATTTGTAACTGCATTTGTACTAAGGCAAGTCTAATACTCTGCATTTTTAAACATTATTAATATGTGACCAGTTAAAGTTTGTTTATCTCCTGTACTGTGAATGTATTTGCATTATAAACATGTACTACTTTTGATGAGAAGTTATTTTGAAATGTTGGAGCTTATCTCCCCGGGCCTCTACTGAAAATGGACATATATCTAGCTAGACTAGCCCAGTCAACAAATGTAAAATAAAAATAAATAAAAAGTTTATGTGTGTCTGATAGTACACAGTCACTGCCAATAATATAGCACAAAGGGGAATTTGTATGGATGAGCCCAGGGCACCCATTGCAGAAATGCAAGCATCCATTGTTTGTCCTTCTACAGAGGTAGGTGTGCTTCTTGAATGTGAGCACTGGCAATATCAAACATGCCAGTGACACCAACTCCATGCATCAGTGGATAATTACATGTGATCCTGTGTACTTTCACACATGATGGTGCAGTGATTCTGGTGTTACTGTGTGTGACTGACCCATGCCTTTCATGCCCATGATGGTCCTCCACAAAGGAGATAGAAATGTACCAACCATATGACATGCACCTACCATGCATACTTTTTGAGCAGGGAGGACTTAGTTGTATAAGATGCCAATGGAATATTTCTAGGATTTCATGCATGCCAGATATGCAGTCCCTCAGGTCATCTTAAAGATCCTGTAGGATGATAACCATCATATAATGATTGGTGTGTTGCCAGTCTGTGCCTCTAGGATAGCCCTATACATTTGTTGTGCTGCAGACATTGATATACCTTGTATGGTACAGTTGGTACTTGTGACATATATATATATATATATATATATATATATATATATATATATATATATATATATATATATATATATATATATATATATATATATATATATATATATGTATATTGACCAGCATGCTGACCAACCCTGTCCTCCTTATGCCCACTTGAGTTTTCAGCAGACAACAGGCCCTGCAGTACAGGGACAGACATCTGTCCTTAGCTAGATTTGTCAGCAGTCTTCTGTCCTACACTATGCTATACTGTCTGTCTTTATATCTGAAAAGTTTCCTCTGGCACAGAGGCCATTTCCACTAACTCTGCAGGAAATCTGGATTCTACATTTTCTGTCTCCAACACAAACACCATGCCCCCTAACCATGAAAAATGTTCACTGCCTTCACTGTTAAAGTTAGAGTAATCTCCAGCATCATCCAGTTGTATATACTTAGAGGAGTGTATTTAGAGAAGACACAAGATGAAAATACCCCCAGTAAATAAGTAAGACTAATAACCATTACTTTAATCCTGGTGAAGAAACAATAATAAACATGGCATATAGTTGAAGGTCATATATAAGTAAACCTTATTGTTTTCCAGGTGTTGTTCTTATTTGAATCCATGATGCTCCCAAATGACAAAAGGAATTACATTTATTGATATGCTGCATATCACACAGTGATGCAGTGTGAACCTCACATAACACTACCTGTGATATTACCAGTGGAGATGCTAGGAGGACATGGTCATTGCAGTTCCAATATGAGATACAGTACCCTGCCATGGGATACTAAGGTGTCTGATTCCCTTGACCTAGTTATTACTAATGTGGACAACCATTGCTCAATACCAATACTCAATGCCTCCCTAGTTAGATCCGAACACAAACTAATTACTATGGAAATCCACATCACACCACCAGAAATGGTAACCACCATGAAAAACTTCTCCAAAGCTGACTTTTGGCTCCTAAAACAGAGGAGATGAACTTTACGGCATCCATGCACATGTAAAATAGGTGCATGATTGCCGAATCATACACCAATGCACTGTACGAACAAGTACATAAATGCATGGAACTTGCCACACCCAACAGAACCAAGACGCTCTCCTCCAAAAAAAAGAAGCCAATCAGGTGGTCCCCTGCCATTAACAAATACTACAACAGAAGGAAGAAACTGCTGCAGAAAATGGTGAAGTGCCAAGACTGGAAAAACTCTCTTATTAGCCTCAACAAAAGTTGAGATCCCTCATCAAAACCTCTAAAGCTAGCTATGAAGGCAGAATTGCGGCAGACACTAAAAACAACCTCAAAGCCTTCTACAGTTATATAAAGAATTTCTAAGGCAATACCCAGATTTGCTCTGAGTTACTGCACAATGGTGCCTCCTATACTGAGCCAACAGATATTGCCAACATACTGACCGACAGATTCAGTGCCAACTTTACCCCTCTCTCACCCTAAAGGACCAATCACAATACTGGAAGAATGCTAGGTACCCAGCATTACTGCAGTCTAGATTAAAGATGCATTGTCCAAGGCAAAGAATACAGCTTCCATGGGACCCGACAACTCCCCTGGCTGTGTTCTACATGAACTACAAAGTGAACTGGCACTACACCTGTGTGCCCTGTTCAGTCACAGCCTCACCTCAGGCTTTGTCCCTATAGAATGGCACACTGCTACAGTCATCTCTATCCATAAAGGGAGAGCAACTACAGACCCTGGGAATTATCGCCCCATTAGCCTGATGAGTCTGATATGTAAGGCTATAGACCGCATCATCATGGACTTAATTAACAAGGATATAGGGAATCCCCAAATTCTGAATCCCACACAATTTGGTTTTGTGAAAGTTAGATCATGCCTGCTCAACCTGGTTGACTTCTTTGTGTCAGTCACCAGAGCTGTGGAGGAGGGCAAGGCAGTTCATACAGCCTACCTCGATCTGGTCAAGGCCTTTGATACCATTCCCCACTCAGGAATTATTGATAGACTCACCAAACCAAGCATTAGCCCCTATATCACTTGTTGGGTTGCAAATTGGCTCACAGATAGTGTGAAAATAACAGACACCAAGTCAGAATGCCGACCAGTCACGAGTGGAGTCCCACAGGGATCAGTCCTGGGTCCTCTCCTGTTTGGTATCTACTTCTCAAAAGTCCAGGCCAACATGGAGGGACTCTGGCTGACCAATTTTGCAGACAATTGCAAGCTGTGATCCATTATTAACTCCCCAAGTGATGTAGACATCCTACAAAAAGGCCTCACTGGGACCAACGACTGGTGTTGAAACCATGGCCTTAAGCTTAATGCCAGAAATGTGTCGTCATTCCTTTTGGGAAAAACTCATTTCCCACTAATAACCACATTGATGGTAGCCCACTGAATACTGAAGGCATTAGATCTGGGGACACAGGTTGACATCAACCTCTCCTTCGACCACCACATTGCCACTGTGGTCAGAAACTCCTTCTATGTGGCACATCTCATTACCAAGGGTTTTGCATCCAGGAAGAAAGAGGTCATCATATCTCTCTACTCTTGCCTCGTTAGACCAATCTTCGAGTATAATGACCCATTTGGCATGTACCTCACTAAATAGATGCAACAGCTGGAAAGGCCTCAAAAGTACCTCATGAAAAGGATCCTAGGCATTAAATACATGCCCTACATGGACAGACTCAAAAAACTCAAGCTTTTCTCTGTCTCATATTGTCTATTAAGAGGCAATCTCTGCTTGACTTACAAAGCCATGTCTGACCCAGCCCTGTTAGAAATGTTACACCTAAAGAAATCCCAATCCCTCCACACCACACACTCCAGGGACCTCAACCTCATTACCACAATCAATAGAATATGCCGGAGGGACAGGTTCATAACCCAGAGACTGCCCATGCTCTGAAATAGGCTTTACATACATGTCAAGCAGAGCACCTCACTGGCTCTTTTTAAGAGAAATCTTAATGAGTGGATGGGAAATAGAAAGTTCACCCCGGGGATCACTTCAGTGGCTCTACTTGATAGAGGCACCGGGAACTAACAGCTGCATGATGCCAGGGCATTTCTATGGGCTAGGCTTGTAAAGGCTCCAGGGCGATTGGCCTAGTACACACCTATGAACTTATGAACCTATGAGAGCCAAGAGATTCATCCATCTTATTTTACAATAATTCAGCCAAATGACTGCTTTTCTTTGCTTTAACTTCCTGTGTCAGCAGTAATCATGCTTTTGGCCATCATGACGCATGTTGGTAACCGACCTGCTCTTAGTGTTTGCTCTGGCCACTGACTGCATTCTTAGCATTAGCTGTATCCAACCAAGAATAGTCACAGCAGGCCTGTCACATGTCTCCTGAATGAACATTCATTGGCTGTGTAGCTGATAAGCCTGCAGCAAAAGCTTACTTTCTGCACAGCAGAACTTGCATTAGTTGGTCTTCCATTTGCAGTTATTATGCTGTGAGAAGAAGGAATAATTTGTGTGAGGCTGCCTATATACATGCATTTATTAAACAATAAGTTATATAGTCAACTGCTCATATGTTGATGCTAGCCATCTAAAAAAATATACATTGTGAGACACACACTGGTTTACCAAAACTACCATCTTTTGGTACCAACTTTTGCTAGGTAGAAGAGATGGCTTTGTGGTATTAGTTTGAGACAGAATATAAGGTCTTCTTCAGGCATCAAGAATCAAATGCAGTGACAGAAGCCAAGTCCATCTTCAAATATCATAAATGGAATACAGTGACATAATACTTCTACTTCTGTAGGCAACAAGAATCAAATACCTATAGTACAATGCCCACACAAAAACATCTCCGATAAATGTTATAGTGAATGGTGATACATTTAGTACTACTGCTACAGCTTGAAAATTATCCCCAAATGACAATTCTGTCGGCACAGTGCCAGGAAAACTTACCAGTGGCAAGAGATATATCACTGAATCCACAATAACCATGTACTGACTCTACTGTGACCATTATTAAAAAGTATGATACACTGTCATTCAGGAGCAGCAGGCACACATCTGATACCTGCATAATCTTTTCTTTTTCATAATAGCAGTACAAATACATTCCAAAAACCTGTTCTTTGCACTTTAGATACTAAATTGTTCTTTCACATCAAGCAATTTGACCCCAGGTGACCTCCCTTTGTGATTAGTACAACTGCCTTGGTAGCACTTTCTACTGTGGCATATCTTACAAATACTACCACTGCATTCAAAAAATCACATTGTATAGAGAGTTAGACAAAGAAGCACATGCTGAAGTCAGATCTGTTAAGGTCATACCTATCAGCTGTCCAGATTTGTACCTCACATTTTAGGTATGTTCCTCATAACACTTGTGGTTTTTCTGGGAAATCACTGAGGATTGAAGTCACTAAATAATGATGGACATTTGAGTTTTAGACTTCATATACTTTGTAAAATGCACAAGCAAAACATGTTATTCTAGCAACTTTCTAACTATGTAATATCAAAATTTAAAACCTGTCCCTATTTTTGAGCTTTTGTGCTCTCATTATTTTTGGCTTTGTCCACATTTCTTGTGCTAAGCAGTTGAGAGGTGTGGTTAAGGGAAAAGCTGAAAAAGTTAAGCCATATCTTACAAAGCCAGTATCTTGCTTTCTTTTCAGAAATTAAATGCAACTGAAACAGAAATGTGTTGTTGCCACAATCCTTATGTGATGAGACTCTTGGTGGGCATTGTGGTTTATATTATGTAAATTCAGGGCTCAGAGCAAGAATCATATGCAACAGTGAACTCTATGAATGAATGAGTGAGTGAATGTTTCAAAATTGCTCTTTTTACATTTCATGGCTGTGAGCGTAGTCACCCTATGTGTCTTCCTCACTTTCATTAACCCTCATGAGCACTGTGCAGTGTGCACTGACCAAACATGGACAGATCGATGAGTCTGACAGGGACATCATGAAATTTGTAGCCAGTGGTGCTGCAAAAGACCGGATTTGTTTTCTACACTAAAGATTCACTTTATTTATTTATTTGCTTGTTTGTTTACCTGCTTGTTTGATTATTTATTTATTTATTAATTTTTTTATGGGTAAGTGGGCTGGAGTGTTGACCCTATTCAGCCTTGACCTAGACTCAGAGAGCAGTGAAATGTTAAATGTAGGGGGGCAGCAACTTTCAATAAGAACGTTTGTGGCAGATAATAATAGGGTCTACTGAAGCCCTTTATTCAGAGCAGAGGTAACCTCTCTGGGGCCTGTATGATACTGAGATACAGGATAAGGCTTCAAGATGGTCAACACAATTTTTATGATTTAGGACTTTGATTTTTTTTCTAGTGTTGTGGTCATTCCAGTTGTGACAAGAGTTTGGATAGATACATAACAAAAGGGTATTACACTCGGTGATCTTCCTACTAAGTGTCGAGTACAGCGGAATGATTACATCCCTGGATCTGGATGCAATACCTTTAGATATAAGTTGTGCAAGGAAAAAATACTTCCTTACAAACAGTGAATACATGGGGATCAGAAAGTGTTAGGAGTTTGCATAACAGAAGGAAATGAGGATAGGCATAATGAAGGGGGTTGGGGTTGGCATAATGGTTAAGAGATTTAACTCACAGACAGAAGATATAGGGATTTATTTTCACCGTAGGAGGCATGGCTAGGCTTAAAAAGGCCTCCTAGGCTCATTAGCCTAGTAATCATCTATGAACCTATGAAAGAACAGTCCACTGTTGACACAGGTTTCCAGATCCCTAACTACAGGATCAATTTTCAGAGGTGCATTTTCAATGTGATAGCTACAAGGGGAATTATGCTTGCCAGATGATTCAGTTATATGCTTCCTGGCATTTAGTTTTTTTATCCATAGTTTTGACACCAGCTTTTTGTTTGGGACAGGCCATCTTGGAAGATCTTGGTGTCCTCTGGGGAGTTTGTGATGATGATATCAAGTATGCAGTCATATGCAAAGCTGGTTAGACATATATCCTTAACATTACCTTAGTCTTTGATCGGTGAGGATTTTATGAAGCCTAGCATTATATTCCCATGGTCAATACTGTCAAATGTTTGCCTACATTAATCCAGGTTTATTACTGTCAGAGTCAGGGTGGGGTGCAGGGGCTAGCAAAGAGTTAGAGGGCACAATTGGTAGAAGTAAATGCTGGTATTGCAGTTGTAGTCAGAAGTGAAGGACTGTGGCACTGTGTGTGTGTGTGTGTGTGTGTGTGTGTGTGTGTGTGTGTGTGTGTGTGTGTGTGTGTGTGTGTGTGTGTGTGTGTGTGTGTGTTCATGTGTGCACGTGTGGCATAACTGTAGCAGCTGGTGAAGGTAAAATCTGTGCTCCCAATGATGGAGTCAGTAATTGCTAAGGCATTTCCATTGTTTTGCGAAGTCTTAAGGAACACAGATTGCTTAGGGTTTGCAGCAATGTGACTCCCTGTACCAAATGACTTTATATTATGCTAGTTGGATATGAGACATGGATTTGTGGTATTGGATTCAGAATGAAAGGTATTTGAAACCATTTTAGGATGCTTACATTTCTTAAAACCTCAGCATATATAAGAAACATGCATGCATGCAAAGATGAATGAAGGTGGTTTGAGTGATCTTAGTAATTATTTTCTTGGGTTAGAGGGTGTCTTCAGGTTGTACAGACTCTTGCACAACTCACAAGTCTCTCAAATGTTATTATGTTGATCAAATACGAGCTGGTTATCAGTAAGCATTAGACAATTGCTACACTGCCTAATAAAAAAGTAGTGCAAACACTCTTATTGGCCATATGATTTGAGCTGATGAAAGGTCAGTGGTTAAGGTAGGTTATATTTAATTTGGCTGATGCTGTAATGGTTAAGATAGCATTTGTTTAACTTTGCTGATAATAAAAACAACATATAAATTGTGTTGATGCCTTAATGGTGAAAACAGTGTAAAAGATGAACATCTACAAGTAGTATCACACTGTAAGTAGGAGCAGCAGGTAAGAAAAGATAGTGATTTCACAGTATAACTATATAACATGGGCAGTTTCTAGCAGTAATACAGTGCTAACAGTACACAGAACTGAAAAAGTAGCTTTAGAAAAGTTAAACTTCAGAACAGTATATCACTACTAAACATTAATAAAGTAACAGGTATAGATGCCACTCATGAATTCCAGAAAGAAGGGATTGTCTCAGATACTGCACAATATTTACACCAAGGAGGCAATAGGCACTGATGCAGAGCAGATTAGCTTAAAGCAACCTGAAAAAGAATAATAGAGCATAAAAGAGCACAATGGTCACCTGAATCATGCCCTGTTAAGTGCTCTACAGCACTCAGATATTCAGATTAAAAACAGTTTATCCAGAATAAGAGTCACTTTTTTAGTTCCAGGCTTCCAAATGAAAGATCGAGGCCATTTTTTGCTAGGGCTAAAGGAAAGTCTCTCTGTTGATCAGTGGCAGTGAAAAACATTGAGCAGCCTGCCTGCCCCTGTGGGAGTGGTTACTGACTTGAAACTGTAGTTTTATTGGCCATTTTGGGTCAATTCCAAAACTCCTTCATCTTCCTCTCTTAAAACCTGTTTGCCTCGTGGTTTTGGCATCTTTTCAGGTGTGTTGGCTGTTGGTGAAGCACCCACCAAGAGGAGAAAATGCTGAGAGAAGAAAGGAGCCACTTTTGAGACTTTAAGTATTTTTCCTCTGTTTATTTGCTAAGTTTTTCTGCATAGCCGCCTATTTTGAGCATTTTCTGGCTTGTTAAATTTGATTTCTGCATTAGTAACTGTATTTAGAGTACAACCTAGAGCTGTTTACTGAATTTCCTGTTTGCACTTATTTTTAAAATCGTTTTTTTCTCAAAACTTGCATTTTATCTGTCTTTGGCCTAGCACTCTTGTGTGGGGTCATTTACTCCACTGTTATAACTTGTTGATACTCGTTAACCTCCGCTATCTCTGAAAAAAAAAATCTTGCTTTTTTCCCACTTTTCTGTGATTTAAAAAAGTTCAGTTACAGGCTTGCTGTTCTTGAACTGTTTGTAAGTTTCTGTGAGGCCATTTTTTGCTTGGGCTAAAGGAAAGTCTCTCTGTTGATCGGTGGCAGTGAAAAACATTGAGCAGCCTGCCTGCCACTGTAGGAGTGGTTACTGACTTGAAACTGTAGTTTTATTGGCCATTTTGCATCAATTCCAAAACTCCTTCATCTTCCTCTCTTAAAACCTGGTTGCCTCGTGGTTTTGGCGTCTTTTCAGGCTTGTTGGCTGTTGGTGAAGCACCCACCAAGAGGAGAAAATGCTGAGAGAAGAAGCCACTTTTGAGACTAAGTATATTTCTCTGTTTATTTGCTAAGTTTTTCTGCATAGCCGCCTATTTTGAGCATTTTCTGGTTTGTTAAATTTGATTTCTGCATTAGTAACTGTATTTAGAGCACAACCTAGAGCTGTTTACTGAATTTCCTGTTTGCACTTATTTTTAAAAACGTTTTTTTCTCAAAACTTGCATTTTATCTGTCTTTGGCCTAGCACTCTTGTGTGGGGTCATTTACTGCGCTGTTATAACTTGTTGATACTAGTTAACCTCTGCTATCTCTGAAAAAACAAAAAAACACAAACAATCTTGCTTTTTTCCCACTTTTCTGAGATTTAAAAAAGTTCACTTACAGGCTTGCTGTTCTTGAACTGTTTGTAAGTTTCTGTGAGGCCATTTTTGCTTGGGCTAAAGGAAAGTCTCTCTGTTGATCAGTGGCAGTGAAAAACATTGAGCAGCCTGCCTGCCCCTGTGGGAGTGGTTACTGACTTGAAACTGTAGTTTTATTGGCCATTTTGGGTCAATTCCAAAACCCCTTCATCTTCCTCTCTTAAAACCTGGTTGCCTCGTGGTTTGGGCATCTTTTCAGGCTTGTTGGCTGTTGGTGAAGCACCCACCAAGAGGAGAAAACACTGAGAAGAAAGGAGCCACTTTTGAGACTTTAAGTATTTTTCCTCTGTTTATTTGTTAAGTTTTTCTGCATAGCCGCCTATTTTGAGCATTTTCTGGCTTGTTAAATTTGATTTCTGCATTAGTAACTGTATTTAGAGCACAACCTAGAGCTGTTTACTGAATTTCCTGTTTGCACTTATTTTTAAAATCGTTTTTTTCTCAAAATTTGCATTTTATCTGTCTTTGGCCTAGCACTCTTGTGTGGGGTCATTTACTGAACTGTTATAACTTGTTGATACTAGTTAACCTCTGCTATCTCTGAAAAAACAAAAAAAAAATCTTGCTTTTTTCCCACTTTTCTGAGATTTAAAAAAGTTCAGTTACAGGCTTGCAGTTCTTGAGCTGTTTGTAAGTTTCTGTGAGGCCATTTTTTGATTGGGCTAAAGGAAAGTCTCTCTGTTGATCAGTGGCAGTGAAAAACATTGAGCAGCCTGCCTGCCCCTGTGGGAGTGGTTACTGACTTGAAACTGTAGTCTTATTGGCCATTTTGGGTCAATTCCAAAACTCCTTCATCTTCCTCTCTTAAAACCCTCTTTTGCACAGTTTTGCACGTTTTTGAGCATAGCGCAACAACGGGCAGCGCAGCCTAATTGGGTTTAAACTATTCATAGCTCCACAAAGTCTGCTCTTCACTTTTTCCCTTAGAACTGCTCTATCTCTCAATTTAAACACCATATTCTCATTCTAAGGCACTTCACTGGTCCAATTAAGTAATCCTACAAGTTAGCACTATTAAACCATAAGCACTACTTACTCTTATACTCTCTACGATTACCATGTCCTCTATTGGTCCGTCTTAAATTCAGTTTCCCTGTTACTCTATCATGTCCAAAGGTCAGTCAATGGTTTCCTCTCCAGTCCAGCTGGTGAATCTGGGAATTTTGAGGCAATGTTACAACTGTCTCATGTACACGGACAACCCTCTCCTCCTCCAAACAGGTTCAAATATATGTGAGAGATGCAACTATTTAGCCAAACTGGAGGCTGAGCTCTCTCATCTCAAAACTGGTGTAACCAGTCAGGAGGAGAAGGTAACCTCACACAACACAATTCCAGTATCACATAGTCCCACCACATCAGCGAACCAAACACATAAATACACAAAAACATACTCGGAGGCTCTAAATAAAAATCTACCTAAGCAACAGAGACCTCCAAAGCAGACATCCAAGCAAACGCTACCTCAAAACAAAACACATACACAACACATAACCCACAAAGTCAGTGTGCCAAGCAGCCACAGCCCTTAAGGCTGAATAACACACCTGATACTCTTGTTATAGGTGACTCTATTGTCAGACACACTGACGTCCCGCTCACCAGGCTGAATAAAGAGAAGGTCACGGTGAGCTGCCTGTCGGGTGCTAGGATCCGACACATAACGCAAGCACTCAGGTCACTCCAAAGCAAATACAAATATGACTCAGTCATTGCACATGCTGGTGTGAATGACCTGAGACGTACCTCCCTGGACTACATGAAAAGAGACATAGAGGAGCTCTCTGATCATGTAGCCCAGGCTGGTATGACCCTGACCTTGAGCAGCATCTTACCCTCACCTAGAATGATGCCACAGTGCAAAGACAAAATGATCGATTTTAACAATTGGCTAAAATTTTGGTGTCATTTAAAGGGGATCCAGTGTCTGTCAGCCTGGGATGACATGCTCGACATGCCACATTGCTTCGCTTGGGACGGCTTGCACCTGTCACCACTGGGCTTTCGGATATTGGCAAAAGCTCTTGCCACCCCCATAGTGCCTTTTTTAGGCAAGGCTCAAAAGTCAAACCCACCCCCATAGACAGCACAAGGAACAAGAAACTAAGGGTAATGCTGCTAAACGCCAGAAGTCTTAACCTCAAGATGCACGCATTCGAAGCTCTCCTCAGTATGGGGAACATCGATATCTGTGCAGTGACAGAAACCTGGTTCAAGGCTCCAGAGAGCACCCTAGCACTACCAGGCTATGCCTCGTATCATGCTTTTCGGCCCCAAAACCCGGACCGAACCACAAAAGGAGGGGGAGTTTCCATATTTATCAAGGATATCCACACCTCCAGGTTAGTGGCATTGCACGAAGTATCGGAGACCATCCATGTGCAACTAACAGTGGGCAAGACTGCTTTTCAGTTTATAGCATCCTACAGACCACCCTCTCAAAGTCAGGAATCCCATTCGGCCTTCCTGAAAACATCGGAGAACATGAAGACCTCTCCGAACACCATTATATTGTGTGACTTAAACTACCCAAACATTGACTGGGAGCACTACTCAAGCCCCAGCACCTTAGCCCAAAGATTCCTGGAAATTATAAACTCAAATGCTATGGAACAACTAGTCACCACTCCCACAAGAGGGGACAACATACTAGACCTGATCATTACCAACATGGGGACTCTGTGCTCCACACCAGAAGTATATCCCTCATTGGTAAGATCAGACCATAAATTAATTTCACTGGATGTCCACATCCCGACCCCACCCCCAGCCCAGAAAACCACAGCGAAAAACTTCTCAAAAGCGAACTTCTCACTTCTCAAAACTGAAGTGGAATCCTTCAAGGCCCCAGGGCCAGTGGAAACTACAGCCCAAACTGCAGAATCCTATATAAATGCATTATACGGACATCTCCAGGAATGCATGGATCATGCTATCACAAACAAAACCAAGACCCAATCATCCAAAGGCAGGTGTCCAGTCTGGTGGACCCCTGCCATAAATAAACTGTACAACAGAAGGAGGAAGCTACTACATGATAGAGCAAAATCCCTAATAGGGAAGGCATCTCTGATCAGTACTAGCAAAAAATTATGATCCCTCATAAAATCCTCAAAGGCCAGCTTCGAGAGACAAATTGCACAGGACACCAAAGACAATCATAAGGCTTTTTTCAGTTATGTTAGAAACCTGGGATGCAACTCCCAGACTTGTTCTGAGTTGATTCTAAATGACAAAAAATACACTGAACCCACAGACATTGCCAATATCCTGGCAGACAGGTTCAGTGCAAACTCCCCCCCTCCCCCCCAAAAGAGCAAGTATCTATCCCGGCAGAGGGCTGCCTCCCAAACATCTCAGATGCTCAGGTGAAGGCTGCACTCTCCAAAGCAAAAAACACTGCTTCCATGGGACCAGATGGCGTCCCAGGTTGCGTCCTACATGAACTACAAGAGGAACTAATCCCTCACATAAAACAGCTATACAATCTCAGCCTCACTACAGGATATGTGCCCACAGAATGGCATACAGCAACAGTTGTCCCACTCCACAAAGGTGGAGCCTCTATGGACCCTGGAAACTATCGCCCCATAAGCCTGACTAGCTTAGTCTGCAAGGCTATGGAGAGGATTATCATGGAGCTCATAAACAAAGACATTGGGGACCTACAGACACTAGATCCTACCCAGTTCGGCTTTGTCAAGGGCAGATCCTGCCTTTTGAACCTGGTTGACTTCTTTAAAACAGTCACCAAAGCCATAGATGAAGGGAAGGTAGTCCACACAGCCTATCTGGACCTTGCAAAAGCATTTGACACAATACCCCACTCGGGCATCATAGATAAGCTATCCAGCTTAAATATAAACCCCTATGTCACAAGATGGGTCGCAAACTGGCTCAAAGACAGAACCCACAGAGTGAGAGTTGCTGGAGCCATGTCAGACTCGAAACCGGTCACAAGTGGCATCCCACAGGGTTCTGTCCTGGGGCCACTCTTGTTCGGTATACACTTTTCCGAGGTACAGGCAAATGTGGGAGGACTATGGCTCACCAAGTTTGCAGACGACTGCAAACTGGGCGCCATAATCAACTCTCCAGCTGAAACAAACATCCTTCAAAAAGGTCTCACAGAGACAGATAACTGGTGCCAGCGCCATGGTTTAAAGCTAAATGCCAAAAAATGTATAGTCATACCCTTTGGCAAAAACAATGTGCCCACAAATTACCACATAGGTGGAAACCCATTAAGTACAGAGAAATTTATTAGGTACCTGGGGGCCCAAGTTGATAGCAATCTCTCCTTTGAAAACCACATTGCCAAAGTGATTAGAAAGACCTTCTACATAGCCCACCTCATCACAAAGGGTTTCACATCTAGATCAAGAGAGGTAATCGTGCCCCTTTATGCATCCCTCATCAGGCCCATCATAGAATACAATGCCCCTTTTGGGATGTACATTACCCGACACCTGCAGCAATCAGAAAGACCCCAAACGTCTCTCACCAAGAGGATTAAGGGTCTCAAACAGATGCCATATGCTGCTCGGTTAAAAAAACTCCAGCTCTACTCAGTTGCATACCGCCTACTTTGAGGCGATCTATGCCTGACATACAAAGCTATGTCAAATCCAGAATTAATGGACATGCTCCACCTCAGTAAATCTAAATCCCTTAGAGCCACACGCTTAAGGGACTTGAACCTCAGCACAGAAATAAATAGAACTTGCTGGAGGGACAGGTTCATAACCCAGAGGCTCCCTTCGCTCTGGAATAGAATTCCAGTTCATGTGAGGCAGAGCACCTCACTGAATCTCTTCAAGAAGAATCTCGATAAGTGGACGGGGGATCGTAGGTTTGTCCCAGGGATTACTGCCGTGTCACTATTAGACAGAGGCACAGTAAACTAAACCTTAAAAAGGGCACAGTATACTCAAATCAAGGGGTGGCGTAAGCCATACAGAATCGGGCTAGGCTTATAATTGCCCCAGGGCGGATAGCCTAGTATGAACCTATGAACCTATTATCAAGGAAAGAAAGAAAAAAAAAAGACATGGTATTGAAATAGTTAAAGTACACATGAATATTATTAAAATACTTATCCCAGTTGTTAAGTGCATAGATGATGACACTTGTATGTTTTTTTTTACTGAAAGGTACCCCATGCTTGTTAGTCTGATCCATTTTCATCACCAGGAAGCAGGTCCTTAATGCCCTCTCAAAGGCAAAAAATACAGTATCCATGGGACCTGATAACATCCCTGGCTGTATAGGTTCATAGGTTGGTACAAGGCTATCGGCTCTAGGGCCTATACAAGCCTAGCCATAACAATTCCTTGGATATTTCTTCCCACAATATTTACTTCCCTGGCCCCCTGTCTTGCAGGGCGACTGACATGATCCCTGGGGTGAATTTCCTATCTCCCATCCACTCATCAAGGTTGCTTTGGAAGAGGGCCAAGGAGACACTCTGCTTGACATATATGGGCAGTCTATTCCAGAGTATGGGGAGTCTCTGGGTCAGGAACCTATCCCTCCAGCATGTTTTGTTCATTGTGATGACAAGGTTTAGATCCCTGGAGTGTGTGGCTCTGAGGGATTGATATTTCTTTAAGTGGAGCATGTCCAACAGCTCAGGGTTTGACATGGCCTTGTATGTTAAGCAGGGATCCCCTCTGAGTAGACGATATGCCACAGAGTTTAGCTGGAGTTTTTTTAGATGGTCAGCATATGACATCTGCTTTAGGCCTGTGATTCTTTTAGTGAGGTATTTCTGCGGCCTTTCCAGCTGTTGCAGATGTCTTGTGAGGTACATACCAAATGGGGCGTTATACTCTATAATGGGTCTAATGAGGGATGAGTACAGTGGGACAATGACCTCCTTTTTCCTGGATGAAAAACCCTTAGTGATGAGGTGTGCCACATAGAAGGATTTCCTGACTGTTGTGGCAATGTGGTTATCAAAGGTGAGACCACTGTCCACCTGTGTCCCTAAGTGTCTCATCACACTTTTGGTGTTTATTGTACTGCCACCTATGTGGTAATTCATGGGTACATGTTTTTTCCCAAAGGGGATAACTATACATTTCCTGGCATTAAGCTTGAGGCCATGGCTCTGGCACCAAGCATCTGTTTCTATAAGTCCCTTTTGTAGAATATCCACATGATTTGGGGATACAATAATGGCTCCCAGTTTACAGTCATCTGCGAACTTTGTTAGCCAGAACCCCTTAATGTTGGTCTGTACTTCAGAAGATTAGATGCCAAACAAGAGCGGCCTTAGGACTGAACCCTGAGGTACTCCACTTGTCACTTGTCTGGAGCTGGATTTGGAGTCAGCTACTTTCACAGTTTGGGTTCTGTCAGTAAGCCAGTTGGCAACCCATCGAGTGACACAGAGATTTATTCCCGGCTTAGTAAGTTTATCTATGATTCCAGGATGGGGGATGGTGCTGAAGGCCTTGGCGAGGTCCAGATAGGCTGCGTGGACCATCTTACCCTCGTCCACAGCTCTGAAGACTGATTCGAAGGAGTCAATCAGGTTCAGGAGACAAGATCGGCCCTTCATGAACCTAAACTGGGTGGAGTCCAGTGTTTGAAGGTTGCCAATGTCTTTGTTTATAAGTTCCCTGATAATGCGTTCTATGCCCTTGCAAATCAGACTTGTCAGACTGATGGGGCAGTAGTTTCCGGGATCCAAGGTGTAACTGTAGCTGTGCACCACTAAGTGGACAAGAAGCCTGAGGTGAGGCTATGATTAAGCATGACACTTAGGTGAGGTGCCAGTTAATTTTGTAGTTCATGGAGTACACAGCATGGGATGTCATTTGGTCCCATGGATACTGTATTCTTAGCTTTGGAGAGTGCGGTTTCTACCTGTGTGGCCATGATTACCGGAATTTGGCAATCTTTTGGTACTAAGATGGGCCCTTTAGGGTGTGAGAGGGGGGTAAAGTTGGTACTAAATCGATCTGCCAGGATATTGTCAATATCCTTGGGATCAGTATATTTAATGCCATTCTGTTGTAGCTCAGAGCAGATCTGAGCATTGCCATTTAGATTCTTGACATAACTCTAGAATGCCTTGTAGTTGTCTTTGGAATCTTTGGCAATTTTATTTTCATAACTAGCTTTTGAGTATCCTACAAGAACTCAGGCATGAGCACTCAGCTCCATCAGACACCCTATTCAATGAAAGTCTGATAACTGGCTTCATCCTAGCTGAATGGAGGACAGCCACTGTTATCCCTCTACATAAAAGGTGGGGTGTCCACTGATCCACACAATTATAGGCCCCAGTATAACTAGCCTGATCTGCAAGGCCAGGGAATGCATTATCATGGACCTTATAAACAAGGAAATTGGCAACCTCCAAAAGCTTGACCCCACACAGTTTGGTTTTGTCAAAGGGAGATCATGCCTGTTAAACTTGGTTGACTTCTTCGAAACAGTCACCAAAGCAATGGATGAGGGGAAGATGGTGCACACCGCCTATCTTGACCTGGCCAAAGCCTTTGACACTATTCCCCACTCAGGCATAATAGATAAACTCTCCCAGCTAGGCATCAATCTGTATGTTACCAGGTGGGTAGCTAACTGGCTCACTGATAGAACCCACTCAGTTAAAGTAGAGGAAGAAATCTCTAGCAGTAGATCCATAATGAGTGGTGTACCCAAGGATCAGTCTTGGCGTCTGCACTGTTTGGGATATATTTTTCTGAGGTGCAAGCCAAAACCAGTGGCCTGTGGCTGACCAAGTTTGCAGATGACTGCAAGCTGGCCGCTGTCTTAAATTTCCCTAGTGATATGAACATCCTCCAAGAGGGCCTTACCCAAACTAATGACTTTTGCCAAAAGCATGGTCTCAAACTGAATGCTAAGAAATGCATCATTGTTCCCTTTAGGGAAAATGGCATCCCCACTAACTATCACATTAATAACAACATACTAAGCATGCAATCAGTCATGAGGGACTTGGGCACCCGGGTTGATATTATTGGTTACAACATCCCTGTACTCCTCTCTTATCAGACCCATTATCAAATACAATGCACCCTTCAGCATGTACCTTGCCAAGTACATGCAGCAGTTGGAGAGATCACAGAGGTTCCTGAACAGGAATATCCTGGGTCTGAAACACCTATCCTATACAGATAGGCTAAAAGCCCTGTCCCTCTACTCAGTCTCATAAAGACTGCTCAGGGGTGATTGTGTCTGACATACTAGGCCATCTAAAACCCAGCGTTGATGGAGTTGCTGCATATCCCTAAGACAATCTCCACTCAAGCAACCCGCACACAAGGCCTTAACCTGGTCTGTGACATTAATAGAACTTGTTGGAGGGATATATTTGTGTCCCAAGTCTACCCCATCTGTGGAATAGACTCCCTCTTCATGTCAATCAGAGTACCTATCTAGGCCTCTTTAAGAGGAACCTGGACAACTGGATGGGAAACAGAAAATACACCCCTAGGATCCCATCTGTGTCCCTGCTGGACAGGGGAAACAGGTGCTGACTTTGAGTGAACATGGGCAAAATTCTCAGCTAGACTTATAAGGGTCTCCAGGCCAATAGCCCAGTATCCTATGAACCTATGAGTCTTAAATAGGTAATTTTATGCCTGTCCATCACAATGTTGTGGAGAAAAGGGCCTTCTCAAAATTTATAACCAAAAAGTGAATTGCAAAGCATCTAAAAACCTGCATGAATGAAATATTGACAGTCATTTATAAAGCCTTGCTATCATCCTCAAATGTGTAAATGAATGCTAGTATTGCACTCATGCCTCATTGGCAATATTGCACCCAGTAACAGCTAGCTTCCAGGACAGTTACTCCCTTTACCCCACAAAATATATGACTCTGATTTTGTGAAATATATCTTGCACTGCTTTGGCAAAATGTATCTGACTAACAAGCATGGAATACCTTGTTACGTTAGACTTCACTGATCCACATAAAAAAGCTAGTATGACGTCAAGCAGTTTGAGCTGGAATTCTTTATCATCCAGCAACACTGTATATTAACTGTGAAACATAATATGATGGCAATGACCACATTATCCATGTATATTTGAGTGGGATGTGATCACTATTTTTTTCTGTTTATTAAAACAGTAGAATTTTAATATTGAAAGGTTATTTGAAAGTGGTATGTATGCTTTATTCTTAAAATATTTTGCAGTATAAACATCACCTAGTAGTTTGTATATATTAATTTTGGTTTTTTTTTGTTTTTTAACAGTATAGACCTTGGTCGCATTTTCTCCTGCAGTAGTCTAATAAAAAGGAAATGGGCAGTGCATAGGAATACCTGTTACACAGAATTTGAATAACAACTCATTCAGTTGTGTTTATTCCCATAAGAATAGGGATAAAAGTCATACTTTTTTAAAACATGAGCTAGGTATTATTCCAAACCCCAACATTCTGACAAATTATCAGAAATAAAGTACTTCTTTTATCTAATTAAGTACAGTATTTGATTCAATATCATATCATTTATTAGCAGAGTAGATGCTCAACTGCTATAAAGAGCTTTTCACCAATATTTATTTTACGACATATAAGAATCATAATGGCAAAGATCAATAGGTAGGATGAAGCCAATCCTATTCTTTATTACTATTTTTAACCAAACATGTTGGTTAATTACAAAAGAAGAAGAAGAAGAAATCACTGCTGTCAATGGAATATCCCCATGTATCTTTATTGAGCATGTTCATCCATTAATATCCACAGGTATACCTCTCAACTGTCCAGATTTTCATAGAATGTTCAGATTGTTGCTTTATGTTTTTGGTGTGTTCCTCATACAATTTGTGGTTTTCTGGAAAATCTGTCCAGACTAAGTTTGACAAATAATCATAGACATTTGAGTTTCAGACGTGATATCCTTCAGAAAATGAATGGTAACACAAAACCTTTATTATAGTCACTTTCTAAATGTATAAGAGCAATATTTAAAATGTGTCCCTATATTGTGGCCTGTGTGCCCCACCCATTAGTTTTGGCTTTGTCCAGATTTCTTATGCTAAGGGAGCTGTGTCCATAGGATGTTTTTCAGAATAGCCTATTACCCAAATTACCTGATTTTACATCATTAAAAAATCAAGTGACCAGCTTCTATAGAAAATCATGCAGCCAGCCTAAAAAAAAACATATAACCAGCCTATATAAAAAAATGTGACCAGCATCTGTAAAAAAATAAATAAATAAATAAAAAATGAGTCTTATGAAAATGCTTGTGTATGCAATAGCATTTTAAAATTTAAAAGAAGTTCTAACAAATAGAAGAAGTTCTAACAAAAACTATTTTATCTTTCTCTCTGGTGCAGTTGATAGCATTGCTGCCTCCCAATAAGAGGTTCTTCAGTTCAATTCTTGCTAGGGTGCCATCTGTGCAGAGTCTTCATGTGGGTTTCTTTTGAGTGCTCTGTTTTCCTCAAACATTCCAAAGACATGCCTTAGGTGTATTGGACACTCTAAACTGGCCGTAGGTGTGAGTGGTGTGAAAGAACTATTGTGGCAGGGTAGATACCTGGTGATGTAAACCATGGCTCTAGATGTACACACGCACACACACACACACACACACACACACACACACACACACACACACACACACACACACACACACACACACACACACACACACACACACATACTTTTACATGAAGACAATTAAATGAGATGAGAGAAACTCATAGGTTCATAGGTTCATAGGTTCATACTAGGCTATCTGCCCAAGGGCATTTATAAGCCTAGCCCAGAGTTTTGTGGCTTTCGCCACCCCTTTAGTTTGAAGGATACTATGCCCATTATTTTGCTGTGCCTCTGTCAAGCAGTGACACTGAGGTAATCCCTGGGGTATATCTGCGATCTCCCATCCATTGGTCAAGATTTCTCTTGAACAAGGCCAGCGAGGTGCTCTGCCTCACATGTACCGGGATTTTGTTCCACAGCATAGGGAGTCTCTGGGTGATGAATCTGTCCCTCCAGCATGTCTTATTAATAACCGTGTCAAGGTTTAAGTCTCCCGCCCTTGTAGTTCTGAGGGATCTAGATTTTTTAAGGTGAAGCATGTTCATCAATTCTGGGTTGGACATGGCCTTGTATGTCAGGCACAGGTCACCTCTGAGCAGACGGTAAGCGACTGAATAAAGCTGGAAACTTTCCAACTTCATTGGAAAGTAAAACTAAATACTGACAGATTTCCAAGCATCAATCACATTATTAATATTAAATGTCATTTGAAAAATAGGTGGTTGAAGAAATACTTTTATTTCAGTTTATAAATTATTGCTTTATGTAAAATATTTATATGCATGTGTTTATATATACTTTTTGTTAAAATTGTTTTAATATAAGCACATTTGTCTTAAATATATATATATATATATATATATATATATATATATATATCTATATATATATATCTATATATATATATATATATATATATATATATATATATATATATATATGCGTCTAGGACTATTCACTGAAAGCACATTTCACTGAAATTCAAATGACTGTGCACAAATCACTGAAAGCACAATTCACTGAAAACTCAATTCACTGAAACACATTTCACTGAAAGTTATATATGGCATTTTCCCCACTGTAGTGTGACACTGGAGTTAGTATATATAGTAAGGGGGTGTGTGGGGGGATAGTCTGGATATATATATATATATATATATATATATATATATATATATATATATTAAGTTTAGAAAAGGTTTTGACAAAATCACATATTTCGTAGGTTCAAATAAACCATCATGGAACCACTCCCCCATAAATATAGAAGTTTTAGTGGCCTTACTATGAGACTTACCTATAAACAAGATACGGAAGATGTATTACATGGTTTTTAGACTGAGTTTTCAAATTAACATTCACTTGAAGTAATATTCCTGCAAGAACTTGAAATCTGTCCGTCAAGGGCAAGGAACACACAGTTATGAGTTTACTATGCAAGGTGACAGACAAAGACAGAAAAAATGTCCCATGTCAGATACTACCTTTTCAGTCATTTATTGGTCTCCTCTGGTATTGTTGCCCAAGGAAAAAAAAATAGGGAGAATTTGGGTGGCTAAATCCCTTATCATTTCCTGGGTAGGGTTCTTAAGTTAATGATGACATCGATAAGGAGGACATTAAAATATGTTATCCTTCTATAGATAATGTCATTAAAGTTATTCAGAAATTCAAAGATCCTTGGTTACCCGAAGTAGATAATGGAGGCTGTTTTCCTGTCTCTTCCCATTTGCACTCAAGATTGGTGTTTGCTATGTCTGTAATTTGAGTGTAACATGTATTATTGATACAGCCATGCCAGTAGGTTACTTGGTGGGTTGCAGCACATTTGAGCACTTCGTTTCAGTATTATTTTGATGTTTGAAACAGAAGTCAGCAGTGCAGGATAGAGTTCACTGCCTAGATAACTTTCTTTGGGGAAAGAGAAGCACGCGGGAGAGATGGCCTTTTCAGTTTCGTATGTCTTTGCAAAGAACTCAATGTTCCTTTAGCACTGGACAAGATAGATGGCATTTATATCACATCATCGAAAGCCGAAAACACCAAACACCATTTAATCGAACCTAAATAATCTAAAGCACACAATATCGAACATTCAGAACAGCGAATTTTTTCCAAGGGAATTGTTTTTCCGAAACACATTTACACAACACAGGCACACCAAAAAAACAGCAATTCACACACTTACACTTAAAAATCATACATCTAACCCTACACTAAACTATACAAACACTACTATCTATCCACTTACCTTAACCCAACCTTAACCCTAAGGTCCATCACTATTGCACACTCACCATACCCGTGCCCTAACCCTAACTCACTTAACCCGCACCTAACCCTAAGCTCTGGCACTATCGCACACTCACCTCAACAGCACTCTAACCCTAACTCATGTAACCTGCACCCTAAACCTAACGTCCACACAATCACACAATCACACACTTACCAGAACCCCTGTAACTTTCCACCACAGTGCTAAAAATAGCGAAGCCACAGAAACAGACAACCAAATTCTTTCCCTAGGAAATAATTTGATGTTCTGCAGCTTGCTATTTTTAGCATTCGCTCAATAGGGTTCGACATTGTGGCATTTGACATTATCAGCTTTCGATAACGTGATATGAACCCGATAGATGTTCCTACAAACACAATTGTATTTTTAGGGATTGCTGTAGGCACCTCTAGTTCCTCATTCCATTTACCAATAATTAAGTTAGAGAAGATCTACTCTCATTTGCAATCTTCATCGAAGAACGTTTCCTTTGGCCAGGTCATTGAGCCGTTAGGATTATTGAATTTCACTTGTAAAGCCATTGCTCCAGCTAAGACTTATATGTATTCTTTAGTAAGTGCCACAAGTTCAGAATCAACAGGAGAATTAGAGATGATTATGTTTATTGTCCATTTTTCTTTTAGAATTTATTGGTCTTTAATCTTGGCAGGAGGAGTGGGTATTTAATGATTCTGTTCAGCTTTTGCAGCTGGATGCCATTGTATGGGGGAGTACTCCAGTAGGCAATGGTTTTCTGATACTTGGTTTATGTCTTGGATGGGGGAAAGGGAAAAAAAATTTTTTTAGAGATAATATGCACTTAGCTTTAAGCATTTATTTGGTAGGATCATCTTGAAAATACAATGATCATATCTGACAATGAGAAAGTTGTCAACATTTTAATCAAAATATCCTCCAAATCATCAGTTCTGTGTTATGATTGCTTATTTTACTTAGTTTAAATATAAACCTC
Source organism: Protopterus annectens (assembly GCF_019279795.1). NCBI lineage: Eukaryota > Metazoa > Chordata > Ceratodontiformes > Protopteridae > Protopterus > Protopterus annectens. Next base: position 1,189,277,504 of record NC_056728.1, read on the forward strand.
TCATTTCCTGCAGGAAGTATTTCTTGAAAGTGCAGTGTTATGCAATGCTCATGCTTTGTCTCACTTGCATGCATCAATATTCAGACAAAAGGCACTCAACACAGCTTATGTTCCTTTGCCTGTTCCCAAAGACGTGTGGTTAACTGGTGAAGAATGACAAATACTATGTGTTTAAATTCATGTGCTGGCATTTAAAAGAAGGATATAGTTCAGCTCTAAAACATTTTAGACAGATTTATAGCTCTTGACTGTGGAAGAAAAGGGCTGGTCATGTCAGCTTATTCTGCATAATGCAGCACACTGTTGTTTTGTATTTTTGCCTAACTTATCTGACATAAGCTTATTTCTAAGCATATTTAGTCCAACAGAGTTAGCCAAGCAGTGGGTGTCAGGCAGGATTTTTAAAGTATGGAAAAGGTCAACAGGTTATCACACTAATGGTAGTTACCTAATTAGTAGTTTACTACTGAATTCCATCTTGTATGTTCTGCATGCTACATCCCTATCATATCACAAGTAAGTGATCTGAGCAACTTTGTTCACATAAATATATGTGGGTGCATTTAGCGTTATTGAAGCTAGGGTCACTTAAATAATATATATGTATATATATATATATATATATATATATATATATATATATATTGTTTTTCTGTATAATGCAGATTTAGTGTGGCTCGATAAATTCTAAACTGATTAGAAGAGTAAGGTGCACCAAGTTGTTTTTTAGACTGCATGTTATTCTCCCCTCCCCATTAAGCTTGATAAGTTACTTTTTGATTTTCCTAGCTATGTACCACCAACACCCAGGAATGTGGATTCCTCCTTAAATGTGACACCTACTCAGCAGAGTTTATCAGTGATTGCATACTCGTCATACTCATTTAGGATACCTCTGTCTGAACTTTTCCAGGTCAGTCTCTGGGCCTGTTAAAAAGGATGGGTAGATGGTGGTCTAATGTGTATATGAAATGCATTCATTAAACTTAGGGTGATTTTTGTTCATATGTATCTATTTAATTATTCTTTGTCAGCGATACTGCGAGTTATTATTTCTAGACACTCTTTCATTTCACTTGCTTCAGTTAAAGTGAAAGTCCAAACAAATGGGAGAAATTTGAACTTCAAAGAACTCCATTTTTATGTAATATAGGAAGGAGTTTTTGTGTTTATTTGGAAGCTTTTACTGGCAGCTTTTTTGAAAACTTGCAAAAGGAAGAATTTTATCCTGTTCTGATAACACATGCAGGGGGCAATGATTTGGGTTCCATTCTAAAGTGTAAATTGGTATTTTACATTATAAGAGATCTTACCCTTATTAAATATCATTTACCAGAGTTATGTTTGGCATGGTCGGGTGTAGTACCTGATTTATTTTGGTGTGCTGTCATGAATATATATATATATATATATATATATATATATATATATATATATATATATATATAGATATAGATATATATATCTACACACACACACACACACACACACACACACACACACACACACACACACACACACACACACACACACAAACACACACACACACACACATACACACACACTTAGAAATATGCTGAATATATTATTACAAAACCAGACTAAGCAATAACAGTGTTTCATTTATAACGAATGTTTGATTTCATTCCTTGAACTGCACAATAAAGCCAAAAAGCATCTAAAATTAGATAAATCCCTTTACTATAAATCCACCCTAAAATCTACCAACCACAACCCTAAGCAATTCTGGTCCACTATTAACACTATACTCCACCCAGGGAAGGTTGATACCCCCCAGCCATCCATTCCCCCCTCCTCCAGTAGTATTGCTGGATCCTTCAACAAATACTTCATTGAAGCTATAACATCTCTAAACAACCAACACTTCGCCCCCCCCAACTCCTAACCCTAAGCCCCCCACTCCTCTTTTCTTCTTCACCTCAGTACCTACCTCCAGCATAAAAAGACTATTGTCAAAACTTAAGCCCACCAAACTCACAGCTGACTACCTCCCCTCTGAATACTTGAACATTGCAGCTAATACATTAGCTTACCCAAAATCAATTCTAATCAATCATTCCATTACAGAAGGCTATGTTCTTTCAATATGGAAAATATCCCATATCATTCCCCTCCACAAAGGCACCCTCCTCCACCAACCTCTCCAATTGCCGCCCCATTGCTATCCTCTCCCCTCTCTCCAAGATACTTGAAAAATGTATCAACACCCAGGTCTCCAACTACCTCCTAGCTAATAATCTCCTCTCCAAAACCCAACATGTTTCAGGCCATATCACAGCACTACCTCCGCTCTGCTCTCCTTCTCCAGCACTATACTTCATCACAAAACAAATGGCCTCTTCTCTACTGCCATATTTCTAGATTTCTCAAAGGCCTTTGACATGATATCTCATGAGCTACTACTCTCTACTCTCCCTAACCTCTCCTTCTCACAATCAGCCTGCAACTGGTTCCACAGCTATCTACATGGACACCAGCAATCAGTAATCTGGGACTATAACCTATCACCTCATCTCCCAGTTACTCTCAGAGTTCCCCAAGGGTCTATCCTTGGCCCTCTGCAATTCTCACTTTTCACTAGCAACCTACATACTGCCACCACACTCATCTGCTCTGCCCCCACTCTACCAGAACTACAACAAATCACACAGGAATTATTCTCTTCTGTAGAAAGCTGGCTATCCAGTGCTCAGCTCCTACTCAACCCAAGTAAGACAAAAGTTTTCCTGTTCCAACTTTCCAAAGCCACCCAAAACATCCCCCACTTCAACATTCTCGCCAAAGACAATACTTTCATCTCTCCATCAGAACACACAAAATTACTCGGCGTGGAAATTAACAACAAACTTAGACTTGGCACCCACATATCTCTCACAATAGAAAAAGTTCACAAGAAACCTGATGCATTATACTGAAGCTGCCAATTCCTAACCAAGGCGGCTAGAATCTCCATAGCCAAATCCCAGCTAATCTCCTCCCTACTCTATGCATCCCCCATACTTACCAACCTTAGACAGACCTACACAAGCTGGATGCCTGTTACAACATAATTGCTAAATTTGCCACTGGAACCTCCTATTGCAGCCATCATTGTATCTCCCAGAACTAAACTGGCTAGAACTCCCACAACTCCTTCACTTTAATCAACTCACCCTTGCTCATGAACTTATTAACCACCCCCTTAACATCCCTTCCCTTCAAATCATTCTCCAACCCTATCACTCCACTAGGCCCCTAAGATCAAGCAACAAAAATCAACTCACTGTTATCAAACCCAAAAGCTCAGCAGGAGAAGCCATATTTTCATGTACTATATCTAAATTTTGGAACAATCTTCCACCCTCTATAACTACTATACCTTCCAGCAGCCTTTTCAAGACTGTACTCAAATTCCACTTAAATTTGCACTGGCTTTGTCCTTGTTCTAATCCAGACTAGCTCCCCCACCCTTACCCCCCACCTAGACACTTAACCCAACTATACTACCACCACTACTAACCACAGTCAGAATTACCTAGTTGTCTTTACATACTTTAAAATCTTGTCTGACAACTTTGTTACTAATATTATAAATGACAAGAAACTATCTTAACTTGCAACATTTACTGTATATACTGTTGATAATCAATATCTTGTTATTGTATTAAAGCCAACAACCTGTAATGTTGTTTACTATTGTGGCAATTTTGTATCTCTATCATGTACATGATGTGGAGCTTTCCTCCCCGGGCATCCACTGAAAAAGGACCTGCATCCAGGCGGAATTTCCCAGTAAACAAATGTAAATAAATAAAATAAATTAATTTTGTTAGCTTGTTAAGTGTTCATTACTTTACTTCGTATTCTACAGTTAGTATTTTCAATTATGATTGTGTAAGTTATCACAGCCAGGAAAGGGGGGAGGATATGCTTTTCCTAAGCTATTGTTTGGATGCTGTATAACTATAACCTCACATTTTATATACCTTCCGCCTTTTCCTTACTGGCCAGGTACAAAATAAAATAAGTATGGCTTTGGGTAATGGTCCTTCAGTTTGCAGTGTCCAACTTTGCAGAGGAAGCATGATGATAGGTCCCTCAGCTACAAGGACAGACAATCAGGAGGGCTTCATGCTACACCTCTCCGAAATATCACTATGGTTGAAGGTGTGCTTACAATCTGCAAGATTACTTGTTATTCAGTGTTTTAATCTGACTGTTTACAACATGAGTTCTGGTTGCATTAAGCACAGCTGGCCTTAGGCATATGCCAACTAGGCGGCCACCTAGGGCACCACTCTGGCAGGGGCACTTTTCCACTAATCTGAATAGTGTAAATTGACCAGGATGCAGGCACTGAGTGGTGTGGGGGGCTCTGTGGAACCCTTTTTCCTAGGGCTCCATTTGACCAAAGCTCGGCCCTGGTATTAAGTAAAGTGAATTATTTATGTAAAGCTTTTACATAAATAAGTCCATGGTTACAACTGCAACATGAGTTTGTGTTTACTGGCATGCTGTTTAATGGACAAGAGCAGTTTTTATGGCAAAACCTTTTTATCTTTTCTACAACTTAATTTTTTTTTTCAGCCATGAAGCTTGTAGTATTTAATAGAGTTTATAGCCAGTTTCTTCCATCAGTTAACAACAGCCAGCATTCTCCTGCCTCCTTCCCAATTCATCCAAGCATTCCCTTTGAGTCTGCATCGCTCTTTTTATACCTTACCCCTTTCTTTCTTGGCCCAGTGCAAAATAAAAGAAGCATGACATTGAGTAATGGTGCTGCAATTTGCAGTTGTCAGCTATGCTGCAGGCGTATGATTGTAGGCCCTGCAGCTACAAGTAGAGAGATTTTATCTGAAACCATTCAGAGCTGGCTTGTAATTTATTGTGTAGCTGCTTGGTAAGTGAAGATTTATTTTGGTTTATATTTTATTTTATATTTTACCTCAACTTTTTACTGTTATAATGTGGTATGACTGCAAGCAACAGTGAGCAGAAGCTGCTGCATGCTTTAGTGCACAATGTAAAGGACATCTAGCATTTTAGTGTGACTGGTGCAATGGGTATGGTAGGTACAGAAAGTCAAAGTGATGACAATATGAATTGTTTTTTTCTTGTTTAAGGTTATCTCAGTGTACTTAATTTAATGGTGGCCATTTGAAAGTTTGGGACCCACTAGTCAAAGTCCCGAAATGCTGAAAGAATGGGCTTACATATATTAAGTCTGGCATGGAATTTCTAGGAATATTTCCTTTTCTCTGAGGTAAGATGATCTCAGAGTTGGCATATATAAGTTTTTTTTGGGGGGGGGTTCAACATGGGGGTGTGTGCAGGGGGGAGGATTCCACATGGAGGGTGCAGGGGGCTTCCCCCTGCAAAATGAAATTTTTAGGAGAAGAGATATCTGAGATTTGTTCTACTCTGGATTTTCAGTCTTTCTTTTCAGCACTTGGCATTTTGAGTGATAGCATGTCAATTAGGAACCTAATTTAATACCTATTTACATATTGTTTGTGTGATTTCCGCATACAATTTGACTAAAATTACTAATTGTTTTAATTTCTTTGGACTCTCTGTTCACTAATTCTTATTATCCTTTTGCTTTAAAAGTGTTGACTTGAATGAAGCTGGGAATGCATTCCTTAAATGAGTACACCATTAATAAATTGCAAAGGTAGCTTGCCCAGTGTACTAAATGCTATGTATATATCTATATAAATAAAACGGCAACAACTGATAACATTGGAGACCTGTGCTCTTCATGGCAAAAGTTGGATGATTTGCTTACTGTTATTTATTAGTAGTAAATCTAGACTTATTTATGATGATTGTACTCATGCAATTGGCACAGCTTGGAAAACATTTGTTACATATACCAATGTCTGGGTTTATGAGATAAACGATACTAGGCAAAGTACAAATGCAACACATTTAGGAAAGGAAGTGTTCACTGTCAGTAAAGATCACTTAACCCCTGTTTAACATAGTATTACTGATGACAATTTTGGAACTCATGGCACAAGTATTGAGCAATCTGAGGAATCAGAGCTTGTAGAATAAAATAAAAATAAAGACAATGGTGACCACTAATGCAATAGTGTGGAGCTCTGGATATTAGGCCCAACGGAAACAAAAATCTCTTCAAAAACTCCTCCAGCCTCATTTAAACAAGTCTTGGATATGCAGTGTTTCTGACCCTGGATAGCTCCCCAGGCTAATCTTCTGTGCAAGCCTATAACCAGGAACCCTCTAGGCACCAATCTCAAGTATCTCATACTGTATTGTTTAAATCATTGCAGGAATGTATCCAAATAACTGATTGTAAATCTATTATATACTTTTTCACATTATGTTATTCTACATTGTATAATTATTACATTTTACGTATAATTATAAGCTTATGTTACTTTAGTACATCAGTACATTGTAACAGCTACTAACTGACTTCTGTACTGTATTTTAACAGCTTGTGTATTGTGTATTGTGTAAGGTATTGTCTGTCTGCACAAATCTTTGTGAAGGTTTTTTCCCCAGGTTTCTGCTGAAAATGGGTATCTGCCCAGTCAGACACTCCTGGTAAACAAATGTAAAATAAAGTAAATAAATAAATAAAATAATTAATGCCTATAATGCAAAGAAAATGTGTACTAAAAAGGACACTGGTCTGTTATACAACATACAGATTACAGGGAATGATAACACTGTGCGATCACAAAACATTCAGTCTACAGAAAAATACATTTTTCCAACACAGAATGTAGAAAAAAGAGTCAGGGGCAGGCTAAGATGAGGAAATCTAAACTGAACTTAGAAGGACTGAATAACATTATTGCAAGAAAAAAAGAGGAGGAAGACAAAAGCCAACAACATAGTTCAAGCTGTAAAAGTGAAAATAAACCTAGATGAGGACTGTCTGCCTGTAAATGAAATAGAAAATGGAGACAGTGATTTTACAAAGAGTAATGGCTATGGAGAGAATTCATTTGTCACATATGATAGGGCAGTAGTCAGAGATTCAGTCAGTATAGACACATGCTTAAATGTGCACAGTTGCTAATAAATATCCAGTACTGTTATGCTTGCCATAAGCAAAATACAGGATGTGAGTAAGGCCTTAAAATGCATTAATGTAAGGAGGTATGGAACTGCTTTAACTCATTTTGGTACAGACTATCTCATCTGCAAGGACTGTGACTGTTAGTGGGCAACTTACATTTTAGATGGCATAATTTGTACAGGTGTTCGAATGTATTTTTCACACAGTAGGGAGACTCTTGTCAGCATGAATGAAAAGATTTTGAGGGGGTAAAAACCTACAAAGTGGAACTGTTAGAGTATCCAATCCTAATTTAGGGCAGACGTATTTAGGCAGGATAGAATATACTTATCAAGACAGGAGAAGATGTTTGCGGCAGCTGTATTGCAGTATTTGATTAACACTTGTCATGATTTTTGCCAAGTCAGAAATTTAACAGTTCACAGACACAAACTTTTCATGTATTTCTGCTGGTTGTTAATGCTATCAGCACTAGCAATACATTTTTATTAGAAAATTAGTTTTATACCCACAAGATTGATGTTGATGTTTGTGTTGTAGGGTTAAAGAACAAGGATTGGAAATCAGTTCTATCAGGATGTAAATGTTTTTACTGTAACAGACATTCTAACAACAAATTAGGAGTGGATGTTATGATAGGGATTAAAGATTGTTAAGAGAGCTGTTATTATTACATGTTCAGTGATAACATCAATAGTACATATTGGGCCGGATTCATGAAGGCTTGCACGGAGTCTAAGAGTAGAGTAAGACTTCATGCAACCAACATGTCTGCTGAGCGATCCAGGAACAGCAGGCAGGGGCGTGCAAGAGAGCTCCTAAAATGACTCTTACATGAACAGGGTTAGGTTATGCAAATTACCTCATTTGCTGCTGAAAGCTATGCAAATGAGGTAAATTTGTGATCCAGGAAACCCTAACCTGTCCGAGTAAGAGTAGTGTTATTTGCAGAAATGTACTCCGTTGTCAACTGAGTACCATTCTACAAATAGCAAAACGGAGCCATGACAGCTCAAAATAAAGGATGCATCCAGTTGAGGAAGCATGCCAATGGCCAAATATATGGCCATTGGCAATTCTTCACATTGCAAAATAAAAAAATACATTTTTTTTTTACCTCGATCTCCGAAGTTTAAGCATAGCGCACCACCACGCAAAAGTGCTGCGCTCTAAAAACCATGAAAAAAAAAATAAAAGCCACAAATAGGGATTTTATTCTAAATATTCAACTGCCATGCAAGTGAATGGCAGGCTGAAGACAATATGGCTACTGAGTAGAGGTTGCTAAGGGGGGAAGCTCAGTCTAATAGATGTAACTAAGCATTAGTAGGCAATCCTATGCAAATGAGGGTAAGGATAGTGAATCCCAATTTTACATGGCATATGAGCAAAGTCCGTGGAGTGTAAGAGTATGATAAGGGGAGTATCAGAGTAGAAGATAGGTGATATCATGAGGGGGGTATGTATGAAAGAATGTAAGCTCATATAGAGTGGACAGAGACCTCATGCAGCAAATTGTTGAGAAGTGCAGGCCACGCCTCACACACAGAACCAACAGAGGGGAACCCATCCCAGTGGAAACCAAGGTATGTGTTGGCCTAAGAATACTAGCAACAGGTACCTTCCAGAGACCAACTGGTGATATGATGGGGATTTCACAGGCATCAGCATCCAGGGTCCTGCACCAGTTCCTGAATGCCATGTCAGCACATGTCGGTGATCATGTATATTTCCCCAATTCCTGTGAGGTATTGGCCAGCAATATGCGTCTTTTCCAGCAAATAGTGGAATACCCTGAGGTAGTGGGTGCGATATACTGCATGCACATATGCATCAAAGCACCAGCTGGTGAGCAGGGTAGGGCCTACTTTAACCACAAGGGCTTCCCCTCCATCAACTGCCAGGTCGTGTGTGATGCCCAGGGCATAATAATGAATGTGTGTGCTGGCTGCCCTGGAAGCTACCATGATTCCCATATCTGGCATCTGACACAGCTGTACTAGACATTTGCCAATGGGGACATCCCTCATGGTCACCTAGTGGGGGATGCTGGATATGCACTGGAGCCGTGGCTGATGACCCCCATCAGAAATGCACACACACCTGAACAGGAATGCCATAATGAGGCACACGCACAAACACGAAATGTAATCGAGCGTGTGTTTGGGCTGCTCAAGTCAAGGTTCCCGTGCCTGGTCACATCTGGTGGAGCCTTGCAGTACTCAACAACTACATGTACCCAAATAGACATGGTATGTGCTATGCTACATAATATGATTCTGCGAAAACAGCTGCAGCAGGAGCAACATAGGGCCGGGCCAAGCAGCCCCCCACCATTTCCAAGGCCATCACAGGCAGAGCATGACTCGGAGAAGGAACAACCTGAGCCTGCCCCAGTAGGCAGAAGGAGACATGCCCAGTATGCTTTGGCCTTGGCAAAGAGGCAACGCATAGCACATACACTGGCTCAGTAGGAACCCTGAAAATGATACCTCTCTCTGACTCGCACATATAGTAAAAGGGATGCCTAACTTGACACCACCTGTTTTGAAACATGTATAGAGAGTGTACTATGTGCATCCAACATAGGTAGCCCTGCAGCATTACCTGAGGCATGATTGCCATGTTTTAAGCAATATAAAGCAGTGCTAAACAGCTTTTACCACTTTTTAGTATATGTAAGCAAAATTGCCCACACTAAGTAACACAACTTTGGGCAATGTTGAGCAATATTGGGCAACATTCAGCAATGTTGGTTAATGTTGAGCAATGTTAGGCAAGTTCGGTCAAAGTTGGGCATAGTTGAGCAAAAGCAGGTAAACATGCTCATATTTGCTTTACTGGTCATTAAGCAGTCTGGTCTGCCCAGTAAGAAAATATAAAGCAGTGACAGTCCTCGAACCCAGGATACTGTGCATTGTAGTCACAGCACTGAACCACTAAACCATGACAGTATTTCACTGGTCAGCCTGTATGAAGAAATGTTGATAAGTCTATGCAAAGTGTCTCATGGAAACCCTGCAGGCACAGCATAATCCCTGTAGAGTTATGACACAAAGGTGAGCCCTGCAGTAAAACTACAACTTGATTTTCAACACATATATAGTATAAATGTTAATATTGGGCGTGTTCACACACGTCAACAAATGTAGTGGACTTCAGACAGCAACATACTGAAAGGTCACACTGGGCATGCTCACACACTTGAATAAATGAGGCAAATGTCAGGCAACAACATACTGAAAGGACAAACTGGGCATGCTCACACGCTTAGGCCATGTCTGAGTACAGCAGTGGGCCACACATATCTGGCAGTTGCATGTGTTAACCCAGGAACCTCTCACTATTCACCAATCCTGCCTTGTGCACATAGTTATATGACAACAGACACATATATAATATACTGGAACCCTGTCATAATCAAATATGTACTACAGATACTTAGGTTGTTCATAGAAAGTGGAACAGCAAAGAAGATAAAAAACCTGAAATCAGTATCATCAATAAACAATGTGCACTCCAAACACTATCCAATCCAGGTTATGGAAAGATTATCTGCAAAGGAGTCCATACAGAACCATGACACTTCCTTCAGCTATGTCATAAATAGCAATGTACACTCATATATGTCCTGAGTCAGGGCCAACTGTAAATGACTGACAATGCCAACATCCTGTCAGACAGGCCCATACATACATACCCACCTCCCACTGACAAAAGGCCCTATCATCATACCAGGAGATATCACATGTAGAATGGGTAAACAGCTCCTTCCAAAGCTGAAAACATGGCATCAATTGGATTACATTGTTTCCCTATATGTGTCATAAGTGAACTGCAGAACAAACAGACCGTGCACCTGAACAGTCTGTTGAGCCTCACCCTCTCTACAGGATATGAAACTGTTGAATGGGTTACAGCAACATATGGCACACTACACAAGTGTTGGTGCACAACAGACCATGGGAACTATAGTCTTATAGGCCTATGAAGTCTGTTCTGCAAGGCCATGGAGTCTATCATGATTGAAGTCATAAACAGAGCTATTGAAAGCCTACAAGCACACAACCCTACCAACTTTGGTTTGGTCATGTCAGATCATGCTTCCCAAACCTGCTAGACTGTTTGCAAGGCAGCCACCCAGGACATACATCAATGAAATGATCTACACACGTCCCACATAGACTTTGAATAGCCCTTTTCTAACATCCCAGACACATGTCATATCCACAGAATCAACAACCTGTGCATAAATATGTATTGTCATCTGATGGATTGGCAACTGGGCCACAAATAGATCACACAAGGTAAGAATTGTGGCATCCTGTTCAAGCTGGTAACACCTGCTGTCCCCCATGGCTCAGTCCTGGGATTGCATAAAACAAAGTGCACACACATTACCATGTCTAGTCTGATGATGTCAGCATCCTACAAATATAGCAGTGGAAATGAAAACTCCCAGTAAAGCATATAATGTGTTGTGTTAATGCGTATCTCTCTAGTATCATAACATAGCTAGGTAGGGGTTTGAATCCTGCAATTGCTGAGTGTGTGTGTGTGACACTGTTGGTCAATGTGTTGTGGGTTCTGCTTTTACTACTGTATGACATATCAGTATAACAACAGTATGTGCATTGCACACTTCAAGTATCTGTATGGTAAATACATATATGTACATGTGACCTCAATTAGTTCATAGGTGTAAAGCGTACTTTCTACATGAATACATCTGTTACCTTTGACAGATTGTGCTGCTGCTTCTCAGACCTTAGGTCACATATGTATGTCTGTGACAAGGCCAGCCACTGTAGTGATCTGTGGCCTAGGTCATCTGTGTCACACACACCCATGACAGTTTCTATAGAATTGTGTGAGTGAGGGTTCATGCCTGGGGTATATGTCAGACATGTTCAAACACAACAAAGTCTATCAATAATGGACATTCATTATAGGTGTACAACAACTTTGTGGATATGCATACAGACCACTTATTGCTTATGTGATACACCGAGGGACTTCAAAATACCTTTGGAAATGTGAATACCAAAGGACAGATGACATAACACTTGGCTGTATGTACACATCGGTACCCGTTCTACCTATTGGGGGCTACTACCTATGTGGTACTGTTGGGATACTATGTCTAGTAAATGTGGATGACTATGCTATAGTTGGCTTATAGCTTTACAGCATAGGTTGGACAAAAAGTATCTGTCTGTATGATACCCTTGTGGAGGATGAGTGTCTCATCCGGAGAATGCATTGTAGGCCACTGTATGCATTTCCAGATGTGGACGGACATATCCCTAGTGTGTTTGCTTGTACCTAAGAGGGCTATATGCCAAACAGGAGTGGTCCCAGGAATGGGTGGTGGTCAATATCACTGGTTACTGGTATAGTATACCAAGGATCCAAATGCTACTGAGTTTCCTACATCTGTGTGTCAGTTGTCAAGACATCATCTAACGATTGGTTATAGTCAGGCTGTTGAGGTTGTGTATACTACCAGAATGCAAACCAATGACAGATGGTAACAGTATCACCCACAACATAGTGTCAAACCATGTCATACAGATATGTGTACCCAAGTTAAAACATATGTGTAGTAAAATGCATACTGGCCACCAACAGAAACTATGAAGTGTTAACACTGTGTAATATAGGGCATGTCACCCTTCCCATGTGTCCACTATGCACGTACATGCAGACAGTGCACCTCCACCATGTTCACAAATGTACACCTGCAAATCTGTATTGCACACATCACACACGTACTGTCAACTCACCAACATATGCTGCCAAAACTACACACAACAGCCAAGTGGCACATGGGCGGACAATACATTTTTGGAATTAACACTGGTGTAAACAATACTACATTGTTAATCATAGCTTTAATGCATCATGCCTGCTCAGATATACCTAGAAAGATATCATTACACTTTACGGTCGACAACATGCTAACATTGCTACACTGCTATAAAGTCACCCTGTGCATCAGCACCATGTTAGCCTGTTCCTGCATCAATGTTACAGATGACAGGAGGTGGCACAGTTTCATCATATGCACAGGGTGTGTTGTTGGTTTGTAAGAGCCCGACATTGACCCATCCAATCGACATGTATTTGTGTGTGTGTGTGTGTGTGTGTGTGTGCGTGTGTGTGTGTGTGTGTGTGTGAGGGACAACAGTACAGCATGGGTCAATGTTGATGTAATGTGTGTGTGTATCTGTTAGCCCTAGGTGTTTGGTTTATATGCGTGTGTGTGTCTGCATGCACACATTTCAACCATGTGGCTGCCATATACGGGAGGTTGTGGGCAGCCACAGACTGTACCTGCTAGGCTGTACAGATCACCGTCTCTGGCCACAGACACAGTACCTGTGCCTGGCAGGGGTGCCACGGACAGTATCAGGTACTAAGCCAGACTGGGTACTATCATCAGAGGCAGAGGGATGTCGAATGGACCCATGTCCCTGCTGGGACTAGCCAGAGCCACGTGCACATGGTCTTCTATGATGGTCTATTGACAGCCCAGCCCCAACATTGCTTGGTCTGGTACTGCCACTACGGGAGTGGCTGTGACTTGTGTGTCATCCACGACGACTGCCAGATGATGATGTTGCTAGCATACGTCCACGTTGACGTTTAAGCCATCCTGCACTGTCCTGGCACATGGACATGACATTGCGGAGGACATCTAATCTCTCCCCCCAATGTCTATCAATGACCTCGGTGTAATTACGGATGGCACTGGCAAGGTCACAAATACTGTCATTGATAGCGGTGTTATGGGCCCTCTGCGCCTTTAGTCCCTGTCTGGTGTACCGTTCCTTTGTGCCTGTGCCTGCATTACAGCGTGGAACATACCTGAGGTTGTAAGACCTGTGGGGGCATGTCTGCCAGGGCCATTAAGACCAGCAGTGCTCCCACGAGAACCCCTGGACATCTGCCTATGTGGTACCATTCCAGCAATCTGGGTATGGCTGCTGTGAGGGGATGCATGTTTTTACAGCTACCGCTTGTCCATTGGATTATTTATCACATCTGCAGTTAGCTTCCTTCGTGGTTTTCATTTTCAGGGGATGCATGTGCCATAGATACCACACTATCCTGGTCAATGCCTACTGTATGCTGTCCCTCAGCTAAGGCCATTGATAATGAGGGCTGTATTGACAGTATGAATGCGTGCATAGATGGGGTGGAAAGCTGTGTACTGTTGACTGGTGGCCCAATGACAGACCCTATCATACCTGCCTGTGCCACAACACATGTATCATCATTTCCACTATTTGTGGCAGTGTCTTCAGGTTCCCTGCTGCACTCAACCAACACAACCTCAGCACCTGTGAGAGGAAGACAGAAAACACACTTTACAATCTGTACATGATGTTAGCACATGTGCACACATGCACACATGCACACATGCACACATGAACACATGCACACATGCACACATGCAAACATGAACACATGAACACATGCACACATGCACACATGAACACATGCACACATGCACACATGCACACATGAACACATGAACACAAATACACTACTCATTAAAGTAAACACACACACACACACACACACACACACACACACACACACACACACACACACACACACCAACAGCAATCCTGGACATACTCATTAGTGGTTGATGCTGGAGTACAGTATCAAAAGCCAAAGAGTCCTATCACACGTATCAGCATGCAGAATGTGTGTTGCTCAACAGCATGCAGTACGAGTGTAGAGAGTCCTTGTTAATAACAGTATACATGTCTTTGATGCATGTGTGTTGTTCACTAATTGTCCTCACCCTGGAACACAATGTGTAGAAGGACACAACATTGCTGTGCAAGTATTAAATGCTTTTCAATGCCCTGTGCACCATCACTCACAGGTATACATACCATGGCTGGATGCACACAACTGTCAATTGTATAGCAATGATTGCTATTTGTAGTACTGTAGTTACTGTAACTGGATGTAGTGTAGTACCATGAGCCATCATCAGGCAGCATCATGTGGTCACTCAAGGCCACTAATGTGTGCACCACTGGCAATTGTCTTGCTGTACCTGAACTGCAGCACTGTGGCTACATTAACCATTTCACAGGCAGTTGTTACATGGGTATGTAAAGTGTTCAATAGGGAGCATTGCCTTACATGAATGTGTTGTGTGTTGAAGAGTGTCGTACCACCCCATGATAGGCATCTACCCCGCAGGTATAGTATGTGTGCTGTGTGGATGACATTAGGTATGCTGGAGTCTGACCTTACAGCAGGTGTCTAAATACGCCATGTGTATCATATTAACACGTACTGCATATGACAACATGGTGCATGCTGTGTGCATGTGTATTGATTCTGCCTGTACAATGTCCACTACAGTATACCACAATTGTTTGGGATGCTCTGTGTATTGCATGTGTTTGAGGCAGCTACTCATGTAACTGGGATATGCATAGTCCCACAGAAAACATGCAGAGCATGCATTATGTGTAGCTGTTTTACATGTGTATATGGCCTACAACTCACCTATGACATGCATATGTTATTTGCTATATTAAATGTAGAACACTCACCAGCATGGGTCTGCTGTTTTGCTGTCACACCAGAGGGACCTACAAGGATATGTGACAGTTTGTCAGTGTCAACAACTATGGCATTGCTGCTGTGAGTTTGCAATTTTACAATAGTACAACGGTTGACAGTCACGGGCATACAGATTATGTTCCAAATTATCAGTATTGCACAACACCAGGCTCCACATCTTCTAAATACACAGTACACATCTGACATATGCATGTTCTAACAATCGAGCTAACAGTAGTCTACAGATATGCCATGTTACCTGCACGCTCCAAGTCAACTTGCTGGGTGACTCCGGCCTCCATGATGACACATGTTTGTTGTAGTGGTTGGCCAGGAGCCACCACACTGAGGAGCAGCTCTTCCACTCTGGTGAGGGGCAGATGTAATGCTGCACCACCACCTGTGGCAAGCTGTTGTCTGCGGACATCTGAGGCATGCTGCCGGACATGTCTAATTAAATCACTGCAGTGATGAGGTACCTGTTCATAAGTCCGGTTATGCATGCCTACATCATTAACCCAATGGACAGCATCTTGCCACAGTGTAGTGCACTCATGCTGGTCCTGGCTGGTTCTGGAGAACAGCAGGGTGTCATGTTGTACTAGGGTGGATATTATGATTTCCTCCTCCTCAGGGGAATATGCAGGGTTGCGATGGTGAGACGTCCCTGGAAGACAATAAAACAATAATTGTGAGCAAGTCATGTGGCACACTTAACATTCTAAAGTACAGATATCAATGAAATGCCATATATAACAACCTATTGGCTGTCAGTAGATCCACACTTTTAATACCACATATCAGTGCTCAGCCCACAACTGCCTGACAGTGCCTGGCACATTCTATATATTAAACCATGTTCTGCACAGCAACAAAGTGAAACCAGTATGTAAGACTATACAACAGTACATTGCACACGGTATGTGACACAATGCACCACATAGCCACAGGAGGTATATATGAAGCTAATGAATACAGAAATATGTCATCCATTGAAATAATTGTGAAGTACAGTTACAGTACTACCAGTACACCACACTACTTGTTGATAGCATGCCCCTAAGTAACATATGTGCACATTCATCAATATAGGTGGCATACTGCTGTACTACACTATATATGTTGCTGGATATGCTCTTATATCCTGTAACACACATACAACCGAGGTCATCTTGCAGGCATACCCACACACACATCAGACATACCTACAAGACACAAAGGTATGGCAACCCAGATGAGCTTTACCCATGTACCATACAGTACTGTGTGTCAGCACTTACAAAACCTTATGCCTGAGCTATGTATTGTGTGAGCACTACAGGTAACAAACAAAACAGTGTGTCCAAGCAATGTGGATATACACCATACTGTGCTGTTTAGGCCTACAGCTTCAGGTAGTACTACAGTTCATACGGGATTTGTATTCACTAGTGTTAACAATCAATAAGCATACATGTACTGCTTTAGCCTACAATGGCACACTCCAGTCAGCACCATGGGACTACATCACACTCTATGCCATACTGCTTTTCCTGCCTAGCAATAGCATAATTATCTTTTGTGGGGATCAGAGTTAGAACACTACATACCATGATATAAACAGTTTCCCACTAGGCTATCACACATATACACAACATTGACACATTCACCTACACATTCACCATCACACTCAGTCAATCTCACATAGCAATTAATACAACATGTACATGCATGTGTGTATCGGGTCCTAGGTAGCTAATAGGCTATTAGCCATAGGGCCTATAGAAGCCTAGCCATATGGTACCCTGCCCTTCAACACCCATGTAATTTAAG
The DNA here is from genome assembly GCF_019279795.1 of Protopterus annectens. Classification (NCBI taxonomy): domain Eukaryota; kingdom Metazoa; phylum Chordata; order Ceratodontiformes; family Protopteridae; genus Protopterus; species Protopterus annectens. The sequence continues at coordinate 1,189,294,971 of NC_056728.1, forward strand.
TTCATGTGCCCCTGTCATGCAGAGCCACAGAGGTGATTCCCGGGTTGTATTTCCTATCTCACATCCATTCATCATGATTATTCATGATGACTGCTAATGAGGACCTTTCTTTGCTATTGATAGGTAGTTAGTTCCAGAGTATGGTATGTGTCTTGAGATGAGAATGTACCACTCCAGCATGTTCTGCTTTTTGATGTTACAAAGTTTAGATCAGTACAGTGTGTAGCTTGTAGGGATTTTGATCTGTTTACATGGAGCATGTCCAGCACCTGTGGGTTTGGCATAGCTTTGTATGTTAGGCAGAGGTTACCTCTGGGTAGGCAGTATGCAACACAGTATAGCTGTGGTTTTCTAAGACAGTCTGCATAGGGCATCTGTTTGAGTCTGGTAATACTTTTTGTGAGGTATGTGCCTGGCATCTACAGTTGCTGTAGATGTCTTCTGAGGTACATACCAAAAGGGCCATTGTACTCTGTGATGGGTTTTATGACTGATGAGTAGAGTGGAACACTGACCTCTTTTTTCATGGATGACACACCTTTTCTGATGACATGTGGATCATACACAGTTTACATGACTAGTGTGGCACTGTGATTATCAAAATGGACACTACTGTCCACCTGTGTCCTGTGGTCTCTTATCACACTTTCGGTGTTGAGTAGACTACCACCTATGTGGTAGTTCATGGGTACAGGGTTTTTAACAGAAGGGATGGCAATACATTTACAAAATTGAGCTTGAGCATACATATAAACATCCATTGGTGTACATATAGATTTACATATAGGCATATATACAGTCCACCTTTCATGGTGGGAATATCATTTATGCAAAGGTTGAGAGGGATACAGTTATGTAATAATATTGCAGTCTTGTGCAGAATGCATTGAAGGTATTCTCAGCCCATGTACCTTTAGCAGGACTCCCTGTCTGGAAGACTAAAAACTTAACAAACCATACTCACAGCGTTTAAACACCACATGTCATATACTAGCACTGTATGCTGTCTTGTTTGCCACACACTACAACCTACATAAAAATATGCACATAACAACCTTCACTAACATATATATATGTCCACCCTTCACAAGCAGTTGCAGTATGTCCCTTGCTCTATGCACATGTTAAGATGCTAATATATCATGTTCATTTGTTCATTTAAATAAACTAGGGCTGTTTTTATAGGTCAATTGATTTAGAATTATGTATTTAAGTTAAAGTGGCTTGTTAAAGTTTTATCTGATGAAGTCCTAATAACAGGGACGAAAACGCGAGTGTGTTGTATATGAATAGCGTTTATGTGTTGTCAGTTTGTTTTTTGTCCGTATTAAAGAAGGTGAACTACGCTTTGTGCTTTTTTCGGCTCTCCAGCATCCCTTACTTGGATTAATGCTAATATATCTGACACATAAATATCTCTCCATATGTGTATGCCATACACACACAAGGTCCAAACTGTTGTAAGTCCGTAGACCTCATGGATGACCTGTTGGGCCTTGCTACAACATAAACAGTTGTCACATGTGTGCATAACAGTAATATTACAGGGAGTATTTATAGCTGCTAATGCTACATTACTATACTAGTCTGGTACAGCAGTTGCCAATGCTAAGCTACACATTATATGACTATCAGGCATGTGTTACTCTGTCACATCCAGGTTTATATAGCTGTTTGCATTACTCCCCCAAACAGCCATTATACACAGTACTGTACAGAACATAGATGACATGATCAGATGTTTGACATTTAATGCTGAGCTACATATGTCACAGTTATGTCCCACTGCACACAGCTACACACTAATTTGTCCATGACAGTAGTCATGCATGGCATCAGTGCATACATACCTACTGCTGCCACATATGCATGTTTCAAAGTATTTACAGTACTCTTCATAGACATCTACTACTTGCCAGTAATCACATATCTGTTACATACCTGTTTGTCACTTTCAGATCCATTTGTGTATGTTTTGACAAGTTTTTTCTTTTTTGGTATTAATTAAGTAAAGTTTGCTTTTACTTAATTTTCTTTGGTTAATAATTATGTTTTTTTTTTACTTAATTAATATTTTGGGTTAGTAATTCAGTAAATTTGTTTTACTTAATTAAATTTTTGTATTATTAAGTAATAATTTTTTTAGTCCTCTCCAGGTTTACAGATGCTATAACACATGCAATGTAATGATTGCATGTGGGGATAGCAAGTACAGTCTGCTTTTATAGGTATCTGCACATGTGCATGTGATGCCCTCTGCACCAATTGGTGCCCAGCATTTGGTAAATGCATACAGCCTGCTGTGTGGTAATTGCAGTACTCACTGTCATAGCAACCCAATGCTATAAATTGCTAAGTTATGTAGGCATAGCCCTTTCAGATTTCCAGAGTGGGGCCCATGCTTGTTTGCTGTGGACACTGTTGTTTAAATCAGAAGGTTGGTATACTTCTTATATCTGAAGCTAGAGGTGTAGACAGTGATGTACATGTTGTACTCAGACCTGACTGTTGCCACTTCCAGTACAGAGCTATCAGTGTAGAGTTTAACTCACCCCTACAAATGCTTACACAAGATATATGTGAGTATGTAGTTTCTTTTCTACTTATGTAATTAACTGCCATACAAAAGTAGTTATTGAGAAGTATTCTTTTGGCACATGAACTGTTTGTGAACTGTTATACTGTGCATATTGATGTACTTACTTCTGCAGGGTTTGTGTTTTTTATTGTTGACATTAGCACAGAATTCTCAGGAAAACTGGACAATTCCAGTACTGAGTATGCCTACCTACATCCTTGGTAGACCATAAACACACACGTATATTTAAAATTTGGGGGGGGGGTGCAGACATACAGAGAGCATTATGTATTATTGTGTGAGTGTTATCTTACTGGACTTAAAGGATTGGTGTGTACCTGTTAGTTTATCAAGGCAGGTGGTCTGTCTGCATAGTTCCCAACTGTGAACCTATCCAGATGGTAGCCATATGTTAGCCTGTTATTCTTTGTCTGTGCAACCCACAGGTGTTTTTAGCACTGGTACAATGGCATTGTAACAGTCAGTTGCTACCAGTACATGGCTACATCCTTTGGTATTTCTGTGTTGTACTCCTTCATCAGGGTATGCTTGTGGAAGTCCTCCCAAAGCTATTTGCAGAGTGTGTAACAGCAGAAAACTGATATGCCTTTGTGTTTGTGCCTCTGCCAGGCCTATGAAACACTCAGATACATATTTGCATGGAGTCAGGGATAGGTAGTTAAAAGTGAGGTACAGCTTCCAAATAATACAGACAGTAAGTGTAGACTTGAGTGAAGCAGTGCATATGGATTACTACACCTTTTATGAAGTACAAGCGGTGTCTACTGTTATTATTGCCATTATTCATTGTGTAATACCCCACCTTTCTGACTAACGTCAGTAATTTTCAGAGGGATTCAGAGGGCACAGCTAAAATATGTTTCACAATCAGGGACATCCCTGAAAAGTAGTCAAAGTTAGGAAGTATGGCCTCTGCCCTAATCAGATATGCCAGTGTTTGTCCTGCTATGATACTGTGTAGGGGTTGTAAAGTGCCTCTATAACATTATTTGCTGCTAGAATGGCTGCTTCTCTTATCACAGTCATGTAATGCAATTCCACAGCAATTTCCGGTAAAGATCCACAGAACAAGCTTTGTGTTATGGCCTTACTATTTTTCCTTTACATTCACTCATTGTATTGCATGATATATTTATTTCAGCACCAAGTTCTTGTATATCGGCTGTTGCGTAGTGGTATACTTCATGCAGTCTAGTGTGTCCAAGGTCTGGGGTTCAAGACTGACAGAGGTGTTTTATTTTGCTGCTGAGCAGAACAAGGGCTCTTAGATACAGAGTGACTAAGGCACTTTTAAACAGTTGTAAGTGGGTTTGTGTGAGTTTGCGTGACGCTTAGCGATGCTTAGCTAAGTGCACACATGCGCACACTCGCTCAAACCTGCTAACTACTGCTTAAAATTGCTTAATCCCGCTAACCACCATGCTAATTTCTTTGAAAGAAAAGAAAATGGGGCGATAGGAAAGTCGTGAAAAAGTGGGCACCAAGAGGGAAATACAGTAGGGAAACCAGCTCAGGATGTGTAGGACGGGTGTAGGGAAGGTCCATAGCTGCCCATTGCTTTACCAGCAACAGCTGTGCATATGTGAGATATTTGGAGTGAAATTTGAAATCTTCCACCCCTGAGAGAGGGGTGAGGAGAACAAAGTATGTTGTACTGCCAATTATAATTATCAGTTTACATATCCAGTGGACATGTGTGCGAAATGGGCAGCTATGTATGGAGCGTAATTTTTTGTGGGAACAGATTGTCCTTTTTTTTTCTTTTTTTTTGCAGGTGAGAGTGGATTGTGAGGTTGAGGAAGTAGGTGTATTTGGGGAGGTAGGTAGAGGAGGTAAACAGACAAGACAAACAAGACACATACAGCGGTGGAGTATGACACATGGGGTGGGTGAACACAATTAACGTGGACGGATGTTTGGAAATCGCAAGCCCATGAGCCCACAGATGGTAGTAGTGTAACTGAGATCCCTACCCATGGGCAATCACCACTGCACTTTCACAGCCCCGAGGGTGGCTGTGCTGGGGGCTGCGTAGGAGGGGCAGGCTCACCTGTGAGTCGTGCCACTCTCGCCTCGAGCTGGCGTAGAGGATCAGGGACTAAACACAGAATCTCCCTATGCTCCACAACCCAGACCCTTCTGAGGGTGACAGGTGGCCCTTATCCGCCCATGCTTGCACAGGTGGGATGAGCCCTATCCCCTGCAGCGCTTCCACCCAAAGGTGGCACAGGACCAATGGAGGAGGGGTGCCCGGGCTGGGCACCAGACCTGCTGGTGCCAGGTGCAATCGCCAGCTGAGGAGGGACAGGTAGGGCTGTTGGGACCGGCCTTCCCATATGTTCTGTGATTAGGTGTGTTTAAATACAACATAGGCAACAGCATTCCAAATTAGTTGTAACAGCATGCAGTAATATTCCCATTAACCCAACACACCAGGGTTCCAACAGTTAAACAGCAAGCATAACACATGCATATATTGAACGACAGTGGACATTCCAACAGCATGCAGGGAGGATTGGTGGCAGCAAGCCACCAAGATTGTGATGTTTGAACAGGGCACATGCATCAAAGTCAATGCAGATATTTATAGAACAATAGGACATATGTCCCAACAAATGTTTTGATATTAGACATACCCATTGAGGTGTGGAATTGCATTGTTTATGCACATACAGTAGGGTGTAAAAAGAAACTTCCATTAACATCTTATAAGTACTTTTAGTCTACACTACATTCCTATTGACTGCAGGTGTATATCCCCTACATGTATTATTACACTAGGCAACATGCATTAGGTTGTGTAATGGGTTTGGCTAGTTCATTATATACCTGATCTATATCTGACATGCTAACTGTCCAAGATGCAGATGTTACTGCTACATAGTGATATATTTTATTTATATTTATATATCTACATATCTGGGTGTGTTCACGTGACATTTTCAGTTAAATTTCTACAGAACTCTACATTTCATGTAGCACACCCACATTTCTGGGGAACACATTAACAAGCTACTCGTGTGCCAGATTTATCTATGCATGCCAGCCATTAACCGACTGTTGAGGACTGTATATATGCTTCACAGTTACTAGCACTTCCTTCATCCACTTTATATGGGACTGCCCAACTGTGGGTTGACAGCACTTAATAACAACAGTACTATTTATATAATGCAAGGGTACAACAACATTTCAAAATAAGTGACACAGACACACTCCAAGTATTATACCTTTATTAATTACATTACACACTTTTCTACAGACTCTCTCCTTTATTTGATATTCCAGTGCATACGGAAGACTTATTCAAGACATATTATACCTTTATTAATAGGTTACAACACTCTTTTTCAGGCTTGCTCACTTATTTTATATGACAGTACATGCAGAGGAATTATTTAGGGCATTTTATGGCTGTATTATTGGGCTACAACACTTTTTTTCAGGCTCTCTCACCTATTTTATATAACAATACATGCAGAATAATTACTAACCTGCCTGGTGGTGCAGCCTTAGCAGCTTATCTGCAAAGGTTTGCTGATTCGCAGCACAGACACCTGCAGCTGTGAAGTAAATGAAGGGATATTGAGACATACCTATCCATTATATAGACTAAATTAACATGTCTTACATACTGCATTCCATGGCTACCTACTCAGTAGTGGGGCATCTTGCATGTCACGGGCCTCCTGTATCCATTGGTTCAGTAGGTCCTGCTTCCATCTCTTCAGGTCTGCATGGCAGTGACGGACCTGCTCACCAGTCCGTGGGATGCCTGTGGCACTGATGAGATCATGAGCTAACAGGTTCCAAGCCTCTGCTTTGTACTCCGTCCCTTGGAACTGGCCCTGCAGGAATCTTGACTCATGATGGTGGACAAGGAGCCAAACCATGTATTTTAACTCCTCGATGACCCAGTGTTGCCCTCGAAAGCGAGTACCCTCTCCAGCACCAGCCATTCTAACTGCAGATGGGAGCTACAATCAGTTATGGCGAGTATTCCTGCCTATGCAGCTTAAATATGCCGCATTTCCCACACTTTTTTGTGATTGGCCGTTTTTGAAAATTCTCGGCTGACTGCAGACCTGCTTAGCAATGGTTAATCTACCATTTATAATTATATGTATGTTAACAGTGGATGTTTATCCTAAGCTGTCATGGCTTAGTGGTTCAGTACTTTGATTATGGTGCACAGTGTCCCGGGTTCGAACCTTGTCATTGCTTTTTATTTTACTACTGTCCAGACAGGCTAGTGGGTGTGGCTGTGTTTAGGCAACTTTGCTCTATGTTGCTCCGCGCAAACCTATTGCGCTGGGTAAAGCACTGCTTAGCTATGGGCAACTATACTGTGCTGGGTAAAGCACTGCTTAACTACAGGCAACTACATTGCACTGGGTAAAGTGCTGCTTAACTACGGGCAACTATATTGCGCTCGGTAAAGCGCTGCTTAGCTACTGGCATTTATATGTCAAGATCCCTCTTACATTTATATATATATATATATATATATATATATATATATATATATATATATACATTTTGTTCACTGATACATAAGCCATTTCAATGCTTTTTAGTAAAATTTTATTCATATATGTCAGGAATTATTTCATATACTAATTTAAAACATAAAATAGAAAGGGGAGTGGTGGGACTCAAACTGTGAATGCCTCCTCTTTGTGCGAAGGCTCTACCACTACGCTATTGCTATTTGGATTAATTTGCATAAACATTTCTTATTATGCTCTTCAATGTTGAAATTGCTAACTGCAGCTAAGCAATGGGCACACCCGCGCAAACACGCGCAAATACGGGCAGCTATATCGGGAATTATAAGAAAAAAATTAAAAGTTTTACATTTTATAACTGTACTGGGGGTTTACAATGTGAGGGAGTGTAGTATTGGGTATGTAGACATTTGAACGAACTCGCTCATGTGTGTTGACATTTCATAATTCAGAAACTTGCAGGGGCGTGGACCTTTGGACTGCTCGGCAGTCAGACACTCCCCTGCCTTCCTGCACGGTCCATGTTAGACTTGGAGTAGAGTCAGCGTGCCCTCATGAATATGCATGGCAAGCTGACATCATACCGTTCAACTGAAGTTTCCGAGTAAGGCTTATTTAGTATTACGCGGAGGATTCATTAATCCGGGGTATTGTGTAATTGTGACCATAAAGACAAGCATAGGACAAATAACTATTGTATAGACCGCCAATGTCAAGTGCTAATGACCTAGAGGAATTTTAAAATCTGCATGAAACACAGGAGAGAAAAGTGATAGTGGCAGGGGAGTAACATTAAATGAAATAATATTGGTTCAACACCATTAGTTAGGAAGTTATTTATAATGTATGCTCACGAAGAACAATTGCTACAGGTTGTAAAAACACCTACCAGGGAATGGAACATACTGGACATTGATTGTGTTCCTAAGGAAATTGCTGATACTTTGTGCCAAGTTTTACCACCACTGATATGCAGTTATCCTGGGGTTAAACCGCCGCTAAATAATTCTGCCAAAGTGAAATTTGAAACAATGCGCAGAAGATTAATAATAGACTATAATTGAAGCAAAACAGTTACTACGTAAAACTATTTGGAGTGAAGCATTCAGTGGAAAATCTGCAGAAGGGATATGACAAGTTTTGGAAGAGAAATTGTTTGAATACAAAAAAAAATGTTTAACATCAGGAGCTAGGCACTCAATGTCAGGAAGATATAATTCCATAAGAATAAGATACATAATTAAGATGAGAGATAAAAATATAGAAAATGGAAAAGAGGTTGAACTATAGCTTCAAAAACTGAAAACAAAACTGATAAACAAGCTAAACATATTTGGAGACAAGAGCAAGACGATAAGGATAATATTAAACCATTTCATAGATATATCAGTTATAGTAGAAGTAACACTTACAAATGTATACATTGTAAACTCTAAAAATATGTTCTGAAACACAGCAGATTATAGATATATTAATAAAATCTTATACAAAACAGTTTGTTCCACAAATGGATTGATAATGTGTCTTGACACCATACAGGCTACTTTAGATATTGAAATGAAATTAGATTGTACTGAAAACAGCTATAAATGAAAAATTGTGCTGTGATGAAATTTATACAAACTTAACTGCTGCTTTTGATAGGATAATATATAAAACACTGATTAGTAAATTAGAACAGCAAGGCACTGTTGTAATTTTCATTAGATGTATAGCATGGTTTACAAATTGGACACAGCAAGTACCATATAACAGAGAGGTCAAGTTCTAATTTAGTCTCAGGGTGTCTCACAGGGCTCTGTCCTAGGCCCATACTTGTTTAAGTTGTATTTTTCAGATCTAGCATTTTCATCAGATGTGTTCAATAGAATGTTTGCAGATGACTTGAAAATGGGTATAATGATTGCATGTGTTACAAATAGAGCGTGTCTGCAAAATAACTTGAAAATCGGCTATTTGGGCACAGGAGAAAAATATGTTGATAAATAAATCAAAAACTAAGCATATGAGATTTGGAAGACATTAAATGAAGGGTCAGTATTTCATACAGCACACAATGATTGAAATTGTGGATTCATTTAAGCACCTTGGTAGATCTAGAGTTGAACTTTTCTAATCGTATGAGGCAATTAGTTAATGATAGTTTGAAAACTATAGGCTATATAAAAAGATACATAAAGTTTATAAAATCAGAAATGCAGACCTCTCATTTTCAGGCTTGATTTTCCCCTTCACACAATTTCTGAGCATCACATCAATTTTTTGAAGCTACTTTGTACAAAGAAAATCACACTACATATCCAACATACTGGTGGCAACAATAATTTTAAAGTAAGGACAGACATTTTACAATTCCCTTTTTCTGATGGAAAAATAAATGGCCTTTTGTGATAGAAATCTGCAATAAATATCATTAAAGTGTACAGATTTTGCACCGTCTCTTAGATATTGTGCCTATATTTTCCCATCATTTTTGTCACTCTGTTTTTTTTAAATATGTTTCTGAGTTGTATTCCACATTCCTACTGGATGTGGGAAGGGGTCTATACTATTTGGTATTCAAATTTTATGCTAATTACATATGCAGATTTTTAGCTGGATGTTAGTATTTTGCAAGGGCCCTTGATCCTATTTTCAATCTCTGCAGTTTGAAAGGTATGACTGTAAGTTACACTAGAACAAAAGTAGAGTATGGAATAACAACATAGAAACTTTATAACAAAACAGGCATGAGTAAACTTTAAAGAGTACAGTGGAACTATGTACATGGTGATGTAGGGTGCAAAGCAGCGAAAATTTACTATTCATGCTGCACGCCACATTTAAACGTAAATAAGCATGGTTTCATGGCGCCAACCATGTAACGCAACACAAACAGCAAACTTGTTATAACTCAGAGCACAGTAGGTTAGCAGATTTGCACAGAATGCCACAATGATCATCAGGGCTTAACATATATTATTTCATATAGCTCTCATTCTCTTACTGCAAGGAATCTAGACAAAGGACAACATAATGTGGGCAGTTATCCAGAAATAGGGGCAGCTTTTAAATATTTGCTCTTTTAAACTTAGTATTGTGCTAGAATAACAAGGAGTTTGTGTAAAGATACATTTTCTGTAGAGTTTGAAGTCTGAAACTCAAATGTATATAATTATTTTGTGACATCAGTCCTGACATCATCCCAGGGATGTGGTAAAAAACACAGGCTTTATAAGGAACACATCAAAAGATATATAAGGAAAAAATCTGGAAACGCTGCAACAATATGGACAGTTGATAAGTACGATAGTTATGTATATGGTCCAAACACAGTACAGGACAGTGTATACAGTGCAGAGTACTGTGTAATCCCATCCCAGGCATTCCATATCGAAGTTTTGTAAATGAACTGTGAGGATGCAGGGACTGCCATGTAAAATAAACACTTAGGGGAAGTGTGTGTGTGTGTGTGTGTGTATTGAAAAGGAACACTCAGATAAGGGAAAGAGGACAGGTAAAACAACCTAATGTACAGTAGATGAGGGCATGTCAACCGAAGACAGTTGTAGCAGCAACATCAATCACATATCAATACGGTACAGTACGGACTGCACAGTGAAAATGTTTATTATGTGACTGTCACACAAGGTGACATCACAGTAGGGAAGATGTCTGTGTGAGGTAAGCTTTTTCCAAGTTTTCTTACATGAACAGTGCAGAAGACATCTATCAGGGATGTGATATATAGTTGGGGTAAGGTGCATATTGTGAAGCTGTGCAGACTGATTTAATTGAATATGAATGTAATCTCAGCAGATATCTCCAGCAAATGGGACATGGGTAAAGACTCATAGACAACATTAAAAGAAACAAGCACAATCATGGACAATATCAGAATAATACCACCAGTAATTCCATGTCTCTAATATAACATATGTGATTTAGAGTCATCAGAGATGATTCTGCATAAACACATTTGTACAACTATTATGATATGTCTGCACTCTATGATGGTAATTAAGCACACTGTCCAGGCACTGTAACATCTGCTGGAGGTGTTAGGAGGGGTACTGCTATACTTGTATGTGAAATTATGATCAATACAGGCTAGTTGACTGATATGCATGGCAGATATATGTGGCACAATCCACACTGTCAAGAATGTTACCCATGTCAGTAATCTTATCAAACAGCTATGTATGCACTGCGTGCATCACCAGAACAGGTGTCACACATTCATTTAGTGTAACATACTCAGTAGTTGTGCAACATAGAAGGAAGTAGTCAGCACTATGACCAAATACTGCTGGACGTTCCACTTGCCATCTACCCCAGGACACAGGTCACATACCTATTTGTCTGATTATAGGGTGTGATGCCTACATTATACTTTGGTTGCATGTTTGTTTTCCTGATGTAACAAATCCCCCCATGTTTTTGTGTCATTGGAGGTGTTGTCATGTCTGTGACAGCAATCTTTGGTGTGTGTTGATATTATACTAATTATTAAACTAATATCACAGTTGGAGTCAATGATTGTGCGCAATCTTTAATCCTTCAGACAGCTACTTGAACACAGGATGTGCATGCCATCTGTGATATCTGTCACTTAAATAATGGACAGGAAAGGGTCTAGAAGACAGCCTCCCCCCACACACACACACACACACACACACACACACACACACACACACACACACAAATACACACCAGTTGACTGCAGTGAAAACAGAACCCGTACCTTTCTAAATACACAGACTACAGAGCTCAGTAATTTATGGATGAGCCATGGCACAGGTCTGACTTTTACAAGGCTGCAGAACAACTTATATTGCATGATTTCAGCACTTGATGTAGTAAAGAACATGATGGGAGGCCTGCATAGGTTCATAGCTTCACAGGTTCCTAGGAGGTTACTAGAGTAATGACCCTAGGGCTTCTACAAGTCTAGCTGTATAAAAACCCAAGTACCCTAAATGAGCATAGTTAGATGCTCATTGTTATCAGAATTATTTTGTGATCAGCACCAAATGGCCGTGTCTATGAGTGACATAGGTGCCACCCCCAGGGTGAATTTATAGCCATCCACTCAAATTTGCGCTTGAATAGGGTCATTGAGGAGCACTGCCTCACATGCAGTAGGAACCTAATGCAGAGGAGCAGCAAGATATATCTGTCTCTCCAGCATCTTCTGTTTATGTCACAGGCTAGGTTGAGATCCATGGAGCAAGTTATTCTTGTCCTATTTGATTTGTGGATGTCTGGCATTTACATTAGAGCAGGGTCTGAGACTGCTCTGTAGGACAGGCCCACATCACCTCTCATCAGCCTGTATGATACTGAGTACAGTGACAGGGCTTTCAATCTTTCCATGTATGTCATGTTTTGGAGGGCCTGGATTCTCTTGGTCAGAAACCTCTGTGGTCTCTCCAGTTGCTGCAGGTGTCCGGTGAGGTACATAGAGAAGGGAGCATTATACTCAATTAGTGGCCTGATAAGAGTTGAGTACAGCAAAGCTATGACATCCAGGCCTTGGATGCAATGCCCTTAGTAATGAGGTGGGCAATGTAGAATGTGTGTCTTACCACTATGGACACATAGTGATTGAAGTTTAGATTGGTATCAAACTGCATTCCCAAGTCCCACACCACTGATTTTGAGCTTAGATTAGTATAACATAATTAGCAGGGCTAGTTTTTTGCCCAAGGCGACAATGAGACATTTTTTTGCATTAAGTTTCAGTCTCTGAGTTTAGCACCAATCATTTGTTTGTGTCAGGCCTTTCTGTAATATGTTAACATCGTTGGGGGACTCTATATGATTGCTCCCAGTTGACAGTCCTCTGCAGACTTGGTAAGCCACAGGCCATCTACCTCCACCTGAACTTCAGAGGAATAGTTTCCAAAGAGTAGAGGGCCCAGCACAGATCCTTGTGGTACTCCACTGATAACTAGTAACTGGTCTACTAGTGGAAGTGGACTTCTCAACTTTGACAGTGTGTGTTCTGTTGATGAGCCAGTTGGCTACCCACCAAGTAATGTATGGGTTAAGCCACAGATGGGACAGTTTGTCTAAGACACATGAATGGGGGATTGTGTCATAGGGCTTGGCTAAATCAAGATAGGTAGTATATCCTGTTTTCCCTTATCCATGGCTTTGGAGACATTATCAAAAAAGTACACTATGTTTAATAAGCAAGATCTATCTTTGACAAAACCAATATGCTTCAGGTCAAGAGATGAATTTTTCCATAGCCTTGCATATAAGGCTGGTTAGGTTTATGGGTCAATAGATCCAAGGGTCAGTTGATGGATGTGTAGCATGTTCAATTGTGAAGATAGTTCTAGTTCTACATGTCACCAAATTGACATGTATTGCATATCACATGACATTGCATATTAATTTATGCAGTGCAGTTGATATATTTGTGAAAAAGTATTGGAGACTCCAGAGTTGCAGTGCATGGGGGGGGGGGGGGGGGCAACACATGGCTGCATTGTAAATACGTAACATATTGTACAGTTTGTTAAGTTTCCACATGTAGTTTCATGGCATAAAGAGTAAATAGACAGTAATCAGCAGTAAGTAAAACATTCTAAATATGGCTTTGCGTAGTGCAGCAGTGAGCAGTGGTTTTGCGCGACAGTTGGCGAAGTGCTTGTGCATGCGAGATACACATTTCCATTATTTTCCCTGTTTGCATGTAGTTAAGCAGCGCATTGTTAAAATTCTGACAGCTACTATTAAGCATATGAGACACACCTGCTGCTTAGCTGACTGTGGCAGCAGGTGTAAATGCATTATGTAAATATACTGATACATTTCTTTTTTAGCCCAGATGATACTGGGTTCAAATCCAGGTGTATCTAATACTTTTAAACAAAGATAAAGCAATGATATTAAGTCTTTATAGTACATGTGTTGCTGTGTTTTGGCACAGTGCAGTGGGGTTAACCAGCATTAACCAAAGATAAATAACCACAGCATTGTAGGGCCACTCACCATTGCTTGGCATTGGGGCATGATGTCAAACTCTGCACAAACACAGAGGCCAAAACATGAAGGGATCCATTGTTTTTTCTGCTACTTATGTGTGTTTTGTGTGACTCTATTTTTGACCAGATTATAGGTGTTAAAATTGGGTAGATAGGAAAGGGGTTAAATGGGGGGCAAGGGGGGTAAGAACAAGGGGAAAGCAATACAGGAATGTGCAGGAGAGAGGTAGCAAAGAACCATAGCTATCCATTTCTTCAACAGGAAAACTGATAAGATATGCAGAATATTAGCTGAATTTGGACTGTCACCTCCAATTATGTTGTATAGCCAATTGGATCGAATCAAGTGTGTCACGAAGACACATATGTGAAATGGAGACCTATGTATGGGACAATATGTTTTTTGGCGAGACAGGTGCCCTATTCTTTTTTAAAATTCAGTAAGAATGGAATGCTGGGTAAGGGACATAGATATGTCTGGGTCAGTTAAGTTAGGTAGGTGCAGAAGCAAATTCAAACAAGACAAACAAGATAAGAGACAGAGACAGTGAGGACACAAAAGGCTTGGGGACACCATGATTTGTGTGAGGGAGGGGACAAGCCAGGCTCATGTCCATCAAACTTGGAGACAGTGAGTAGTCCTCACCCACTAGACTGTCATAATTGCCCCCTTACTACAATGGTGGCTGGAGTGATTGACATAGTTAACATCTCCATCCAGTGTAGGCATACACCACTGGTGCAATGCACAATGGTACGCACCAGCCTTGGCATCTCCTGCTGGGTGATGAAATCCCCACCTCTGCCACTGCTCCCAGAGGGTACCACAGCACCAGCTGCCAGGGCAGAAGTACCTCAGAATGCATGTAGTGCAGGGGCAGCAGAGGCAGTGCTGCAGGTTGTGCCCCAGATGTGCTGGTTATCTGTGCTGAAGCCAGTGGAGCGGCAGCAGGTAGATCTACTGGGGCTGGCCTACCTCTCTGTGCTGTGGAGCAATTAGTGATGTAGTAAAGATAGATGACATGGAGACATTTTGATGACACATAATGGAAAATAAAAAGATAGATAAGGGTTGGGGTGAGAAGAAAAAAAGAGATAAAATTAGTGCCATCATATGTGACATACAATGCATTAACATAATTATATAACTATTTTATCAGAAGTATGACATTTAATTGCACATCCTAACAACTGTACACTATAACTACAGATTGCTGACAGTAATCCTTGAAATGTGCATATATTATACATATGTGTGTTCCAGTAACACATATTACGGTTAACAGCATGACATGTGTACCACTTGTATACAATTTAATTTAATGAAAATATCATTAAAGAAATGCAGTATTATATAGTTGTGATTCATGGTATTTGAACCGACAACCTCTGACTACAGAATGATATTTGACTCCTAAAGTTGATTTGTACTACAGAATAATGCATGCATAATTGATTTTACAGTAAAGATTTGCATGCTCAATTTGCTACAACTGTATAAAAACCCATAAATCTATCTTTAACATTTAAAGCTGTAAAAACACATCTCTTGTACTGTATACATACCACTTGTTTCCCTCATTCTTTCCTTTTGAGTAACATGAGCCCGTCTATTGAACTCACGTTTGGTACTAGCTGGGGGAAGAACAGAAAAGAACAGAAGAGCATTATGCATGCCAGTCTTGCCTATATTTAGTTTTCTAACTATTACAAATTCGCCTTTATGATCATTCTTACACAGCTGTGGGATATCCACAGTCTCAAATTCATTCAACCAACAGTTATAGTATCCATTTTACACCTTTGCAGGTCATTAAACTGATGCCTACACTGGTATCCAGTCCGTAGGATTCTGATAGCACTGAATACAGCCTGAGCCAAACTATTCCATGCCTCATACTTGTACTAGGAACCAGAACAGTTCACCTACAAAAGCCTTTAGCTGTGGCACTTTACCAGGTGTCCAATAAATATCCTGGACTCCTTGACACCCCATCTCTATGACCTAAACTGGGCAGCTTCCCCTCTGATGCCAGACATGTCTAATATCCAAACTACAGCAATGGCAACTTATGCTTTCCCACCAATTCCAGTTATCATGTTTACTGGTAGTGCACAAACCCAAGCAAAGATGCCAACCTCATTTGAGAGATACTAAGCAGAGAGCAGCAGTGCCAAGCAGTGAGGAAATAAATACTTGATGTATTGTTTTTGACCTTTGCACTTTTACAAATGGCCTGTCTGCAGGTGTTCTGCAGATGTTCTGTCTGTTTCCTAGGTGGGCCACTAGTCTAGGTTTGCAGACCACTAAGCTTCATGCAAACGAGATAAGCACAGCCACATCTGATAGTAATTTTCTCCATTTCCCTTGTTTGCGACACTGGCCAAAAACTAAAAAAAAAATAAAAAAATCAGTCTATGACACTACATAAATCAGGATTTGAACTCTTACTCCAATGAACTTTCAGAATACAGTAAGGGTGTCTTATCTCTGTTTGCCACACAAATACCTTTGCAGTAGGCAACAGAAATCATTCTGCATTCAACCATCTACAGTACAATAAAACCATATAACAGTTATTTGTACATGCATTCATTTTGGATGTAGTGCACTGAGTGATCACACAACCAAATAAATCCCTGGTATGGTGTCAAACTGTCTTCTTCAGCTTTTTCCCAGTAAGGGGTCACCACAGCGGATCACCTGTCTGCTCATGATTGGCAGTGGAGTTTCATAGTGTCACGTTGCCAGCCCGGTGCCCAACCTTCCTTGTGTTTTCAATGTTCCCAGTTTCCCAGTTCAGTCTTTTTACGTTTGGTCTTGTGAGCTTTCTTCCTTTTGATAGGGACCTATATTTAAATATATATATATATATATATATATATATATATATATATATATATATATATATATATATATATATATATGTGCAGATCAGACACACGCACACAAACACACACACTCACATAAAATGACTACTGGCAAGGTGCATCTATGACAAGTGTCATCCAAAGGGGAGTGCTTAGAAAGCATATTCTTCATGCCTTATCAATTGAATGCAATTTTTTTTCATTCATCTATGTGTTAGTGTTTTTAGATGTATGTTGACAGAAGATGTATATATATATAGATACAGATAGGGACATCAGGTATCATAGGTTAGTACTAGGCTAACTGCCCTTGTGGGCCATTTTAAACCTAGCTAATTACCCCATCTGAGAATCAAACCCTGCACCTTGTGTTGATAAGGTAAACACCTTAACCATTATGCCAACCTCAAACCGTCAGGTTTATTTCTTAAAAAGGTAAATGATTAACTTGCTGTATTGACCTGTTTTTATTTTGAGTGGAAACTATGAAATTGTTGTATAATACAACTATTATGTTTTTATCTTTTATTCATATTTATTTTTAGAATTCAATTTGTCAGTCTGATATAGTTTATCTATCACTGCATTACACTTACAGACTTTCAAATAGAAGAGGATCAAACATTGCCTTATAGATCAGTCCTGGAACTGATAAAGGGTTACCATGAGTGGTACACCTTACCAAAAGTGGCTACCCACTCATTATAACCTTTTTCTTTTCAGAGACTACCCTACTAGATTGCTTTACCATGAGCAAAAGTATTACGTCTGAAGATATCCCCTTAAAGCATTGTACATGTTAATGAGGCAATCCAGGGGAATGGCTAATGCTAATTAGCCATGTTTTCTCCCCTGTAAATGCCTGCATTTATTGGGGTGGCCTCGGTGGTGCAGCGGTTAGCATTACCACCGCACAGCAAGGGGTTCTCTGGTTTGATCATAGGCAGGGGTGCCTTCTGTGCGGAGTCTGCATGTCCTCCCTGTGGTCACGTGGGTTTCCTATGGGTGCTCTGGTTTCCTCCCACATCCCAAAGACATGCTATAGGTGGAATGGATACTCTAAATTGGCCCTAGGCATGAGTGCATGGATGTGTGTGCCTTCTGTGGAAGGTTGGGCGCTGGGCTGACAACTCGACATGGTAAAACTCCACTGACAATCATAAATGGACAGATGATACACTGTGGCGACCCCTAACTGGGAAAAGCTGAAAGAAGAAGAAGAAATGCCTGCATTTATTTATTTACATTATTGAGTTATTCAGAGAATTGCTAGGTTGCATTAATTAAAATTTACAGCCCTAAAATAAAACTTGTTCAAAGCCAATGGTCATCCATTGAAGTCAAAGGAAGAAGCCAAAGTGCAGGTAAGTTAAGAGTTCAATGGCGAAGAAGATGTTGTGAATATCTGAGTATGTGCATATCTGCAGGTGTATGAATGGATTCAGACACTGTGTGTCTGTGTGTATGTGTGCATGTGTGCATGTGTGTGTGTGGGATTGGCTGTGTATATATGTGCACATATGTGAGTCTGAGAGTCTTCTTGTGCCATAGAGATGTACGGACCTACTGTGGACACTAGCTCAGCAATGAGTATGCAAATGAGCAGCTAATGAGACTGTGCCATTCTGGCTAAAACAGAACCTTAATCGCATTTTTCACAATCACATAAACTGACCTTTCTGCAGTAAGCAATTTACGTGACTACAGCTGATTTTTTTTTTCTAAATTCTAGGCAGGTAGTAATGATCTCAAAGTAAACTATGTGAAGTGGGGTTACAGTGGTTTTCCTTTCTACAGCATTCATTGTTTGTCGTACCATAGACCACATTACGACCACCTCATATGTCACTGCAACATGCATAATACAAAAAAAATTATGTATAGTCCATGTTATGAGGTAGGGGTAAACAAATTTATTCTACTTTCTCTAAGATGGTGCAAACTTGGAAGTAAGTAAATTTGGAGATCAGGGCGAGGGACAACAGAACTCAAGCACTGGTGCTGTGGTGCACAGTCATCACTGCAAAAACCTTTACACTAAATCCATAATCTTTTTTCTTAATTATTTGATTAGACAAAAACATTCTTAAGAATGTTTACAAACACATGCAGTCTAGTTTTACAAATGCAAAATAAAATTAAAAAAGTAAAAGTGGTAGCTTGTGTCCCCTTAATTTTAATGTCTGAAACCATAATATTCAAAAGACTATGGCCTTGATTCCTAAAGACTTGCAGTCAGTATAAGTGATCACTTATACTGAGAGCCTGCTGAGAGCAGGTGTTTTGGAATCTTGCCCCCAGTGTAAGCCTGTTTCCAGATAGGCCTTACACCAAAATAAGTCACTTGCACTGAGAGCATGTGTTTCAAAATCATGATAGACTTAAACTGAGAGCAACTCTTTTGGAACCCGTCTATTTAAGAACAATTGCATTTATGTACAAAAAGAGTGCAACTGTCAACAAAGATAAAAGTGCATTGATACACACAATCTAAACTAGGGTACAAAATAATGAAAGCACATAATGAATGCTAAGGATCAAATTGCATTATTTCTATCTATCTATCTATCTATCTATCTATCTATCTATCTATCTATCTATCGATCTATCTGTCTGTCTATCTATCTATACATAGCTAGATCTATACATGGTGAAGTATTTTGTGGCTGACAAGGCACTTGGCATTGATTCCCATTTCGACAACCACAAAATAATATAAGAACAAGACACACCTGCAGGGCCTAGTGACCATTTTAGTGATTTATTGATTTAGCAGCAGCCTCAGGTCATACAGGTCAGACGAAGAGTGTGCTGATCTTGTATAAAGAGTCTCAAAAGGCTTTTTTTTCAGGAAGTTATGTGTACATTTTTTTTTCATCCAGTGGCCACTAGAAATCATTTGGATATGAAACATCCAACATAGATCATCTGTTTATCGCTGACAAAGTATGGGAATATTCGAGGCCTGACAAGTTTCATGATGGTTTAAGAATTTTACAAAAAGTAATTTAAACATTGATTGAAATTTTAATAGTATTTGGTCACTTTGTTGACACATAAGGATAAAGCCCTGATTATAGACCTGGCAACTCAAGTACGATTAGTAGTTTAGGTTTCTGATGAAGCAACAGGGACTATTGGAGTGTCTACACTGGGGGTACAAGTGTACCGGAGAATCATTCAAAAGGTTCTGGTGGATGCTAGACTCCTTAAAATGTAATACCAGGCTTGCAAGATGAAACTGTGTATGATGGGCTCAACCTATGTTCAGTGACAAGACTCACACTCACTGTGGTCTACCCACTGACACAAACAGAAAAGGAAGTCAGGTAAAGTTAGTCAGAGTTATACATGATCCAGTTGACTAACTGAAATCCCAAATATACGATCAACAAATAATAAAATGAAGGCCCACATATATAGCATGAGTAAAGCCAACATTGAGTATATTTCAGTATAGAAAAAAACATAGATATGTACTGATGCCTCATTGTAACTTATATAGTACAAATCTGATAAATGCATGTCACATTAAAATCATGACCATGACATCCAAAACATTGTCCATCTAGTGCAATTAATAGCAGAAACATCTAAATAAATTAAATCAAATACATATAAAAGAAAACATTTCAATATTGGTTATTGTACATCTGCGGTGGTGCAGCAGTAGCGTTGTTGCCTCACAGCAAGAGATTCTGCCGTTCGGTTCTCAGCTAGTATGTGGGGAGTGCCTTCTGTGTGGAGTCTGCATGTCCTCCCCGCGGGTCGAGTGGCATTCTGAAAGACATGTTTGAATGGGCGTGCCTTCATTGAAGGTTGGGCATTGAGCTGGCACCTCAGCACCATGAAAATCTACTGCTAATTATTAGCGGACTGGAGTTCTGCTGTGGCGATTCCCTAACTGGTAAAAGCCGAAAGACAACAACAACAACATGTACTGATGTAAAAAGTGCACCGTGATTATAATCCTCCTGTGCTCTTTATTAGAAAAAATCAACTAAAATCAATGCCTGCTCCTAACACCAGATTTAAACAAATCAAAGCCAGTAAATTAAAGTGCACCCCTGGATGTTTTCATTTCAATACAATGCATGTTTTTTTTTTTTTTTTTTTTTTTTGCATTTTATATCACTAAAATGTTCAGATATCCATATCTTCAATTTCTTGGATTTTTTAACATAAATATCAGAGCATGTACATGTCACTAAATACATTTCCTTTTGCTAGAAGTAGTAATGATATGAGAAATTTATAAAACCATGGAAGTACTGGCTAAGGTGAAATATGAGTTTTAATCAAAAGTCTGCAGTTGGAACAATTGCAAATTGTGAGCAACCATTCAATATTTTCATTTTGAGGTCAACTTTTAAAACCACCAAGGTAATGAACTGTGGACTAATTAGGGAAGTTATGTTTTTAATTAATTAATTGTTGTAAGGGTATATATATATATATATATATATATATATATATATGGGTTTCTAAGCACTTTGTATTAGCACTGATGAAGTTCAAATAAATGAACAAAATGCTTAGCAGCTTACAAATGATATTTTCCTTTGTTATTTTGAAGTATTTTTTACTACCTTAACATCAACAAGCTGGGTTAATAGTGTCTTACTGACCAGCTGTTTCTTGCAATTGCAGTTTGCTGTTTCTGGTAACAAAATGCATAATATTATCCAATTTGATATGTTACTGGTATTGAAGCAGGTTTTGTCTGACCCTAGTATCAGCATTAATTTTAGCTTCTATAAGTTGTGAATTTTACCTATGCTATCAAAATCTATTGGATAAATTATCTGAAATCTTGTAGTAGTCCATGTCAAATGAACATATATGTTTGATCCCAAGAAACTGAGATTCTGGTACGTTTTTCATGAATTTATAATTAATGACAATTAGTTACATAAATAAATACATTTTTGGACTTTTTTCCTGTAAAACAAGAAACCGTCATCAAGTTTAGGCATCAGTCTTGGAAACTGAGAAATTAATTAGGTGGTGCTGCAGTTGCATTGTCACCTTAAACTAAGAGGTTTGCTGGTTCGATTCTCGGCTGGGGTGTTTTCTTTATGGAGTCTGCATGTTCTCCATGGGTCTGTGTGGGTTTCATCCCACATTACAAAAACATGCGCCTGTTGCATTTCTCCCTGGGCCTCCACTGAAAAAGTGGCTTTGTTCCAACTCTGACTTTCCTGGTAAACAAATCTTAAATAAAAAATGCATCCTGAAATGTGGTAGAGCAAATATAAAAATTCAGAACAAAATGTTGTCCTTATTCATCTAGGTATATTACAAATTTTAAAAAGTTAAGCACTAACTTGTGTCCAGATAAGCCAAAAATCATTCACATGCCTACAAAATATATCCATGGCTTCGATATAGCTGTTGTCATCATCATCATTAACCACCTTTTCCCCGTTTTTTGCATGAGGTCGGGGTATCATTTTAACTGTCCCCATCTCTCTTGATTCAATGCCACACTCCTACCTTCTTCGATACTCATGCCTGACTCTCACAGATCTTCTCTCACACAATCCACGCACCTCTTTACTGGATGTCCGTGTTTCCTCTTACCTTCTTCCTGTCTGTCCCAAATCTTCTTCACCAGATTGTCTTTTGCTTTTCAGCACATGTGCCAGATTCACAGTAATCTGTACTCTTTGATATTTTCTGCAATTGGAGCTGCTTTGGCTTCTGCTCTTATGTCCTTGTTTCTTTATCTTATTTCTTCATCTGTCCTACAGTGTGTATCCTACTTCCTTCTCATGCACTTAATTTCCCTCACCTCTAGCTTCCTTATCTGCTCTGCCTTTACTGCCCAGGTTTCTGTACCATGCAGTAGTGCTGGTCACACCACTGCCTTATACACCTTACTTTTCAGCTACACTTAAAGAAATCCCAATCCCTCAGAGCCACACGCTCCAGGGATCTAAACCTTGTCATCACAATAAACAAAACATGCTGGAGGGATAGGTTCCTGACCCAGAAACTCCCCAGAATTTGGAATAGATTGCCCATACATGTCAAACAGGGCACCTCTTTGGACCTCTTCAAAAGGAACGTTGACAATTGGATGGGAGAAAGGAAATTCACCCCGGGGATCACGTCAGTCACCCTGCTAGACAGGGGTCCAGGGAAGTAAATAGTGTGGGAAGAAATAGCCAGGGATTTGTTATGGCTAGGCTTGTATAGGCCATAGTGCTGATAGCCTAGTACCAACCTATGAACCTATGAACCTATCATTGGCATTCTTTTGTCATTCACTACACCTGAGACTCTATGCTAGTTGGCTGCAGCCCCTCTGAGTCTAGCTTTGACCTCTTCATTCAGACTTCCCTTTTCTTTAACCACTTCTCCCAGATACTTGAAGCTATTAACCTCTTCCACTATCTTCCCTTAACCTCTTCCACTATCTTCCCTTCTATCTCAGCTCTCAGTTTCTTCTGTTGATTTCCCCAGTTTGCTGCCATTATCACTGTCTTATCTGTGCTTAGCTTCACTCATGTGCCTTCAGTTTTGCATTCCATTGCTCTACACTTTCCTGGAGTACTTGCTCAGAGTCTGCCTGTAATGCCACATCATCTGCATACAGCAACTTTGTTGATTTGTCCCATCTGACCTGTTTGCTAATGTCGCCCATCACCAGTATGAACAGCAGTAGGCTCAGAGCTGAACCCTGGTGCACACCTACTTCCACTGGGAACCCCTCTGTGAGACTGAACACTATTTGTACTTGAGTCATTGGGTCCTTGAACACAGCCTTCACTAATTCTGCCACCATAGTGCCCAAATCATCTTTCATGGGGCCTTGTTATATGCTTTCTCCAAGTCTAGGAATGCCCAGTTGGACTCTTTCCTTATATCTAGCTCATATCTAGCTTCTTCTCAACTATCTGTCTCACTGCAAACACCAGAACAGTTGTGCTGCATCCTGAGCTGAATCTGAACTGCTCATTTCTCATCTTGCATTCTACTACTCTGCATAGATGTCTATCAATCACCCTCTCTAGAACTATAATGCATTGTGATAGGAGTTTGATGCCTATGTACCACCCACAGTTGTAGATGCCCCTTTGTTCTTTTACACTGGAAAGACCATGCTTATTCTCCAGTCATCTGGGATACACCTTCCTCTCCTCACTGCTGTGTACTCTTAGCATATAGTTCTCCCCTATCTCGCCCAACATGTTTATCATATCAGCTGTGACATCATCTGAGCCTGCTGCTTTCCCTGACTTCATTTTCCTTATTGCTATTCTTACTTCTTCTGGGGTGGGCTCCACTTCTTCTGTCACTGTTGGCTGTGTCTGGGGCAGTACAGCTTCTGCATTTTTTTTTTCATCAGAAGCTGCTGGAAACCTGGATAACTGGATGGGGAACAGAAAATACACCCCTGGGATTCCACCTATGTCCCTGCTGGACAGTGGCATAGGGTGTTGACTTGTTGGAACATGGGCTAAATTCTTGGCTGGGTTTGTAACGGCCTCAGTGTGTGTGAATTAATGCAAATTTCTGTACATATGAAGGAATTTCTAGGTTATTTTATTTACATTTTGACAGAATTAAATTGTCATTCATTCATCCACTCACAATTTGCAATGTTGATTGACTTGTATATTTTGGGATCATGACTCATAGACTTGGTAAACAGAAAGTATGGCTGGTACTATGCAAATTCAAAAAGACAAATCACAAATGCAATCAATGAAGACTGACACAAAGAACTTTATCTGTGCACTATGTCTGCCTAAGATATGCAAAACTGATGCCAATAAGCATGATCTCATATATAATAAAGTTAATTCAATTCCGTCACCTATACTTAGTTTCTAAGTCATCAGCTCACATGGCACTGTAATGCAGTTGTATCTGACTACAAGTATGTATAATTTCACCAATGTCTGACCTATAAGAGGTTATGACTCCTCTACTTTTGCTCCCAAACTGTGAGGTAACCCATGAAATTGTATAAATGCACAAACAAAAGGCCACATAAAGAGCTCTGCATATACTTCTCTGTAGTTTGTGGACATAAACACGAACACACACACACACACACACACACACACACACACACACACACACACACACACACACACACACACACACACACACACAAACCCACAGGCATTGATAAACACACACAAATACACAGATACACATAACTGCACACAGACACATAAGACATTTAGCCCCCCCCCATATTCACAAAAGCATGTTCCATGCACTATAATATTGTTGATTTCACAGGCATTCATGCTGTACAACCAGCTAATGCATGTTCTGCAGCACCGGAGCTATTGTAAAACGGAGTACACAAGCTGCTATACTTGGGCATATCTGTATTTAACACCATAGAGGTTCCCCGGTTCGATCCTCGGCTGGGGTGCCTTCTGTGCGGAGTCTGCATGTCCTCCCTGTGGTCACGTGGGTTTCCTTTGGGTGCTCTGGTTTCCTCCCACATCCCAAAGACATGCTGTAGGTGGATTGGACACTCTAAATTGGTCCTAGGCGTGAGCGTGTGCATGTGTGTGCCTCTGTGGAATGACGGGTGCTGGGCTGGCAACTTAACACCGTAAAAAACTCCACTGCCAATCATGAGCGGACAGGTGATCCACTGTGGTGACCCCTAACTGGGAAAAGCCAAAAGAAGAAGAAGAAGTAGGCTTGAGATTCACTTATGACAGGCATGTAGTTTCTACTGAAATTTAAAAAATGCTAAGCTTGATCTGTAAGCCATATACTTCCCAAAACAAAGCATGGCTCATATAACTTCATGCTTTGATTTTTGTTGATGAGTTTTGTGTATGCTAGTGTTGCACAATAGGTAAGATTCTCCTCATCCTCACAGCAAATCTGCAAAACATGAAGTGGTGCTAAATCTTCCTGGTAATGCACTTGTCTTCAAGCACTATGTCTCTAACATTTACCCATAGCTTCAAACCTCAGTGTGTGATTTTTCACATCTTTCCGGTGGTTACTGGCATTTCTTATAGTTACACTAGACTGAGCTAATGTTTATTTTTCTGGTTATCATTCAAAAATCTCAAAAAAGTAAGGTGTATGATCTATGTGTTAGTGTTAAACTTTTCTCATTTAATCTGGGAAAACTGGCACCCCTTTTACCATTAACTTTATGGTTTCACTTAAACCAGTAATACTAATGTAAAAAATAATGAACTTTTGTTTGGTCAAGCATTCTTTTACCACTATAATTTTTAGTCACTACAGATTAGGGCCCACCTGTTTGTGTACTTTTATGTTTGCCTCTGTTCATATGTATCTATGTATGTTTTTGATATATTTCAACCATATTAATATTTGTCTGAAAGAAATAAACTCATTTATCTCAGACATATAACTTTCCTTAATGAGGGAGATTAATAAAATGTAACAGTGTTAAGAATACTAAACTGCAAACTTAGATTTATTTTATTTGGCTACATCATTCAGAATGTTTTTCTTTTAACTGTTCAACAAGGTATTTTGTTCTAGCCTTAAACATTTTCCAGTCTTACTGAAAACAAAAAATGCATTTCAGAACAAGCATTCTTGTAAACCTGCTTATATCTGCTGTGTGTCCATTGCAAGAAAGAAATGATTTTTTAAATTTACACATCTATTCCTATGGTTGTGTCAAACTGCAGTTTGTGTATACATCTTTATCTATGGCCCTGTATATTCCAGGAGTGAAAGCAGTTTTTCAATCTCACATCTCATTCATAGAAAAGAATCAGCAGAATGAAGACAAACTATCTTATTAACATGGAGATCATACACATGTCACACAGGCCATCAGTTTTCAATAGTTGTGAAGGAAAAAAAAATCTATAACATAAAAAAGTATATAAAAGAACATACAACTATCTCTGTAACCTACCACATCAATAATCTATCACCCATCTTCAAAACAAAAAAATACTTTTTGGGGCTTTAATAACAGCCACTTAAAGAAATAATTTTAATACTAAGCTGTACCCCAAACCACTCATGAGAATGTAAAATATAGAATTTGACTGAAGGCTAAATATTTTGATCTAAAATGTCTGCCCTACCTCACAAGGTAATAAACATAATACTCAGAGGCCCGTCTGTTAGTTACCCTGCTGCAACACCTTCCTAGTATTGACTTATGTTTTCTCTCTTTTTTTTTAATCTTATTTTTTACCATTCAACATTAATAAATATATATATATATATATATATATATATATATATATATATATATATATATCCACTTTGAAATTTCAAAACTTCAAGACCACGAACATCACAATCCCGAATCTCAGATGTTCAAAGTACTGGAATCTCAAAACTTATTAATTGAGATTGCCCAACAGTGCAGAACAGGAACTTTACCATTCTGTTCATATAGTGCGATCTCAGAGTTGGTATATTTAAGTAGCAGGGGGTGTGGGGGTGCAGGGGGGCTTTTTCCATGCAAAAACGTGATTAATAAAGTTTTATTGTTTTAGGTGTTTTTTTTTTGTTTGTTTGTTTTTTGAGATTCCAAAACATCGAACATCTGAGCTTCGGGATTGTGATGTTTGAGGTTTTGGAGTTTCTAAAAAAATCTTCTTTGAGCTGTTGATCTTTTAATCATGTTCATCATTTTTATCTGGAACAATTTAACTGTCTTTGAAAAAAATATTTGAATGTAACAGTAATGAAAATGATAATGCTTATTAATTCATCTGCTTGGTCTTCTCCTCTTAGGTAGGATTATTGTTCTCCTAAACTGGTAGCCACTGGCATGAAATCTCTAGGTCCAGTTATTTTACAGATCATGCCAACATTGAGAAGAATGACTCCATGTGCAATAGAATATGATGTTTTAAATTACTTTCTTCAGAAAGTACCTCTTGATCTGAATAATGTAGAAAATTTCCATCCAAACTTCTGAACAAGGCAGTTGTGAAGGCAGTATGCACCCATGCAGAATAACATTTAACAATACTTCATCTATCATATCCTTGCCTATCCAGTTTTAAATCTTCATATGCAAGTGATGCTATTTATGTTTTATTAATTACTTCATTGTGGTTGGACACCACAGATTATATTCTGGCTAGGAGACCTAATAGTGAGTAATTTTAGTTCCTACTGTACAGCAGCACCCAAACATTGAAGTCAAACAAGAAATATTCATTATTGTAGTAGAATAATCAGACAGTGTTATTATAGATCTCTGTTTATGTCTGTGCTGAACTTATTACACATATTTACTTAGCTGTTGCAGTTAGTTGGCCTGTGTCACTACTGTGCTTACTGGGTTACTGTAAATGGAATGCATAGCTAGACAAATCTAGTGGTTTCTAGATAGCATTATAAAAATTATCATAATGTAATATTTTATGGGGTATAGGTCTCCCCTCTGTTGAGATATCAATTTCTAATGTTGTCAGTTTGGACTACCTCTACTGTAGCCAGGTTTATTTTCATTTGTAATAGATTATTCTCTCTGCTTTTACTGTACCAGTGTGTCTTTATTTTATGCCAAAGTGATGAAGGTTGATTGGTCATCAATAACAAATGTTTTATAATTGCTGCTTAGAATGTCTGTCTTCATCATCCCTTGCTGTGTCTGTTGCATTTGCTAGTTCAGTCAGGTCCTGGTTTAGCTGTTGTATTTCAGTAACGTTTGTGTTTGTTTGAAGCATAAGCTTGATTAAAAAGTGTAGTCTTTTAAAAGCAATGAGGTTGCAGTATTCCCTACCAGTCAAGGATAACTTTCTTCATTTTTAAACACCTTTTTTTGAATTATCACTTGTGACACAGGCAAATTGCCACTCATACAAAAGTAATCAAACTGCATTAACAAATTAACATTAACAACGATTATACCTGACGTATATTGCTATATATCATATAACCTAAGGAACATTACATAAACTATTCAATTCTTGCCCCTTCTTTTTAAACAAGAAACATTGTTATTAAACCATCACTTACGACATAGGGAATCATACATTTATATAAATGAAAAGAAACCACACCAACACAATACTAATTGCAAGCATTTTACATCACAAACCATACAGACACACTCCCAGTTGCAAATATAATACATCACTTATAATCTACCCAATCATTTTCAGTCATACATTCCATAGCTCATTTAAGTCCTGCCTTCTTTTAAACTTAATTCCTCCCCTGTATGTATTGTTCCCATAATTCCTATTTTTCCTATAGAAAAAAAAAGGATGACTTTCTTCATTTAGGCAGTTAAGACATTTTATATGCAAGAACAGCTTCGCTGGCATCTAGATGTAACTCATTTTACACACATTTGCTTGGGAAATGTAGAGCAACACTATGAAAGGGTGAGCAGCTTAGCATCATATGTTGTAAACTTCAGTATTATGAATGGTTACTTGCTAGAAGTGTTCAAAGGTATCTTGCAGATTATTTATCCTTGTCACGCAATGCTGAGAATGTTACTAATTAGACTTCAAAATGCTAGGTGTAACTATCTTTTCAGTCAGCAAGTTTGCATTATTAGCAAAGTGCAACACTGTGGCAGACTTAACTGAGTCAAAGATTCCTGGGATGTACAGAGTAGTACTGACGAAGGACATTGTATTTCATATTAATATAGCACACATATATCATTGCATTTTTGTTTTCCTTTTTGCATAGCTTCATCTAATGTGTTCTTTGATTTACATTTCTGTGTGGAATTTATTCAAAAGAACACAGACACAAGCTCAATATCTCCAACAGAGGGACTACAGCACCCTAAGTTCACAATGCTGTCTTAAACAAAAAAATATTTTTGTTCTTTATTGTGGTTCTCTGTTCAATGAGATGGTGAACAATACTAAGAACATGCATTTTTTTCAGCTGCAAAATTTTAAATCAGTTATTAGAACCTATCTATAAGCATGGATACCAGATGCAAATGTATTCAGAATTACACTGTCTGGTCACAAAATAGAAAGTGCAGGCAGAAGTAGCAAGGATTTTTTAACAAGTAACATAAGGAACATCAGCACTTTCCTTCTTCCATCCCAAAACAGACAACACTTCTGACAGGATTAATTGCTTCCCCCTTTTCCCACTGCTTCCCTGTCTCACTTTATGCTGTATCATCCGTTGCTGTTTGGCTCTGGGCCACCAACGTTCTATCCACCATTTTAACTTGGAATTTTGATTATGCCTAACTAGACAGTTTAAGACTGGTCAAGCTTCATCCCCAGATTTACACCAGAATACCTTCCTTCTCATTCCAAAACCACTTCAGTGTCCATTATTCCCTCTCGTCTCTCATCCATTAGTCTCACCTTATCTTTCCATCCTTGGTTTATCCTTTGAAACTTATTTCATAATCAGCCTCCATGTCCTGTCTAAAATCTTTGCATTAATGTTCTTGATCTACATTCTATGTAATCTTTCTCCCTTCCAAGCTTTCCAATTACCTTCCTCAACTTTTTGGCAGCAATTAGACATAATTCATGCCATTCTGGGCTCTTTTTCCCTAAAAATGTCTTCCATTTATTTTTGGCCTTCATCAAAAGGGGCCCCACCTCCCTACATGCCTGCTATTTATGCATTTGTTCTGCATTCTCTTCTCCATATTTCCAGAATGCAGTATATAGGTGCTAACCTTCTGTAAATATCTTAGCAGAAGTTTTATATTCCCTGTGATCCATTCCTTTGTAAATAAAACCTATGTATTCCAATCTACCTAACATTTTCATAATTTCTAATATGTCTTTTCCACAAACATTCCTCTGATCACTTCTCATCTTCTCTACTCCATTGTTCTCTTAATTTGCTAATTGCCTGATCTGCCAAGATGTCCCATAAATGTCTATAGATGCATCATATCCTTCACTTCGTTACTTGACTCTAAAGTTTCGTCTAAGACCACGATATGTTCTCCTTCTCAGACTTTACCCTTCCACTCTCTCCTAACCTATCTGCCTGTGTATTTGCCCTGTCACTCCCTGATATAGCAGCTAATCCTCTTTCTCCAGCATATACTTCTCCATCACTGCCTTATGTCTATAACCTTTCTATTACTCTTCACCTCCTAATATATTTCTTTTCTATTTGTTTTGGAATACTTTGAGACAATTCCCTAATAGTCCTATCCTCCTTCAGTCATAAATTGTACAACATGTCCTAAATACTTACTAGCTACTCTGTCAGTGCTTTCTTGGACTTTATTCATTGATTTGCCCCTTCCCGCTATCCACCCTTTCCATTTAAACCCAGTCCAGGTCTCCATTCCCCTCATTCTTTGTACCAGTTTAATTGCTGCAATATCATTTCTGAAGTCTGGCATCCTCCATCTTCCCTTTCTTCTATTTGCCACCTTTATATCCTTAGCAGTCCTCCCAATCTACCTTTCAAAATGAATTACATACTCGTTGGATGTCCCCTTTAACCTCACTTGAAGGACTATTTTGCACAAATCTTCCTAAATAGATAACATGAGTGAGCAACATTTAGCAGACAACTTCAGATTCACCTCTTAGTGTGTTGAACCTCCCTGACCATGCACCCAGCACCCTTTCTATCTTATCTCTTCATTCATTCTAGTTCTACCTTGACATTTCTTCACCAGAGCTATATACCTTGAGTCCTAGATACTTCCCTGTCACTACCCCCAGTGTTACACTTGTAAATGTAGTCTTTCCTCCCTCTCTTTCCTCTCTGTTGTATTTAACACCAGTTTGTAAGGACTGTATCATAGACCTGATTCCCCCCCAAAACTATTGAACAACTCCAGTATCCCCAGGTCCTGCTTGGCTATGTTTTTAAACAACATCATATTGTCTAATGCAAATTAATAAATACCACTAATCCTTCTCATTCTATCCTTTTTCATCCAGTGCTCCCTTACTATCTGTACTAATCATTTCTGTGCCTCTGCTCAACAGTGGTACAGGAAAATAACTTTCTTGGGTGGTGGTTTCACTAGATAGTAGGAAGGAACAGTGGAAATCTCATTCATCCATGCATGCAAATCACTAATTAGATGACGGGACATTTGGCTACCTTAAGAGAGTCATAGTTACTCCCAACATTTACCCGTGCTTCATTGAATTTCTTCACTTTGACATTAAGAGCATTGGGCAGAAATCGTATCATGTCAACCCTCGTCTCGGGCCTTCAAGATACTTTGTTTTAATTAAACAGTCGGATTCCTCTGATCTGCACCAGTTCTAAGTTAGCTGTTAGCTGCAAAACATGCACCTTACTCAGGAATCCATGGGCCCCTAGTATTAAGAATCTCCTGCTGCACCTCTGTTCTCACTTCCTAGTAATGTTTTCTCCTAGCTCCCAGTCTACTGTTATCTTCTTCACTCCAGTTGCCCAAATCACCCACTTCTCATTACTCCTCCCCCTGTCTCGTTTTATCTTTCAGAGGGACTCTATCTCATTGCATCTTATTTATCATGATTATTGTAGTGCCCCTTTGGATTGCTACCATTCATTGACCTATACTCTTCCCTGACGCCATACTGCTGTGCATCTGAAATCACAAAATGTCATCTGTCCATGACTCCAGGTAGACTGGTTGAAACATTTGCTGCAAATCCTGGTCCATTCCATCAGCTCTAAAATTGTGAGATAGAGTATATGCACTACCTTCTGTGGACTGTTCAGGGCCATGGTGGTTGACTGACATTTCTTCATTTGCTCTGTTCATTGCTTATGTAGGGACATTCTTCTTTACCTCTACCTGACCTTTGCTTCTGCCTGCAATAATATTCTTGTAAATACAAAAGCCTCTTCTTCAGTTTTAGTCTGCAACATATTACCCTTCCATATTACTTTCAACATTGCATGGTAAAATAGGAAAGCTGCTGTCCTTTCTTGCCTCATATACCACCATTTTCTTTTCTAATATATTTATAGCACAAAATCATCCACAATGTTTTCCTTAGAAACATTGAATATAAAGCCCTTTCTGAAAACTGTTGTTTTAACAATCTATTTACAATCCATATTTAAGTCTTTAACTTTGACATTTTATAATCAAGTGTAATGGTTTGTCTACATATCCTGTTAACATTTCCACCCTGTGTGCTCCCTACAACCAGGAAATCCATTTTATAAATTCTAAACTACCAAGTCTTTCCAGCATAAAGTCAATATTCATGTGATTCCTTTTGTCATTTTCTTTAACTTCTCTTACATCCATTTTGAGGTCCCCAAACACTCTGGCCATATTTTCCACATGCTGCAAGAGTATGATGATTTAGCTTTCCATAATAACAATTTGCCACCTCCATTTTTTTTTAATCCAAATATCCTTACACATGATTTTTACCTGTTTTGGGTTCATTTTACCTTCCAGCATTGTAATTACAAGTGACTAAATGAACACCAGGATCAGAGCCATTGGGCTACAACTGTCTTCTACAATAGCTCATATGACCCCTCCTAAGAAATTACATTTGTACAATTCTTCTATTAGCATTCAAATTGCAAAAAGGCAGGCACAATTACTTAACTAATTAAATTATATTAAATGACAAAATTGTGCACCTGATAAGAATGACTGTAGTGTTAAATGATGGAAGAAAGCCAAACACATTATTATTAGCTACTTACTGACTTACTTTTTTTCATGCACTGCCCTCAATAAGCTCAATAAATCCCATATTAGCTACAAACTGTACTAGCTAATAAAACCCCAGTGATAACAATAATTGATGGTAAATGATTAAATGCATCACTCATGATATTGTTCATGCTTCAATCAAAAAATGTGAATATAGACAGAAGATTCAGACTATTCAAGATGGTTTTAATGCCTTTCTGCATTTATGTGTGCTCTCACTTTCTCCTCAGGGGTTTATACGCCAACAAAAGTATCTGGATGAGTAATACTATGGAGGGAAACATGGAAACAACCAGGGTTATAGTGAGGTTTGGAATTAAAAGCAACATCTGGCATTACAACTCTTAAGAGAATAAACCTGTGACATCCTACTTTGTGTGTTTTCAAACAGAACATTTGTTTTAGCAATGTAGTGCTAAACACAAATACTATTTCTGTGAAGGGGGGGTGTACATGTGGAACTATGACATTTTAGTCATACAGGACTGGGCTCATTAGCTTAATGATAGGATTACTGAGCTGTTAAGAAGCTTCACAGTAGGAGGAGGCTGGACATTCCATGTATCCAACAGACAAGATGGAAGGGCAGTGCAGTGAAGCCACTTGGCTTGGGATCCAGAGTCTACTACTCAGTAGGGGGACAGGCTAGAAATTGTATAGGAATTGTGGTGAGAGAGGGTCTTCAGAAGGCAGTGAGGATATCATCAGAATTAGTGACAGACTCGTGGCTGTCAGATTCCAGTGTAATGATAGGGCAGTATTCATAATCTCAGCCTATGCCCCACAGCAGGGTTATGATAGTGAGGAAAAGAGTGCATTTAGACAGCAGTTGCAGGACCTACTAGATAAAGCAGGGCAATAGTAATTGGTGTTGATAATGGATAGCCTGAATGCACATATCAGGACAGACAGAACAGGATATGAGGACTGCCTGGGTCCACATGGGTGGGGCAATAGGAATAAAGAAGGAGAGGCCATTCTAGACTTGTCTCTGGCAAATGGCTTGATAGTAGCCAACACATGGTTCAGAAAGAGAGACAGTTGCAAGATTACGTACAACAGTGACCAACATGCAACTCAGGTAGACTTCCTCCTAGTAAGGAAAGGGCACTGAGGTAGAATCAGGGATTGCAAAGTCATTCACAGTGAAACAGTCTGCCCGTGGCATAAACCACTGGTTGCCACAATCAGCTGAAAGCAGTGGTCAGAAAAGGTTCTAAGGTCAGCAGAGACCAGGCTGAAGACCTGAAAGTTGACTGGAGAGAAACTACAACAGTTGAAGGAATTACTCAGAGATCTAGCATCCCAAGAAGAGTAGGAAATAGATGGAGCTGAAGAAGAATGGCAGCACCTCAAAACAGGATGTGTGAGGACTACAGAACTGATATATGGCTGAGCCAGGTATGGAAATTAGGTACACAAGGAAAGCTAGTGGTGGAATGCAGAAGTCCACAATGTCATCAAATGAAACGAGGAGTGCAGGAAAAAGTGGGAGATAAAAAAGGCCTACCAGGGTGGGAAGGACTACTGGTTGGCTAACAAAGAAGCTAAGAAAGGAATTGCAATAGCAAAGAAGAGGGTATCAGAGGCACTCTACCAACTTCTTGAAAGTGACTCAGTAGGTGGCACAAAGAAACTGTATCAGGTTGCAAGGTAAAGACAGAAAGATAAAGATGATAGTCAGACACCTTTCTTAAGGGATGCCAGCAACAAAGTGATCACCAGTTCATAGGACATCAAAGGCAGATTGAAGGAGTATTTTCAGCAGCTTCTTAAGGAAGAAAACCCTACAGAAGCTGTACAACCCCAGAAACAGCCTACAATGAGAGAAGAAGAGGTGTCCACCCTTGAAGAAGTAAGAACAGCACTAAGGAAGATGAAGTCAGGGAAAACAGCTGGCTCAGATGAGGTCACAGCAGATATGATAAAGATGCTGGGTGAGATAGGGGAGAAATGGCTGCTGAGGGTACTCATAACAGTGTGGAGAGAAAGATATATCCCAGATGACTGGAGAATAAGCATACTTGTGCAAGTGTATAAGAACAAAGGGGACATCCACAATTGTGGGCAGTACAGAGGCATCAAACTCCTGCCACATTGCATGAAAGTTCTGGAGAGGGTGACTGGTAAACAGAGATGCAGAGTAGAAAAATGTAAGCTGGGAGATGAGCAGTTTGGATTCAGATCAGGATACACCATAACTAACCCAATTTTCCAGTGAGAAAGATAACGGATACATGAGGAAAGAGTCCAACTGGGCATTCCTAGACTTGGAGAAAGCATATGACAATGTCCCAAGAAAGCTGATTTGGGCAGTACTGTGGTGGTTTGTAGTCCCAGAAATATTGGTAGAATTAGTGCAGTTTGTGTACAAGGATCCAATGACTCAAATACAAACAGTGTCTGGTCTCACAGAAGGGTTCCCAACAGGAGTGGGTGTGCATCAGGGTTCACATCTGAACCCACTACTGTTCATACTGGTGATGGATTACATTATCAAACAGGTCATAGGGGACAGATCAACAAAGTTGCTGTATGCAGACAATGTGGCATTGCAGGCAGACTCTCAGCAAAACTTCAGTAAAGGATAGGTGAATGGAATGCAAACTGAAGGCACATGGGATGAAACTAAGCACAGATAAGACTGTGGTAAAGGCAACAAATTGGGGAAATCCAAAGAAGCTGAGAACTGAGACAGAAGGGAAGATAGTGAAACAGGTTAATGCCTTCGAGTATCTGGGAGGGGTGGATGAGGAGAAGGGAAATCTGAATAAAGAGGTCAACGGTTGAATCAGAGGGGCTGCAGACAACTGGCATAAAGTCTCAGGT
The DNA here is from genome assembly GCF_019279795.1 of Protopterus annectens. Lineage (NCBI taxonomy): Eukaryota > Metazoa > Chordata > Ceratodontiformes > Protopteridae > Protopterus > Protopterus annectens. The sequence continues at coordinate 1,189,331,343 of NC_056728.1, forward strand.
ATAGTCTATGACAGAAGAATGCCAAAGAAGCTGAAAAGTAAGGTGTACAATAAAGTGGTGTGATCAGTACTAATGGATTGTACAGAAATCTGGGCAGTAAAGGCAGAGCAGATGAGGAAGCTAGAAGTATTGAAAACGAAGTACCTGAGAAGGGTGGTAGGATACAGACTCTGGGATAAATGAAGAAATGAGGACAATAAGAGCAGGCGCCAATGTACTTCCATTTGCAGAAAAGATCAAAGAGAACAGATTATGGTGGTTTGGACATGTGCAGTGTAGCAGAAGACAATCTGGTAAAGAAGAATTGAGACAGACAGGAAGAAGGTAAGACAAAACTCAGATGCTCAGCAATGAGGTGAATGGAGTGTGTTTGAGAAAATCTGCGACAGTCAGGCATGAGTGTTGAAGAAGGCAGGGGTGTGGCACTGAATCAAGAGAAAGATGGCAACGGTTAACACGATACCCCAACCCCATGTGGAAAATGTGAAAAAGGGGGTTGTTGCTGCTACTGCTGATGATGATAAGAAGCTTTTCAGTAGTGGAGTTTTGCCAATTCTGGGTTTTTTTTTATGATTTTTTTTTTCTTTTGTAAGGCTTTATACAGAATTAGTAGCCCGATATTTCAGAGGTCTCACTAGTCATGTTCTAGAATTCTGCAAAGCTGACTTAAAAGATACCTTAAAGAGTTAAGATTAACAAATAAAGTAGAAATGAAAATCTAATCAAAGCCCAGGTACCAAATCATTCTTTGACATAAATCTTAACAAACAGCAATGCATGGGTGTTAGAAAAACATTTGGCAAAATATTCCATTCTCGCTCATCAAAATGCCAAACCTGCAAAAGTGATGAAAACAATGTATGAAAGAGAGGATACTTGAGTCAAATAAATATTCTGGTCTCTCACAGTAACAAACTACCAGTTATAAGAGACTGTGACTCTTCTGACAACAGCTAATGCTGATTAACTTTAAAAAGGGGTGTGACTTTATTTTCCTTGTATATAGATATAAAGATAGATAGACAAATACACTGCTAGCAGAAATAGAACAGAGTACACAGAATACAGAACTTCCATACATAGCAAGAGCTTCCTGCTATGATAAGACAGTACACATAAAGACAGTTATATAGATAATCACTTATTTGTACAATTTATGATTATGTACCATTGCATTTGGTCAACAATCTCATTGAGAGTTGAAATAGTTAAGCCTTATTGATAAAGGAAAGATTAAACAAACATTACATGTTCATGTAGCACACTGATTGCTGAATATGTTCAATTTACAGATATGCTGAGACAAAACTTGCATAACAAAAATCACAAATGGCAACAAATAAATGCTGAGGTAAACAAACTATGTTCTAAAATTCTACACTTCTGTTATGCATATTATAGACATTAGATTATAGCAATTGGTTATGCACTGGATTGTAATATTGGTTATATTTAATTCAGTGCATTAGGTTACAGTATGAGTTAAAATTTAATGCTTACCTTTTAATACAGTACATTACGTAGCAGTATATGTTACATTTTAGAATAATTTTAGTTTAATCTGTGGAACATTATCCTACTGCCCATTATCGCTGTAGCACTTATATGGATCTACCTTTTTAATTTCCCCAAATCTTTTTGGTTTCTAATACCATGATGGAAATGGACCCCATTCCTAAGTCAAAGTATGATTAAAGTTCATGAAATTAGTATTGTTTCACTCTTTGACGTCAGCCAAAAGTGCTCTTCACAGCACCCGCAATGTGCCCAGTAATGACTCCTACAATTCGTACAGAGTTACATGTATTGGTAGCATATCTAAATATGACTGTAGACTCTTTTTTATAAGACCCGTTGCTCCTACCACTATTAGAACTATCTGGGCATCTTTTCTCCACATTGCTCTTGTTTCTGCTTGCAAATCCTGATATTTTATGACTTTGTGTCTCTGTATGCAGAACACTGTAGTCACTGGGTGTGGCAACAATGCTACTCTTGTCTTCTTTTCTTGGACCACTATATTTGGTTTTCTACCATCTATCTTTCGAACTGTTGGTAATGAATGATCTCATGTGATATAGACTTCATCATTTTCTATGATGCTTTGTGGCTCATGTTTCCAGTGTTTTTCAGCCACTTCAGTACGATACTTTTTGCACAATCCCCAGTGCAACAGTATTGCCACATTATTATCCCTTTCAGTATACAGTCCTTCTGTCATTAGCATCTTGCAACCAGCAATGAGGTGTGCAACTGTTTCCAATTCTGTTTTACAAAACCTACAGTTGTCTGTTTCTCCCACATGTTCAATGGACTTTGCAAACCAACATGCATGTATCCCACTATCTTGTGCCATCAATATTATCTTTTCATATCTTGGCTTGAATTCACCTCTCCTTAACCATTCCTGCATTCATTCCTAATCAACATGAGATTCTTCCAAAAGTTTTCTATACTTGCAACTATATTTATGCATTTTCCACATTTCTTGCCTTCTCATCTAGTCCTTCTCCTTATTTTCTTTCTTTTGTTTTTTTTTGGCACATTTAGTAGCTGACTGTTTTTTATCCACTTGTGGTTTGATTTCCATTCCTGCTTGACACTGATATGCATCTGCTAGCCTAAGCAGGGAAGTCATTTTAGTTTTATTCTGCTCATGTTTCAAAACTTTCATTACATTTGGGTCTTGTGAGGTGAGCAGGTATGTGTGGAGTCTCACAATTGCAGATCTACACGTGTAATCAGTTGCAAGGAGGCCATTCCCTCCTTCGTACGGGAAATATAGAATCTTGGTATGCACTGATTTTTATAAATCAATTGGTGAGAATGAATCATCCTTCTTGTTTTCCTATCTAATCTATCCAACATGCTTTGGAGCCAGTCATTCACTTCAAAACTGTAAATTAGGACAGGAAGAGCAAATTGGTTTATAGCTTGGATTTTGTTCCTAGATGTCAACACTGTTTCCAGGATTAATTTAAGTCTTCTAAAATACTCCTTACTAAGTTTTATTTGCATTTGTTCGTGTTTTATGGTTGATCCTTCATCAATTCCCAAATATTTATACACTCCCTCTTCCTCAAGTTCTTTTATATCACATTCTTGTCCCAAACCGATGTTTTCTTGGTGCTGCAGTTTTCCCTGCTTTAGCACTTGCTTTTGCACACTTATCAAGTCCAAATGACATTCTTATATCATTTGAAAAAGTTTTGACAACTTGTAGTTGTACTTTCAGTTCTTCATCTGATGAGCTATTCAGTTACAAATCATCGACAAAGAGAAGATGAGAAGTCATTACACTGCGTTGTTTTCTAGGAGCTAAATTATAGTCATAGCCTAAGCTGTTAAGTTTGCTCTGTTTGCTACATTGTTTTTTTACTGGTTTGCTCTGTTTGTTTTAAGTCTAAGTTGTTAAGTAGACAGCTTAATGGGTTAAGGACAAGGCAGAATTGCAGCAGTGACAGAGAGTCATCCTGGAATGTCCTCCTTTGAATTATTGTCCCTGGAATAATATGTCCTTTATCATGGCTTAATTGCAAAGTGGTCTGACACTGTTTCATGGTCTCTGTAATGTAGTTCATCAATGTAGGGTGCATCTTATACATTTTTAAGCACTCTTGTTTCCATAAATGTGGGATACTATCAAATGCTTTTTTGTTGTAAATCCATGTCATACTTAAATTCTTCCCCTTTTTACAGTTCTCCACTATGAAGTTATTTAACAGCAAATTTTCCTTTGTTCCATATTACTTTTTTTAATTGGCTTTTTGTTCTGTTGCCATAATTGAGTTTTCTTCTAAATTACTATAGACTGTCGGCATCAATTCCAATGTATAGTTTGTATGTCGTTGGAAGGCAAGTTATTGGTCTATAATTCTTAGGCTAGCTTGCAGATTCAGTCTTAAGTAGGAGCATTGTTTTTCCTGTTGTTAGCCAGATTGGTGTCTGTTCAGGGTGTGCATATGAATAGTTCTTACTCATGGCTAATTCTTCATGCAAAGATGTTAATACTTTTAACCAAAAGTTAGGTATTTCATCTGGGCCTGAGGTTTTCCAGTTTGAGGCTTTTCTTAACTTTGTTTCAATCACTCTGAGTGTTACTTCATCCCATTTCATATACTGTATCTTTAAACAACTTATTATTTCTTTTACTTCTTCTATCCATTTAACATCTTTGTCATGTTCCACAGTATCTTCATAGATACTTCTCCAAAATGTATCTATTTCTTCTTTTTTGGTGGTCTTTCAGTTCATTTTACCTTGTTTCCTAATTCTCTATAACATTTTTTGGGTCATCAATAAATTGCTTATTTTGTATTTTTCCGTTATATTTATCTGCATATCTTCTAAGTTTTTCCACCTGTGCTGACATTTTTAGTTTATTTGTGACAGCATATGATAGATCCTGATCTGTTCTAATATTGTGCATTGCTTTTATCACGTCTATCTTTCTAAGCATTTTCATTGATCTGTTCCCTCTTCTAAACTCTTCTTACAGTGACACTTCTTGTCTTAGTTGGTTTATAGTTATCCTTGATTCGATACTTCCGTGATGGTATTTGATTTCTCCCCTTTCTCTCCCTCACTACCCTGTGTTCTTATGGTAGCACGTTATCAGTAACTAATTTAGATGCAGCGTAATACATCCTGTTTACTTCTGTTATATCGCATGGATCTCTATGGAGTCCTAATTATTGTGTTAATTTGTTTTATCAAACTTCTGACTTTTTGGGTTTTATTGACTTTTGTAGTCTATTTTTTTCATTGATCTTAATATGTCTGTCCATCTCTATTAAATCAAGCAACTCTTCTCTTAGTTCATTTTCATCTAAACTGAGGGCACATTTTTTGTTTTCCATTTATGTGAGCATTCTATAGAAAGTTCTATTCCATCTTCCTGTGGCATATTCTCTTCAGTTTCATCCTATGCCATCCGTTGCTCTGTAATATGAGAACTCACTGGCCTGTCACTCCTCAACATTAACTGTGTCAGAGTTTCCACAGTTTTCTGTACCTTCTCTTGCCATCCAGCTTCAAGTGAACGTTGATACTCATTTCATGTGGAAGGCTCCAAAATATCTTAATATGCCACCTGTCCAATTGGTTCCTATTTGACCGGTTTCCCCTTAATTTGGAGTTCCATTGCTCTATCCTTTTTGATGCTTTCTGAATTAGATTTCCTACACTGAATCATTCACTTTGGAGGTACTCCATAACTTCAGTTTCTATTTATTTAACTCCCCCATTACTGATCTGCTTCTCTACTTTTCCTCTTTATCTTCTTTTTTTGTATTGTAAAGTTTTCCATGTCTGGATTCCTTTGCCTGTATTTCTCTTCAAATATCTTTGGTGCTGCTCTTTTTGTATTGATTAGAGTTGCTTTCTCCTTTGCATAGATATTACACCATATTAACTCTCTTTTTCTTTCCCTTTGAATATTTCTTCTTCAGACCTCTCCTGATCCTGTTTCTCCTTACTTTGGGGACTCGTTCCATCATGTTGTGAGGTAACCTGTGTTAGACCTTTTACATCAAATCCTTCAATTCTCAGGCACTCCATAACTTTAACTTCTAAACTTCTTAACTCTTAACTTTTACTTTACTAATCTGCTTTCCTACATTCCCTTTTTGTGTTATTATTTTTTATTGTGAAATTTTCCATGTCTGGATGCCTTTGCCTGTATTCCTCTTCAAATATCTTTAGGGCAGCCTTTTTTATGTTGATTAATGTGGCTTTCTCCTTTGCATAAATATTGCACCATATCAAATATCTCTTTCTTTCCCATGCCCATGTTTCTTTTTTATACTTTTCAACAATATCCAGGTTTTATTGTTTATATGTTCACACTTCCTCACCTGCTTCTTTTTCCAAAAAGATCAAAGTTTCTTGGTCTATATACTGTTTTTCAAAAATCTGTTGTATTACTGACCACAAGTTTTTATTAGAAGCTTTGGATAGTTTTTCCTCTAATTTATCTCTTAATCTTTTTGAATATCTTATGTCTGGAAATTCTGGGCTTTTTGCATAATAGTAACAAGACATCATTTTTTTCTTATCTTCAATAGTCCACTCTACCATCTTTATGGCTCTTCTTTGGCCTATCAGTTTTTGTAATTTTTGTGGACTGCTACTTCTTTTTACAACAGGGAGGCCATCCTCCCCCTGGGCCTGGCCTGGCCCCATTGTAGGGATGTTTCCATATTTTGAAGATTCCACATTGTCATTTTTTCCAGTCCTGGCACCAGTGCGCCTACCAGGATTGAGCACTTTTTTATCCTGGGTCTTGTGCACCCAGCTATCTGTTTTTAATTTTTGACCTTCTTCTGTCCATGATGTATGCTATATAAATGCAGTCTATATATCAGTGTCACCTTGGTAAGATTTTGGAGAAAACAGGGTCCACCTCGTGAAGGTAGTCACCAACACTTGAGGATGAATTCTATTTCAGCATTACTATCACTCCCCTTTGCTTGCTGAATTTTCATCTCGCCACTCGGACCCCATATATGCTACTTGACTGAGGAGATGTTCACAGAGGTCTGAGTTAAACCCTTGGAGAGATTTTTTTTTAAGCAGAAGAGAGTTTGTTTCACAGAGCTGATCCCAATTTGTAAAACTCTTGTTCTGCTATAACTGTTTTGAATTGGGGACTACACAATGTGATCCCATTTTCTTGGCTTCTTTTTAAGGAATAACTTTGATAAATATAGGGAAGTTTCATCTTTAGTAGCCATCAATTAGAACCTTATATAGCAATATACCTTGGAGGCATATTTGGGTTTCAGTGACAGGTAGCCAATTTAGTTTTTTGAGAAAATTCAGTACTGGGAAGAGGGTCTTCATGTAAACTGATTTAACATATTCTGTTTATTGTTGTCTGTAGGCTATGCATATTACTGTCTGAATGGAAGACTTGAAGTGGTAACCCATATTCCAGTTTTGGAAGCACTGCAATTTTATAAAGTTTTATGTGTGCAGCAGGAGACAGGAAGTGAGTTATTTTATTGTGCAGTTTTAGAGGTGCTAGGACTTGAATGACTATGTTGTCCTTGTGTAGGTTGAAATTCACCAAGGGGTCCAGAGTAAGGCCTAGGTAATTGAATTCACACAACAAAGGAATATTGTTGCTATGGCTACCTGTTAATTTTACATATGGCAGTTTTGCTAGTTTGCTATGTGGAAAAACAGAGTTTTAATAGGTCTTTTATGGTAAATGTGGAAGTTGTTATTCCCTGCCCAGGTCTGAACTCTACGTTTGAGACACTGAACATGTAAGTCGATTTTCACTACATAACAGTGTTATTTATTTTCAAAGAATTGCATTAATGTATTTTATTTAAATGGCAACATATTGACATCAGTTAATGATAAAATCCATTCTGTTTTTTTGTACAAAATCAAAACCGTGTATATATTTTTTTATTTTTACTTATTATTGAACCTCCAACCGAAGAACTGGGAAGACAGCGAAGCTAAATATTGAATTGATTTGTTTTTCCTTTGGCTTGCTTATTAATAGTTTAATACATGACTAAAAACAAAGTCACTGCTATCCCAAAATGACCATAACATTCCTAACTATTATTAAAACATAATTGGGAGCAGCTATGTAAACACAGTTCAGAACTGTACACTATTATCTAAGATAGTTATAAGACCATGAAAAATGAATTTTGATTTAAAAATGAAACATATACTTTGTGTGTAATAATTATGTAAAAATGGAGCTAGTTTCTCTTTGCTGCAGTAACAGTGATTCAGCTAGAGTACTGTGTCAGTTTACACTGCGTTCCTTAAATGTTATAATAGTGCTGTAACTTTTACCAAGAATAATGCTAAACAGTAGCTTCCCTTTCGGCAAGCTTCCAGACTGTTAATGAAAATGCATGCTAGTGGACATCATACTTTTTTCAATGGGACTGTGAATCAGTGCTTTAAGGAACATACAACTGGTAAATCTAACAGAAATTGGAAGTACTAGAATTAAATCTGCCTCGGTCTTTGTCTCAATCCACAACAGAAAGAACCAAAGTTCTGGAGATAATACTTCAGTTAAAGGAGACAAATAAAAGTTTGACCATGAAAATGCATTACTTAGAAATTTGTCTTGATCATCATATTAAAATGTGAAGGATACTCAGTTACTATAAACATTTTCCATTGGGATGAATCAGTGGTCTGGGATGTTCTTTGTGAAAAAAAAAATACTTCCAAGGGTAGTACACTGTGCAATTCATAGGTGATGTTTAAATGCAAATGCCAGGTAATTTTCTTGTTGAAATAGGGTCACTGAGAGATAGATATTTCATAATGCTAAGATAATTTCAGCAATTGAAGTAGCAGAGTAAGATTCTGAAATAGATACTACAGTAAGAGTAGAAAGGAGTTGCAGAGTTAGCAATTGCAGTAATCTAGAAGAACAGGAATTCAAAGACACTACTAATCATTGTAAGAACATGCATATGCATCAGTCATATAAACTGAGGTATGGATAAACACAATAAAATGTCATTTTAAAATTTACTTTTTCAATGGATTTTGATAAAATTATCATTATTAATATTATTATTATTACTGTTATTATTATTTTGGATGGGAGTTTGTATAAGAACATTGAGGAGGTGTGTTTTGAATCTAAACTATGTAGGAAATATACTTTCCTAATAATTATTTTCATTTTGACCATGATCATTACTATGGACAGCAAAAAAGTACAGTCAAAAGGCAGTTTGTATGCCTTTTTCTAAATATTTCCTGTGATTGTCAGTCCAGTAATCAAAATATGAAACTAAAGCAAATGTTTCTTGTTATAAAATATCCAGAGGAATTCATCAATAAGGTTTCAAGAAAGGTATTTGATTCAAGACAGGATATATTTGCTCCCTTTATAAAAAAGACCCATTTTGAGTGTAATTGGTACTGGGCAAATAAATAATAATAATAATAATGACACCAACTTGGTTAAAAGAATTATGGAAAAAAAAACATATGTGGGTATTACATTATAAATATGAAATTTTATTGAGCATAGTGGGATCTAGTCAATAGTCTACTTATCAATATATTTGTGATTTGTTCAAAAATCACAGTCCTGATATCCATAGGTTTCATAGGTTCATAGGTTTATACTAGGCTATCTGCCCTAAGGCATTTATAAGCCTAGCCCAAAGTTTTGTGGCTTACGCCACCCCTTATATGAAAAAAATACTGTACCCATTAGTTTGTTGTGCCTCTGTCCAGCAGTGACACAGAGATGATTCCCAGGGTAAACCTACGATCTCCCATCCACAGGTCAAGATTTCTCTTGAACAGAGCCAGCGAGGTGCTCTGCCTCACATGGACCGGGATTTTATTCCACAGCATAGGGAGTCTCTGAGTGATAAATCTATCCCTCCAGCACATCCTATTTATATCCGTGCTAAGGTTTAAGTCACTTGCTCTAGTGGTTTTGGTGGACTTGGATTTTTTGAGATGGAGCATGTTCATTAATTCCGGGTTGGACATGGCCTTGTATGTCAGGCACATATCACCTCTGAGCAGATGGTATGTGACTGAATAGAGCTGGAGTTTCTTCAATCTGGCAGCATATGACAGATTTTGGAGTCCCTTTATCCTTTTGGTGAGGAACTTTTGGGGTCTCTCCAATTGCTGCAGATGTCGGGTGAGATACATCCCGAATGGGGCATTATACTTGATCATTGGTCTGATAAGTGAAGAGTACAGGGGAACAATGACCTCACTAGATCTGGATGTGAATCCCTTCATGATCAGGTGGGCAATGTAGAAGGTCTTTCTAACCACTTTAGCAATGTGAGTGTCAAAAGAAAGGCCACTGTCAACCTGGGTCCCCAGGTCCCTGATAACCTCTTCTGTGCTTAGTGGATTGCCACCTATATGGTAGCTTGGGGTTACCTTGTTTTTCCCGAAGGTTATGACTATACATTTTTTGGCGTTTAATTTCAGGCCATGGCTCTGGCACCAGCTATCTGTTTCTGTGAGTCCCTTCTGAAGGATATCCGTGTCCGATGCACTTTCCACTATGGCGCCCAGTTTGCAGTCGTCTGCAAACTTTGTCAGCCAAAGTCCTCCCATGTTGGCCTGTACTTCTGAGAAGTAGATGCCGAACAATAGGGGGCCAAGGACCAAGCCCTGTGGGACACCACTTGTGACTGGCTTGGAGTCTGACATAGCGCCAGCAACTCTAACCCTGTGGGTTCTGCCCTTAAGCCAGTTTGCAACCCATCTTGTGACATATGGGTTTACATTTAAGCTGGTAAGTTTTTCTACAATACCCGAGTGGGGTATTGTGTCGAAAGCCTTTGCAAGGTCAAGGTAGGCTGTATGGACTGCCTTTCCCACATCAATGGCCTTGGTGACTGTTTCGAAGAAGTCGACCAAGTTCAAAAGGCATGATCTGCCCTTGACGAAGCCAAACTTAATTGACTTTCCAGACAGAGAACATGAAGTAAAAAAAAAAAAAAAATATATATATATATATATATATGTATATATAGATATATATATATATATATATATATATATATATATATATATATATATATGTATATATATATATATACATATATATCTGGGATCCGGACACATGCTCAACTAGCATATGTGCAAATCACGAAACATCAAACACACACACACACAAAAGCGCTTAACATCGACAAGTGCTTCCGTGTATGTGTGCCTGTTTCGTAGATCGGATTACAGTGTGGGTAAGGGAAAATTCCCTTTTTCCCACTGTAGTGCAATCTCGGAGTGAGAATATTAAAGTAGGGGGGTGCAGGGGGGCAAAGCCACCCTGCAGAAATGCAGATTTTTCTTTTTTGAACTACACATACACGGAAGTGCTTTTCGATGTTAAGCACTTTCGTGTATGTGTGTTCGATGTTTTGTGATTCGGACATATGCTAGTCAAGCATGTGTCCTAGACCCATAGATATAAATATATATATATATATATATATATATATATATATATTTATTGGAAGGTCCCAGTATTACCATATAAAATCATTCCATAATTATACCATGTTCTAGGTGACTTAATTGAATCACTATTGCAGTAATTTATGTGGCACTGTGCTCCTCTAATGGTGAGTACGTTAATAAACTGAGAGAAGATTGCAACAATGTTTTTATGAACTTGTTTTAAGTATTAAGAAAGCAACAAAAACAGTTCCTTGTATCAACATTCTGTCTTGAAGGATATCCGTGTCCGATGCACTTTCCACTATGGCGCCCAGTTTGCAGTCGTCTGTGAGCATATTTTAAAACATTAGAATTTTTTCGGTTTGAGAGAAAGTATATAGAAATGTAATGTGAGCAAATTGAAAAGTCTTTTGATATATAAGTAACTTAGATGGCAAAAAAAAAAAACTACTGGAGTCTTACGAGGATTAAATAAATGTGTTTCCGTAGCTCCCACTTTAAGAATGAAAATCAATACTTTTTAATGTGTCATGTGACACATTTGTTTTTGTAATTGATTTAGCTTTTAATCTGTTTGGCATGATTCTTGTACTTCTTCTGCTGAAGTCCTGTTACTAAGGGGATAAAAGTGCTATAAAAATTAAATCTGTGACTACTTCTTGCTTTTATTTTTTATTTATTTACTTAATTTTTCATTTGTTTGTTTGTTTGCTTGTTTTCAAGAACAGAATATGTCTTTTGATTTTGTTGTAGTAAAAATAAATTAGGGAAAGGAGACTACAGACAGACTGTATCATTTCATTCAGGATCCCAGTACAAGTTTTGTTTCTCTTTTCGGCTTTTCCCGGTTAGGGGTCGCCACAGCGGAACTCCGGTCCGCTAATGATTGGCAGCAGATTTTTATGGTGCCGAGTTGCCAGCCCAATGCCCAACCTTCAGCAAAGACATGCCCATTCATGCATGTCTTTCAGAGGCCACTCGACTGCGGGGAGGACATGCAGACTCCACACAGAAGGCACTCCCCGCACACTAGCTGAGAATCAAATGGGAGAACCTCTTGCTGTGAGGCAACAATGCAACCTCTGTACCACCATGGCTTAGGATCCCAGTACAAGTAATATTCTTAAATATGAGTTACAGAAATAACTGTGACCTTAACTGCACATGTAATCAAAACTTTCTGCAAGTTATCTGGAGTTTTAGCTATGTGGTGCTTCCCAATGCATAAGAGCACATTGAAGTATGTTGTGTTATATTAGACTGCCTTAGCAGTGACATCTACTGTGTGTGGCATATGCTCATCTATTATTCCATCCTAGCACTGTGCTTCCTTATAATATGCAGCTTTGTTTGACTATGCAGTCCTCTCCTCTGTATGTTGTCACTCTGCTGACCCTAATACATGTGTGATTAGCTGTGGGCCATGACAGATTATCTGACTCAAATCATTAAGATCTGTGTAGCTGTGTATTTCTTATCGCTAAATCAAGGTTATGATTGTATTCTATAAAGCCTACAAGAATAAACATTTTAAGAGCTTAGAAATGATATTAGATAGATAGATAGATAGATAGATAGATAGATAGATAGATAGATAGATAGAGTTTACAAAAATGTAATATGTCAGAAAAATACAAGAATGCAGAACTCTAAATATAAAACAAATATTGACAGCTATTAGCAGAATGGTAAAATAGTCAGCAAAAGGAACAAATAATAAAACAAATGTTAAACTGACACCCTCAGTAGGGATTTAATAATAAATACTTTCAATGTATGATACAAATTAAATAAAATAATAACCACAATTAGCTAAAAAAGAGACTCTTATCAAAGGAAATAGAAAGCAAAAAACAACAAAGATTGTCCTGAGTGCCAAGGCTCACATCAGGCTCACTATTGGTTTGTTGCTGTATTCTTTCAGGCACTGACACCTCTTTCTGAAGCAATGTATTTGTGTGCTAGTTCCCTCATTTTCAAATGAGAAAATATAACTACACCTGCCTTTAGCCATTATGTACTGCAGGACATCAGTGAAACATTGCAAAAAGTAGGCAGCACACATATAAAAGCACACGTCACATAAAAGCTGTTTTACCTCATTAATATTTACAGGCACTTATTAAAGCAGATAGGCTACTGAACAATTAACATTCTTTAAGTAATTATCAGTATTACATTGTGGTTCACCATAACACATACCAATTAAAATCCAATGGCTTTAGTAAATATACAACAGTGATTTCACATCCTAGAAAATAATGCAGAATGGCATCTGTACTGCCTTAATTGCACACAGCATGCCATTGATTAAAATGTGACATATTCAGCACAATTAATTCTCTAGGAGTCTTTATATGACATTCATCTTCCACAACAGTGCCTGCATTTGTTTCCTACACAAATGTTAAACTGTTTTCTTTAGTCTGTGTGATTAAGCAGAAAGTGATAAGTAGCAATACTGTAAGCGCTCTAGTTACAAATCTATCTAAAATCTACCATTTCATGATGTATCGAAACATATTCTTACTGAAAAGATCTGCTAAAGTGGTCAGACTACTAACTCTGTCATGGACACTACAGTTTAATATGACTTGTACATAATGCACTTAGGCCATTTTACAGTAATTTTCCTAATGCAACTTAAAGCACATATGTATTTCAACACACTCACCTAAGGTAAATGTTAAACATTTATTCAGCTCATTTGAACAGCAAAAATTCTACCTAAGACTTGTCTTTCTATAGTTATTCCTATAATCTAAATTTCATTCTTTAAAGCTGGACTTTTCAAATGCAAACTTAACATAAGCATAGCCTTGATGAAATGGTTAAAGTTTTAAATTATTACATAAACCATTTTATGGCAACTATTTACTATTATATTTCATGGTAAGAATATAATTCTTTACATAAACATTGTTTGTTGACAATAGATTGGCAAGGTGAAGCAGAGGTAAGTGCCCAGAATGACTGCAAGCAGATTTGAAGTTTAGCCTGCTTAGAACAATGTCAACTAAATCCCAATGCAAAAAATACTTTACTGTACTTGTATTGAATGCTTTCAATAAAATAAACAATGACTTCCTGCTGCACTCATGTAATACATACTCCATAACTGTGAAAGAATAATGTGCTCAGCTCCATAGCCAGCCTTAAGCATAGGCCAACTAGAAAGCTGCCTAGGGCGCTGCTCTAACAGGGGCTCTTTTCCAGTAATCTGGATGGTGTAGGTAGACCAGGATGGGGCCACCAGGTGGAGTAGGAGGGCGCTGTGGAGTCCTTTTGCCTAAGGCACCAATTGACCCAAGGTTGGTCCTGCTCAGTTCAAACACTCACACATATGCAAGCACATACACACACACACATACACACACACACACACACACACACACACACACACACACACACACACACACACACACACACACACACACACACACACTGGGACATAACTAGTGGTAACTGTTTATGTGACATCAGTAGTTATACTCTGTATCACTCTTTCTTAAGCTTTTACAAATCATGTTACAAGCTTATCCATTTACCTCCTATAAATGTCTGACTCATTTCAAGTGCTAAATTTCATGAAAAGTATTTCCATTTGTTACTTTGTTTCACTGTTAGCTTCATATTGTGTAGATGTACATTGAAGAGTTATTTTATATAGAAATGGACACTTGTTTCCTGGTTATATATTTTATATTCATTCTGTCCCTCAATAGCATTCAATATGACCGCCATCTATAAGACATTGAAGATAACATAATTTTTCCATCCTATCCTAATCTGGTTCAAAGATTCAGTCTACAGTAGCATATTTATTGCTCTACAATATATATTTCTGTTTTTATAACTTCATCTTCTTTGACACACTTAATATACTGTATGAAATGCAGACTCTTCATTAGTGGCTAGTTTGCTTATAAATAGTAACAATCTGCTGAGTTTCCCCTATACATTTACTAAATTATTTTAATATCTCTAAACCTTTAGAGATAAGCAGTCCTAGGAATTAATCCTCATGAGCATAATAGCTTCTACCTTAGTAATGTGCTAAACTCAACCTTCTGTTTCCCCTTGAAAAATAACTCCCTTTTCACTTAAAAATGTAACAATCTCCTGGAGTGCATCAGAAAATTTGTATTCGTCCTATAGCTAAGAATTCTACCTCATGATTTTCATTTCAGAAACACATTTATGTATTTCTGAACATTCACATTCTCGGATACTAATATAGATCAAATATTACAATGATTGTTTTGTTTAATTATGAAAATATGTGACTGGAAGGAAATTGGTGAAAACTTCATTGGCTTTAATGCAACTATGTGTGTTCCTGGCTAGATGACAACTATCCTATTTCTCATATTTCCTTAATAGATGGTGACAGATTAACAGCCAAAATCACAACTATAAATGTATGGCAATACTTTTTGTAGTTTCTTTTGTAACCTGCTACTCTGATAACAAAACCACTTGTTGGAAGAAATGCAGGAAATGTATGCACAATAGTTATACCATTTTGAGTGTTTTAAGGTTTACAGTATTGCATAGTTTCAAACATTACAAAGAAGTGCACAATAGAAAATGAATATATATATATATATATATATATATATATATATATATATATATACAGGTAAAACATAAATAAACAATGGGCATATTTATTTACTTAAAATAAAAAGAAAGCAGCCAAAAGGCCAATGCAGTCCATAATTTATTAAAATGTTATCTATCTCTAGTACTTCAGCCAACAGGCCTTTAAAGAGATAAAAAAAATTAAAAAATTACAATATATAGTCATATCAATTAACATCTCAATCAAACACTTAAACAAACATCCAATAACAACTAAAAACTCATTAATTCAGTACCATATATTAAAACAAATACAATCTCTTTATACAATAATTTATTCTACAATTCCAAATTAATAAAACTTCTACTTTTCTAAAATACTGCCTTTTAGACAATTACTATCCCCCCATGATGCAGTTCATATATGCCAGACTACACTACAGAGTGATAACATTTTAATAAATTTAGAACTGCATTGGCCATTTGGTTGTTTTTTGTTTTTTTTTTGGATTCGTTTTTGGTGGTTTTTATTTGTTTATTTATTTACTTACTTATGTTTTGTTGACTAGGTAAGTTATATTAGGCTTAGAGTAATTTTTAAGTGAACATATGAAGTGACATTCTTTGTGACCAGTGGAAACATAGTGAAGACACCAGAAAAATGTTCGTTCCCTTTTCTTTTAGTGTCTTCCATTTCCACAATGTACATGGTTGGAAAGGAAGGCATTATGGACGATACAAGATGAGGCAATATGCAGGAGTCTATCAATACAGTGGTGTAGAGTCCTGTCAGGATGGCTACCTATACCCATTGTCCTTAGACAGGACCTGCAGAAATGTGGATAAATATTGCATTCCCAGGGAGAAAAAGCAACTCAGAAGGAAAGATGAGTGAGCAGGAACAAAAGAAGGAACAGCTGGCTGCCTTAACTGCTGCAAATAAGGAGGAGGAAAGGAAATGACTGTGCACATTTTATACACAGGTAACCACAGTGGGACAGGATGTGAATTCCTAGAAATAGCAACAAACTGAAGCGGAATGGCTGCAAGGGATCTTACATGAAGACAAAACAGCAGTTAAACCTGAGATGCAGGAGAAAATTCATAGAATGCAGGAACACACAGACATAATAAAAAGACAGGCTGAAAATATGGATGATCCTGAAAATCATTCGAGTAACATCAGGATAATTGGATTGCAAGAGGGAGAGAGTACAATAGTCACATAAAGTAATTTGTAATTTATTTATTACATGTGTGATACCAGGAAATCAATAAATGCTAATAGATAAGATATACAGAGCTGGAAGACAACAAGCAGAAAGCTGACCAAGGCATAGCTTGGCATGTTTCCATTCCTTATCGGTAAAAAAAGAAATAATAATTATAGCAAAAAGACTTAACGTTATCCTGTTAGTAGGGATGGTTATAAAGTTGTTCAAGCATTACTTGGAAATGCTCTATAAGACAAGGGAAGCTATGCTGTTGGTATAAAACGAACTCAGAATTAAATGAACACTTGCATAGTTGAAATAGCCTGTCATTCTAGAAGTACAGCAAGAAGGGGATTGGTTCAGGCAATGCAATGTAGAGGATGTTCAAAACATTAAACAAATATGCCACAAGAAGCTAAATGACTCAGGTAGTAAAAATCTCAATCATCTGCCAGACATGAATGGGGAGATCAGCCTTTGATGTAGTAGAGAGGATGAGAGACACTGAGAGGATGTGCAATGTCAGATGCTGAAGCCCACACCGGGAAGAAGACAAGACTGGGAATTACAGATAGAGCTGTATGCAGTAAAAGAAATGAGCAGAAAATAAACAAATCAATAAGACAATCTCAAGAAGAAAAGAGACAATATGGTGGAAGGGATACAAGTGGAAGTGATATATCAAAGGGACAGAAGAACGAGAAGCCACTCCAGTGGAGATTAAGGCATAAAAACAGAGAAAGAAGAAGAAGCAGAGAGAAATAGAGAAAAAGTGAGAGAGAGAGAGAGAGAGAGAGAGAGAGAGAGAGACAGAGAGAGAGAGAGAGAGAGAGAGAAAATTAGGAGCGGACAATGGTGTGTTGGATGGTTTAGATGACTCAGATGTGAACTGCTGGAAAATTGGGGTATAAATTAGCTGGATAGAAGAATTTAAGATGAATGGCACAGTCAAAGAAAATGAAGGGATGACTACAGAAGGATGAAAGTGACCACAGAATGAAAGACACAATGAATAGGTCAAAGAAATGCACACTGATAGGCAGGTGACTGTGGACAATGCAAGACAGAAGTTTTAAATGAAACAGATCATTACCTTGTGAAACATGCCCCAGGTAACATGGCATCAAAACTTTACAAACCTTGGGATGAAATGAATAATTTTTAAAGGCAATGATGGGCAATACGGTGACAATCAAAGTGACAAAAGGAGTAAGCCACCAAGCAGTGACAATCAAAGTGACAAAAGAGCAAGCCTCCAAGCTAAGTGATATACCCCCGGATTTACTAATCTGCCTTGCAGGACTAGCCTAGTCCTGCATGGAAGTGACCGTTTAGGAGCAGGACGGCAGCACACCATGCATATTAATGATGCACACTGCCCGAACTCCAAGGCTTCCACCGAGTGTGTAAGAGTGCAGGGGGCATGTCTGAGAGCAGAGCTCTCAGAATAAACACGCCCCTACAATGTAGAACAACAGAAAGGGGAATGCAATGAGCAAGACCACTCACAGGTGACCACATATCCCCACCAACGATCCCCCTTGTGTATAACAGCAACAGAATATAGAAATAAAATGAAGAAACCTTTTATTTTTAAACAATACGATTACAGCTAACCGTAGGTGCATGGGTGTGCCCATTGCTTGCTATGGTTAAAGCAGCTTAAAAGGCTGAAGAGGATAACAAGGACGATATAGGCAAATGGAGCAGCACAGCAATAGTGTAGTGGGCAGAGGTGTCAATGTCATAATGAATAAGGCACTAGTAAGCAGGTCTAAGCACCAATAAGCAGTAGTAAGCATTTATAAGCACTAGTAAACGAGCGTAACCCTGTTTGCTGGGCAGTAAGCAATGCCTACACTGGCTAAGCAATTTTGAAGCTAACTCTCTGTAAGCAGATGTAACAGCAGGTTAGCAGTGCTTACCGCCGCACAAACCCTCTTACAACTGCTCTAAAGTGCCTTAATCACTCTGTATCCAATGGCCCTTGTTCTGCCCATCAACAAAATATACAGCCATGCAGATCTCAAACCCAGGACCCTATACACCATAGTCCCAGTAGTTATCCACCAAGCCATCACAGAAATACAAAAGAATGAGGTAGTAGCAAACAAGTCCTCACCATAGTATAACCAAACTGAACCTGTAAAAGGAATCAGTATACAGTCATATGTACCATAACCCAGTGCATAACATAAATATGTGAACTGTAGTACAGCAGTAAGCTCAGAAGTGAGGTGTAATTGTAATCGAGTGTTGAAGTCTCCAATAAAACACAAGGACCCCACAGAGTGTATGTACATATTAATCATGGATACCAGGCATACATATAAGGTGTAATGAATAATAACACAATGCCAAAAATGCATTATAATGAAAGTCTAATGTAAGCAGCGCTAAGTATTGCACAGGCCATCTTAGGAGGTGTGAGCAATGTGTAGACCAGCTAACTCATTGTGCCCAGTGGTATACCCCTTTAAACAATGCCAACCTTAGGTAAGCAGGTTTGCCCATAGCTTAGCTTTTTCAAAACCAGCCAATCACGGAAAAGTGTGGAAAATTGGTCCTACTTAAACCCAAGACGTGGGAATACATCTCATAACTGGTTGTAGCTTCCTCTTGCAGGCACTATGGCAGTAAGGGGAGAAGGAGTGCACTTCCAGGTGCAGCGCTGGTGCATCCAGGAGACCAAGGTCATGGCAGGACTCCTAGTTAAAGACCATGCAAAGAAACTGCTGCAGAGCCAGTAACATAGCTCCCAATATAAGGTGGAGGCCTGGGACTGTCTCGCCCGGGACCGCAGCAATGCTGCTGGCATACTCCAAACTGGTGAGCAGCTCAGGCAACCTGAAGCGGCAGAAGGGGGACCTCTTGGAAGAGTGGCCCAAGAGGCTAGAGCATCAGGGGATGTTCCAGACATGTGTAAGTATCACCCCAGTATGTGTGTAATAATTGCCAACTCAGGTATATCATGGATAGGTATGGCTAAATATTCCTCTTATGTCCCCCACAGCTGCAACGGAGTGGGCCATGAATCAGAAGGCCCACATCAGCCACCTGGCACAGTTGCAGTGGGAGGCAGGTCAGTAATACTCATGCTTTTACTGTCATAGGAAATAACAATAAAAGTAGTAGTAAAGTAATTGCTTGTATAAAACCTGTATTGTTCAAGGCAAGTACTGCATACACTAGAGAATATGGCAGGAAGAGTCTCATATTGTTTGTATGTCAATAAAAGTGTAATTACCTGACCAAACAGGTCTAACTGTTGGACTAAATGTGTATATTCTGGTATCATATGGTAATGTAGATTTGCAATCATGTAATAGTACTGTGGTATTAAGCACTGTTACCCACACCATGCACCATAATGTGAATGTGTAGGAATGCTTGTATATGACAGATGTAATCCCCAGAGGCCATTTAGTACAACTGAGAGACACATAGACAGTAAACAGGGAAAATGCAGACAGCAAAAACTGAATAGCACATGCAACTGAGATGTGAACTGTTGTTTTTTTTTTAGCACACACAGCCAGGGCTCGAATCCTGCAAGTGTTAGTAGACTGCATAAAGAATCATACCCCACAATTGTACAGATATGTCCAGAATGTCTATGAAAGTGGCCCATATCTATTGCCTAGCAACCTGTCCCCCTGGGAAATCAGTGTGATGATCCCAGACGTATTGACAGCAAACAGGAAATACAACTGACTGACACAAATCTATGACAACAAACCTGGCAAACTAGCAACTCCCCAATACCTTATGTGACTAAGAAGCTGCATATGTCCCATTTACACCTCAACTTGTTAAGCTGTGATCAAAGTGTGTATAGTAATAGAGTGAGATGTATGTGCATAATAGTAATGTGGATCCTGGTACTGTGTGTGGGAACATTCAGGTAGTGCTAAAAAACATTCCTCCCACAGGTCTGTCTGATACCAACACTGTACCCAGAAATACAAGAATGATATGCAGTTGCTCTGATTAATGAGGTATCACACATTACTTTCACCCACACTGTCCTACAACATGTAACAGTCTAGGAATTCTGTATAAGATTGTTGTTATACAAGGTCAGAATGCATAAGCACAGGTGAATAATAAAACAGAAAGCAGACTGGAGATGTACAGCAATATCAATATAGCAGACACAACTGTGATGGACAGTGTTTAAGTTGTAGCAGACACAGCCATGATCTGAATCCTGGGAGTGGAATTAGACTGCATACAGATAATGAGGTATTACACATCACTGTTACCCACACTGTCCTACAACATATAACTGTCTAGGAAATCTGTATAAGAGTGTTGTTATACAAGGTCAGAATGCTTAAGCACAGAGGATTAATAAGACAAGAAAACAGACTGGAGATATACTGCAATATCAATATAGCAGACAAAACTGTGATGGTCAGTGTTTAAGTTGTAGCAGACACAGCCATGATCTGAATCCTAGGAGTGGAATTAGACTGCATACAGATTCATACCCCACAACTGTACACGAGGCCAGAATGTCTAATATATGTGCCCATATCTTCTGCCTGTTCCCCTGTCTCCCTGGTAAGTCTGTGGGATGATCCCAGATGTGTAGCCAGCAAACAGGGAATACAAGTGATTGTCAACCATCATGAGAAAAGACCTGTCACTGTAGCAGCCCCCAAAACTGTTAGGAGAGTAATATTCCAAGTATGTCCTATCTACACTCCCATGTTGTCAAGCTGTGACCAGAGTGTGAACAGTAATAGAGTGAGATGTATGTGCATAATACTAATGTGTAATCTGGAACTTTGTGTGGCAACAGTCAGGTAGTGCTAACAAGCATTGCTCCCACAGCTGCATTGGATATGAACACTGTGCTGTGAAATACAGACCAATATAACTTGTACTGGTACTGTCCACCCTGGTATTGTAGGGGATTGTGAGTGTTGCAGTTTCTCTGAATAATAAAGTATCACTGGTCACTGTCACCCACACTGTGCTACATAATATAACTGTGTAGAAAAGCATATATATGTGTGTGTCAGGTCACTAAAAGGGGAAGAGGGCGATATTCTAGATATGTCCAGGCACACCAGCATGTGGTCAACACATGGCCAGAGTCTCTGCAGAAAGAGTTGGATAGCATAGTGAAAAAAATCAACCTGGAATCCGGGTGTATGTGTACAAACAGTTAGTCAGTGTTGACAAACATTCCCTCCACAGGTATACTAGGTAAGAAATGAAGCAGGTAAAACTGGTTCAAGTGTAATGATGATGACAGCCATATCATTGTCCAAAATAAGGCTATAGGATAGTGTTGTAAGACTTGTAAGGTACAGATAACAGCACTGACTAGGAAAGTAATGTGGACTACAGGAATATACTACTTTTTAATTGACATATTTCACTCCCCCCACCCTATCTCCAACAATAATCAACATGCCCACCCCAACTGGTATGTAATGACTCTGATAATGTCTATTTGTTTGATAAATATTTTAATGGTTCCCATGCATGTGCCATATTGAATTATTCCAACATTGTTGGCATGGTGCCATCAACGTACATGCATGTTGTTCTTATTACCACTGTAGTCCCATATATGCATGTGTTTTGTTTGCTATGCAACTGGTCCGTATATGGTGTCTGCATTAATGGAAATATCTATGCATGCTGCTATACCTAACCCTGGAATGCATTTACTATTACTAACCCATATATGATGATGAAATCTAAACACTGTAGCAAGCTTGGGAAGGCTGGTCCCAGCGGACCCACCTGTCCCACCTCAGCTGGACATGGCAAATGACCTCCCTGTCCATTGGTCCGTAACCAACTTAGGGTGGAACTGCCTCAGGGAATGGGGCTGGCACCCCGCTGGGAGTGGATGCAGACAGACAGCTGTCACCCATCGCCAGGTCGGGGTCATGGTGTGTAGAGCAATCAACAAGCAGTTTGGTGTTCTATGCCAGCTTGAGGGCCATGTGTCATGATTAGAGAGTTAGCCTGGCTCTACAGCTCAGCCCCCAGCACAGCCACCTTCGGGGCTGTGAAGGTGCAGTAGTGACTGCCCATGGGTGGGGACTTCAATCCCACTGTTACCACTAGGGAGCTTATGGGCTTCTGATATCCCAACACCCCTTCCCATCAAGGTGTTTATCCCCCACATGTGTCATATACTGCCCCTGTATGCGTCTTGTGTGTCTTGTCTGTTAACCTACCCAACCTACCTCCCCAAATATACCTACTACCCCTCCCCAACATCCCACTCTCACCTGAAAAAAAGAAAAAAAGGGCAATCTGTTCCCACAAAAAAAATCTCGCCCCATACATAGCTGTCCATTTCACACACATGTCCACTGGACGCATGACATACAGTCTAACTTACATCACAACTTATTACTGTTGTCCTCACCCCTTTATCAGGGGTTTGAGTGACCAAATCTACCTTCAAAGTCAGTGTATATGCACAGCTGTTGCAGTAGAAAAAATGGGCAGCTATGGACCTTCCCAACACCCTTCCTGCACATCCCTAGCTATTTTCCCTACTGTCTTTCCCTCTCTGTGCCCCTTTCTCACCACTTTCCTATCAACCCTTTTTTCTTTTCTTTTAAAGAAATTAGCACTGGGGTAAGCGGGAGTAAGCAGTTTTAAGCAGCAGTAAGCAGGTCTAAGCCTGT
>NC_056728.1:1189357246-1189422246 GCF_019279795.1 Protopterus annectens
TGCCATGGCCACATACTACCCACTAGATATTGATGTACATCTGTACAGCATCCCACCGCTCTCTCTGACATATATGACTGTTAAGGGAGGCCCGGCAGCAGTACATCTGGCAAGTATCTGGACATGACATCTCACTGGTTAAGTACACTAAGCTGCTAGGCATGTAAAAAACACTGTGCAGGCTACAGGCAGACTGGCTCAACACTGGCTTACATCTCCTATGGGGGAATGCACATGTACCTGCATATATAGCATGCTCTACAGGCATGTCACAGGACAGGTTAAGATACACCTGTGTGAAAGTGCATAACCACAACCAATGTGAACACAGCCACATATTGTAAGCTAGCATAATATTACAGTATATGGACTATCTGTCCAACACCATCCTCATATGTGCCACTCACACACTAACCCTACATATACTGGGCAGCTACACAGTGTGGCCTGTTGCCTGTCTGTGGTATTGGACATGTGTGTGTATGGCCATACAAACATGTAAGCTAATACAGTAACATACAGTGGAGCAGCATGTAACATCAGATAGGACGGGACCTAGAACGATGACATCTACCACAGTCTGTACACAGGCCAAGGTACATATTAACAATACACACACTGTCGACATTCACCATAAGTACACAGACCTCAGTCTGTACAAACAACCACAGAATGTCCAGGTTATGTCATCAACTATAACCCCTACTGTACATAACATGTGTAGCAGTCTGATATCTCACTGGCTTATCAGATATGATTACACTAATTATGGTGTACAGCACATATACACCTCTTAATGCATGACATATGTTCAAAGGTTGACAGAGTTGTGGCTGGAAGCACATACACAGGGCAAATATTGACATGTTGCTGTGATAACATCATGCATTTACTGTTGTAACAGAGTTTGTCGCAACATATGTCCTATGAGGGACATGAAGACAGTACTGTCACGGCTTTCACCATCTACAAACTGCAATCCTCACACTACCTTCTGCAGTTCACATATACATGCTCTGTGAGTAACACATGAATCCAAAGGTAACACACACTGCCCAGTCTAGATGAACCTACAGATGGGGAGTCCTCATAAACATAGAACTGACATGACAGGTATTAATACATGCAGGACAGCCATATCTGCACACACCCTGTTAAACCAAAATTACTCTGAATGCAGTATAGCAGCACTTACAGCCTGTAGTCAGGTCAGGCACATCCCCCTCCTGTGTGTTGGCCTGTTTCCACAGTGTATGTTGTCAGAGATAAAACCCCAATCCATCTGAGATGCTGTTTGACAAACAACAGATCAAGTTCCTGCTCACAGTGAATGAAAAGGCCCAACACCAACATGATGTTCCTAGATATTGGAGTGTGTTTCCATGCAATTGGCTATGGGAATGTTAGCACAGCTGTTCCACATGCAATCAGCTTGGGGAGGGCTGCAATTTGTGCAGAGGCCATCAGCTGATCATGAGCATTACCTAAAATACACATTCTGTTGCCTAAGCAAAGTAGGTGTAGGTCTCCACATCCACTAGTGAGGGAGTGAGAGAGGCAGACAAAGGCAAAGACCAGTCAGGGAAGGGTGGGAAAAACTTAAACATGTTTATGTCACACACCTACCAGCACAAGGTATCAAACCCCTGACAACTATGTAGTGCTATCACAGCTCTATGCAGTTATTGGATGCACCACATAGGTCACCTGTTATGGAGCCCTCAGAACATATATGTGATGGTGAGTGACATCTGTGACAGGGATATGGTAGCCATACGGTAGGTGAAGTACACATGCCTGTCCGCATTAACAGGTGCCAGCGTCAACACAGCCACTCTCTCACAGGGACGCACACATATTAACACACTTGGCAAAGCCAGGATTACGACTCATCACTAGTGAGATTGCCACAACACATTACTGTGCAGGTATCACATGCACCACATGGGTCATACGGAGGTTATATGGGCAAAGGGTATGGTGAGGTGTCTGACATCTGACAACATGCTTCAATATGCGATTGGGGTTTGTAGTGAGTGTGGATGTGATCATACTCATCATACAACACACACACAAACGCACAGGGTGCCAGTACTGACATGCATGGGTGGATTTCTCCACGGGTGTGTGGTGGTCGACTGTGCCAGATGGCTATACAAGGCTAGATGATGGGTATACCTTGGCATCAAGCCACATGACAATGGTCTGCATTGCGGCTCAGGGCTGTAGTTTCTGCATTTTCCCACACAGATTGGCATTGCATCCCCCATCCAGTCACCTAGGTGACTATTGTGTGTGGCCAGTGCTGTGCATCACTTGCCATGTATGTGTTCCTTAGTCCATGACATGGACAGTGTCTGGGATGTGCACACCTCTCACATGCATGTACAATGACATGTGTAACTGTACCTGGGGAGTCTGGCCATGTTGTGTACACAGATAATCATCAGATGTGTCAATCTTGGCCAACTATGGTGGGAACTAGTAATGGACAGCAGGTTTACCCTGCACCTACATAAAAGCATTCCCTGGTGTGAGTGGCATATGTCCATACAGGGCATGTTTTCAGGCATTGTATCTCATTTGTGGGTCACATGTGATGGCACCACAGGTGTTGCAGGTGTCCAGTGGGGGACATGGGTGATGTGCACTGTCTGCATGTATGTGCTTATTGGACAGATGGACAGGGTGCCATGCCCTCTGTAACCCACTGCAGTCACTCCATAGTTACTATTACTGTAATACCTGCATATTGGGTGTACTTGTGTGTGTGTGTGTGTGTGTGTGTGTGTGTGTGTGTGTGTGTGTGTGTGTGTGTGTGTGTGTGTGTGTGTGTGTGTGTGTGTGTGTGTGTGTGTGTGTGCTGTGTGTGACTGAGGGGTGGGACTGTTGCTGACTCTACATGTCTACTGTATATGCCTTGATTTCCACCTCAATGCTATTTCTTATGTATGGATTCCTTGCACCCCAGCTCTGGTTTATTATCTCTGTTATCACTGTATATATAGGCCACCATATCCCTACATATAACATCCAAGCCACACTCAACCCCACAACCACCACCACCCAGGACCTCACACACCCACCACCCACACACACACACACACACACACACACACACACACACACACACACACACGCACACACACACACACACACACACACACACACACACACACACACACACACCTGTCATGTCTGGGAGTAGAACCCCTACTTAATTAATTACACTACAGCACTACACAGTTAGAGTACATGCCATGGAAATTCTTGCAGTACTTCTTCCCCAAAGGTGTATATCACATTGGATGACATTAGCAGGATTGGCAAAGTAGGACATTCAAATTGTAGTGAGTGTGGCTAGGCTAAAATGCATTGCTCCCTACACAGACAGTGACACACACAAAACCACATACAAAATATCCACAACCAACATGTGTGGGTTTAGATCACACTACAGCATAGAGCTGTTACAGGACGAGAGCTCATTCCCCAAATGTGTATTTCATAATGAATGACATCAGCAGGATTGCCAAAGTAGGACATTTGAAATGTACTGAGTGTGGCTAGCCTAAAGTGCATTGTTCCCTACACAGGCATTGAAACACACACAAAACATCCACAACTGGCATGGGTGAGTACAGAACCCTTAACAGAAGTCTATATCACACTACAGCAGTATGTAGTTGTGGCAACCACTACAGAGATTATTGAGCTATAATTTTCACAGAGGTGTACTTCTAGGTGGATGACATCAGCAGCCTTGCCAAAGATGAGCATTTGAATTGTGGGGGGTATGACCACCCTAAAAAGCATCACTTTCTACACAGACAGAGTCAGACAAATACACCTGCCACACTACAGCACTATGCAGTTACAGAACACCCTACTGAGATTACTGGGCTACATTCTTCACAGACGCGTATTTCCAGGTGGATGACATCAGCAGCCTTGCCAAAGTTGAGCAATTGAACTGTAGGGAGTGTGACTACCCTAAAAAGTATTGCTTGCTACAAAGACAGACAAACACACACAACTTGCCAGGTTTAAGATTTGAACACCTGACTAACTAGTTTATTACACTACAACAGTATGGGGTTACAGGACATGCTACAGAGACTACTGGGCTATAATTTTCACAGAGATGTATTTCTAGGTGGATGACATCAGCAGCCTTGCCAAATTTGAGCATTTGAATTGTGGGGAGTATGACTACCCTAAAAAGCATCACTTTCTACACAGACAGAGTCAGACAAATACACCTGCCAGGTCTGGGATTAGAACACCTACCTAACTACTTTATCACACTACAACAGTATGCAGTTACAGGATGTGCTACAGACATTACTGAGCTATAACCTTCACAGAGGTGTATTTCTAGGTGGATGACATCATCAGCCTTACCAAAGTAGTGCATTTCAATTGTAGGGAATGTGACTACCCTAAAAAGTATTGCTTTCTACACAGACTGAGACACCCACAAACACTTGCCAACTCTGGGATTATAACTCCTACCTAACTAGTTCATCACACTACAGCAGTACACAGTTATAGGATGAGCCACAGAGATTACTGGGCTACAGTTGTCCCAAAAGTGTATTTCACAGTGGATGACCTCAGCAGGCTTGTCATAGTAGGGCTATGGGGAGGGCAGTGTGTGGGCATGGCCCATAACCCATTCATCTAGAGGTTGACACACCACATGCGGGCACACACAGGGTCATATTTCATGAGGTACATGTATACAGATGCTAGATGACACCTTCCTTTACAGTCATGTTGCACAGCTAGCACGTTCACCACATAGTCTGTGCCTCTGACAGATACTGGTGGCTAGTATCTACAGTGAATGACATCTGAACCTCATGTGATTGTGGCCCTTTGGCTGTGTGCTGGGTGAGACAGTCCTGGATGGCTCCTTATCACAGTCACCCTCTTCCACACATCAATGTACGTCTACCTTTGGCTTATTATAGTGTGTTGTCTTTAGATATATGTCTGTATTCCTGTTCACTGTGTGTGCAAAGCATGTGTGGTGCATACTGAGGAGTGTCTGCACTAACATCTGCGACTGCCTGTTATGTCTGGTCCACTGGTGTTTGCAGAGAGGGTCTTCATGTGTTTAAGTGTGTGAGCATGCCCAGTATGCCTGTCTGTATTGAATGTGTGGATCGAGTCCAGGTAGTCTGTATTGCAGTGCTGAACTACAGGTTTTACACCTGCAGGTAGCATACCGTTTCTGCAGGGTGTTCCTCGATCACATGCCATTGACTGTTACTACATTTCTACATGGAATGGGGGGGCACACGTGCCTATTTGTACATTTCTTCACAGGATTGGGGTGGCACACCTGACTGTTACTACATTTCTACACGGGCTTTGGGGGGGCACACCTGACTGTTACTACATGTCTATGTAGGATGGGGGGGGGCACACCTGACACTTGTACACATTTGCTATGACTGTACTGGTATGTCAGGCACTCCATTTCATTGTGTAGTCTTACCTATCATGCTGCCTAGAGGCATACCAGTGTACTACAGATTTTAGATTTTATTTACCTACATATTAGTTTCAGACTTCCTACCCTTCAGAACTGACATCCCACTGCCTGACCTGCTGTCATCTGTCTGTGTAGGCCTAGGGGGGGGTTACCCATAGGCATCATTCAGAGGCCATAGCACAGCCTTTGTTTGTGTTTGTCTACACCTGTCCTGCTAGCTGTGACTGTTGTTGGGTATGTGAACCCCCTCTGACTGGCATGTGTGAGTCACTTACCTTGTGGGTGTCTCAGTACTGAGGGTGGTGCTGCAGGGCTGCCTATGTCAGATGCACATAGTACACTCTCTAAACATGGTTGAGCTCAGGTAGCATAATGTTTGGCATCCCTTTTACTGTATGTGAGAGTCGGAGAGAGTTGTTATTCCCTGACTCCCTCCTGTGTCAGTGTATGTGCTATGCATTGCCTCTTTGCCAAGGCTAGGGCATACTGGGCACACCTCCTTCTGCCTACTGGGGCAGGCTCAGGTTGTTCCTCCTCCAAGTCACTCTGTGCAGGCTTTGGCAATGGTGGTGGGCAGTGTGGTCCTGCCCCATGCTGTTCCTGCTGCAGCTGTTTTCAGCAGGATCATATTGTGCAGCATGGCACAAACGAGGCCAGTTTGGGTTCATGTAGCTGGTGAGTACTGCAAGGCACCACCAGATGTGTCCAGGCACCGGAACCGTAACTTGAGCATCCCAAACACACACTCTACTATAATTCTGGTCTGTGCGCGTGCCTCATTATGGAGTTCGTGTTCGGGTGTGTGTGCATTTCTGATGGGTGTCATCAGCCATGGCTCCAGTCCATGTCCAGCATCCCCCACTAGTTGACCGTCAGGGATGTTCCCATTGGCAAATCTCTGGTACAGCCGCCTCAGATGCCAGATGTGGGAATTGTGATAGCTTCCAGGGCAGCCAGCACACACATTCATTATTATGCCCTGGGCATCACACATGGCCTGGCAGTTGATGGAGGGGAAGCCCTTGCGGTTGATGTAGACCCTACCCCACTCACTGGGTGGTGCTTTGATTCATATGTGCGTGCAGTCCATAGCACCCACTACCTCAGGATATTCTGCTAGTTGGTGGAACAGTTGCATATTGCTGGCCAATGCCTCATGGGTGTTGGAGAAATATACATGCTCATGGACATGTGCTGACATGGCATCCAGGAACTGGTAGAGTACCCTGGATGCTGATGCCTGTGAGATCTCCATCATATCCCCAGTTAGCCTATGGAAGGTACCTGTAGGTAGTATTCTTAGGTCAACACATACCTTGGTATCCACTGTGATGGGTTCCGCTCTGTTAGTTCTGTGTGTGAGGCATGGCCGGCACAGCTCAACAATTTGCTGTAGGAGGTCCCTGTCCACCCTATAGCCCTCCACTATCTCCAGCTCATGTAGCCCCTGGTAGGTTACCCCGGGTCTGCACACTCTTCTCTGTCTCCTCACTGTGGGTTGATTGACAGCATTCACATCCTCACCACCCTTAGCCTCTTCCACAATTTGTTGTATGATAGCTATTGCAGTCCTTATCATTTTGCTGCTGTGAGTGTTAAACGTTCCCCGCTTGTTTACACCGGTGGTGTAGAGTGTGGTAAAAATCAGAGGGGGAGGTGTTTGCATAGTTTATAGTAGTATTCTGGGCTGGGCTGGTCTGCTGCCTGTGTAACTGGCTGATTCTGATACATTTCATCGGCCAGCTATGCTAGTTCTCCTTGATTAGCTTCCTACTGCTGCTTTCCCTTCCCATTGCCTTCCTGTTTAAGCCCAGGGGCGCATCGCACAGAGTGCTCAAATGTGAACAGTGCTGCTATTTCCGGGTTTAACTTTTGTTTTCTACCTTTAAAACCCGGTGTGCGGCACGCACACACACTTAGGCATTGTAAAGAGTGCTAGGCAGGTTTAGACACATCCCCTAGCTTAGCTGTGCTAAGCTAGGAGCAAACCCGAACCACAGGTCTCCAATCCGCTTACAGTATGCCTGACACACACCCCCATGATGTCACCTAACTCCTAGGCTTGTGCCAAGCCATTCCTATTCTTACACTTTTGGGACCTGTCTCACATGCTGGGAAAAACTGGGATTCACTATCCTTCCCCTCATTTGCATAGGATTGCCTGCTAATGCTTAGTTAAATGTCTCACACTGAGCCTTCCTACTTAGCAACCACTACTCACTGGCCATGTTGTCTTCTGCCTGGCATTGACCTGCATGGCAGAATACTGATTTTAGTTAGGAATGCTTAATTTAGGTTCATTTTGTTACCCCCCCCCCCCCGATCCCATTTGCACACCACTGCCCTATGCTTAAACAGCCGAGATTGGCTAAAACAATAAAAGTTGATTTTATTTATTTATTTTTCTGTTTGCAATGCCAATGGCCTTATACTTGGCCATTGACATGCTTACTACATGATATGCAGCCTTTATTTGGAGCTGTCAGAGCTCCGTTTTGTATTTTGCAGAAATGTACTCAGTTACTAACAGAGTACATTTCTGCAGATAACACCAGTCCTGCACGGACGGTTGCAAGGTTCTTGGATTGCAAAATCACCTCATTTGTATAGATTTCTCCTGCAAATGGAGTGATTTGTAAAGAAGGGCTTAGTCCATGCAGGATTAGTGCAGGTGTGCTTGTACATGCCCCTGCAGGCTGTTCCTGGATCACACGGCAGACATATTGCCTGCTGGAGCTCCTGCACTGATCTTGCACACCATGCAAGGTTTAGAGAATCCAGAGTTAGTCTTCATAACTACTTACTGATGCACAGTAAACTGCAGTAAACATAAACGTAATGTCTAAGTCTTATAAAAAATAATATGTGTCGATGTAACAACCAGGAGACATGAAAGAAATGTATATGGGGAAACAAGGAAAAGCAAACAAAAGCCCAGGGACAAATGTTAATTAAAGTAACACTTGTATATAACCACCACAATGAATAGCTGTAAAACTGAAAAAAAAATGTTAGACTGTCACACAAATGAAACCAGTACATCAGACTTGTAAGCAACAGTAATGGGGGAAACCAATGAATGGAAATGCTGTAAGATAAAAAGACTGTGATATCAGCACTAGGTTGGTATGGAATGTATTTGTGTGAGGGGCACAAGAAAAGAACAAAAGAAAGTCCAGGCCATACCCATACGCATGCAATAGCCAAAAGGTAGAGATCCAGAGGCCAGGGATGTGGACAACGGGTCAGAGCATAGGCAGCTTCCAAAAACACTATGTTGAGCTCATAGGGTAGGTCCATAGACAGGACTGAGCTAGATGGCAGCAAATGGCAAAGCTGGAAGAGATGGACAAAAACAACGTGGAAAGTGCAGTTAAGTTAAACATTTTTGGAGTTCATCAAATCCTGTACTAGGAAGGAATACAGGAAGTGCTAAACAGGTTTGGAAGAGACATTGTTCTGTTACAAGAAACAAAACTGAAAATTAGAGATGGAAAGAAGATACCGTGTTATGGGTACCCAAAGGGAGAAATGGACAGCAAGACAGGGGTTGAAAAGAGGGAAGTGGCAACTGTATTTCAGATAGGGCTTTAGACAGCCACAGTGAAAGTGATGAAAAGTGGTATAGGTAGATAGAACATGTGTGGAAAGGGCAAACTGGACAATAGGAAACATATGTACCAAACAGCAACAAAGAAGGATTCAACAAGAACTTTTTTTTTCTAACTGGGTATAGCCAATAAATAATGAGATAGAGATAATGGGGGGGGGGGGGTGTTATAATGTCATTATAGAACTAGGAAAAATGCAAGTTATATAGAAGAAGAAAATATTACAAAAAAGAACATAAGAGGGAGGGTGGCTGGACATGGGTAGAGAAAGGTATCCAACTGAGATAGAATTTACCATCATAAGAAACGTCTTAGTACAGGCAACTAGTTTAGACAGGTTCTTAGGAAAGGAAAGCCTAATGTAAGTAAAGAAAAACCTCCAAATATTGGAAGGAGGTATATCAGATCATGAACGAGCGAGACTTACTTTAGGTGTGCAGGAACAGAAAGCAGTGAGAGGGGAGTGGAGCTGGTCTATCTATAAATGGAGGGAGACTGAGGGCAAAGACATACTGCAAGGACTAGCAAAGGAGTCAGTACAGAATATAATGAAATATAGGGACAAACTGAAAAACACTGGTGGGATGACATGAAGGTCACTGTGAGCGGAAAATTGATGAGTGAAGAAGGAAAGAAGGAAAGGTGATAGAGAGAGTCGTAAAAAAAGAATCTGGAAGAAATAAAAATCAAAGTTAAGCACTAAGATCAGAGAAGAAATATGTACAGAATTGTACAGTAAAATTATTAAAAAGCATAAAATTCATCTGTGATACTGGAGGGACTACTGGTGGATAATAGGAGAGGCCCAAGGGAAATAATTTTCCAAGAAATATAAGAAGAAGCAGGCAGAGAGACAGGTAGGGTGGATAAGAGAAGAAGATGGAAAATATTTAGAATAGGATGAGCTAATCAGGGAAACATTCAGGAATAATACAGGGAGCATTTTATTTATCAGGAAGGAACAGCAGTCTCACAATGGAACTGGTATATAAGGAAAGCCTAATACAAGACGAAGATGAGGGAAGTTAGAGGGACAGATGGGTCCCCATTAGAGTACAACAAATGGAGCAAGGAGGAAATGTAGAAGGTCCTAGAAGAGGAATGCAGGAGAACACAACACTTGGGCAAAACATGCAAAAAGTATGAGGAGAGCCAGAATAACCATGATACCAAAATGGGGAGGAGAAAAGAAGAAGGTGGAAATTATAGGCCTATCTCCTTGACTGATGTAGATATCCAGAATTTCACAATGGTCTTTGTAGGAGGACTGGAAGAAGTATTGCCAAAAATCATGCAGGCAGGGGAAAATGGCTTTATGAAGGAAAGGAAAGCAGAAAGAAAATTGTGAGACCTGATATAATTTATCCTCAGAGAAGAAATGAACCAGAAATGGAAAGGCAGGATTGTGCTCTGTCATCTGCAGAAGGTCTTTGATATGATGAATTAAGAATTCCTATCAAAGACACTACAGCAAAGGCAAGTATAGGAACTTTTGATATGTTGAATACAAGTTGTATACCAAGACCCAGAATTTGAAATAATCATAAAGTATCTGATGAGGTGAGGATATAAAGGAGGAGAGACCCAGCAGGAGTACGCACTATCCGCAGGTCTGTTATGATTATGATCAAGGAGTTGGAGTGGAAGTCAAACCCAGTTTAGGAATGTTTGAAGAAAAGGGAGGAATAATGCCTCTGTTTGTGTTATATGCAGATGATTGCATCTTAATGTCAAGGGATGTGGCTATAGCAATGAGAGTTATAAGAGAAATGTCTGAGAAGTTTAAAGAACTGGTGGCATTAAGGTACAGCAACAAAAAGATAGTGCAGTAAGATTAGGAAAAGGGAAGGTCAATAAGGGGAAGAAATGAGATAAAATAGGCAGAGATCCCCAAGTACATAGAGCTCTTTGTTGGCATCATGGAGAAAGAAAAGCTGGCAGATCCTATAGGAAAAAGTCTTCCAGAGAGGAGGGAGAAGACTTATACATCACTTGCTAGAATTAATACAACAAAGATAACGATACATCCAGTAATCCTCTATTTACTCAGCAACATTCAGATAGGCCTTAGGGACAAAAGGATACACAAATGCAAATATATATAGTGGACTGAGTCAATAAAGGTAAGGGGAAAAGAGTATGCAAGGCAAAAATGAGAATTAATAGGAAAATAGAGGACTGGCTCTACTATGTATCCCCACATATGCACAGATATACATCATCCACTGGCTAGAAACAGGGTGTTAATTAGAGTATGTGAGAAGGAAACATGGAGAAGCTTACTGAAGGACATACAAGAAGTACAATAAAGGAGCTGGTGTACATGAAATGGGGTGAAGGGAACCCAAAAAAGACAATTGTGATTAGAAAGGAAGGAGTCAAAAACAGAATACAAATGAAGAAATCTGGAGGATAAGTGGAACATCTCAAGAGGAAGATTTCATATGCATAGAAAAGGATGGTTGTCGACCATTTAAAACAATGGAGGAGACAATACAGAAATGCAGAATGCCTTAGGCCCAGTGGAGGAACTACTTGGTTCTTAGGAGACCTGGAAAATGTATACAGAGAGGCAGCAGAGGAAAGGAATAAGAGCATGGAAGACAAAAGGATAGAGAATGGTGAAGGGCAACCTAAAGGGAATGGATGTGATTAGTGAAGTAAAGGGTCAAACAAATCTGTGAGGAGTTAATGGAAAGAAGGTACATGGTTGAAAAGGAAGAATGAATGAGAACAAATTAAGGAAGAGACAAAGGATGTAAAGGAGTTGCAGGATACTGGCATAAGGCAAATCTTGCAGTAAGGTACATGCAGAAAGTACATGGAGTGGGAGATCAAAACAAGTGAATATTGCATAGGTGGCATCTATCCCCAGAAATTTTTAAAGGAAGGCAAAATGGAGGATAGAAGATGCTGGAGGTGTCATAAGGAAGAAACAGAGTTGATGTACATATTTTGTGACTGTAGGTGGACAAATGAGAGCTGATATACATGTTTTGTGGCTGTAGGTGGACACATGAAACTGGAATCATCAGATGATTTGGGTAGAGATATTTCAAAAGGAAGTAGAACTTGGGAATTTTGTATATGGAGCATAAAGTAAGAGGACAAAAGCTGGACAGAAAGAGAAATGAATGTTATCAAACTGTTGACCACTAAAGTAAAAACCATCATCACTCAACACTGTAAGAGAACAAAAACAATACAGGAGCAGGAATTACATAAAAGATTCCTAGACATGGATAGAAGATGGCAAAAACTGACTAGGACGAGGAATGGAAGGGAGATAAATATGTGAAAAGGCAATGGAAAGAAGTATTAGAATGCTATAAAAATGAAAATCATACCTGAGATAAAAAAAATGGTGAAAACAAAGAGCAAACAAGGGGAAAGGAAATGAAGCAACTAACCACTGAAGAGATATGGTGCACCATGCAAGAGGATTGCAAGTGAATGTAATATACTGTATGGTTATCTTAAATTATGAAATGTAAACATTAGTTTTGGGCTGTGTCCAAAGGAAAAGATATGATGGACTGTAGTTACAGACAGCAAAGAAAATGGGACAGCTGGTGGTGATAAAGTACACTATGCAGGAGGATTGCACTACAAAGGTAATATTGAAATGTGTTTTTGTGCAATCAAGTTTGATTATTTTAATATATATATATATATATATATATATATATATATATATCAATATACAGGAGTCGTGTGATTTTTGAATGTGTGAGTGACACTTGTTATGGAAATCAGATCATGAAGTTTCAGTGAGTGATTTATCGATAAGTTACATCTTGTGGATTTAATGATGGTAACCAGTTCAGTGGCTAATGTTTCATGGATTCACAAGTATGTACATGAAGTAAATTGGGCATTATCCATTGGATGAAGTCCACCTACAAAAACAAATGTACAGTGTTGACCAGATTACCTTACTGTTATTTATCTAATAATCATTACTTAAACTACTCTTATTTTATTTAATCTATGCAATGCGCATACTATTTAATTTTAAATTGACCCTGCTGTTTTTACTTAGTAAGCATTTATCTCTTGTACATGTGCTATCTCTAACACCATCAGAAAACAAAAAAATCTATTCAGATACAAAAACTTGTTAAAACAAAACTTGAAAAAAAACACTTGACTCTATTCTTGCACCTCCCCAGGATAGACTACCTTAACCCTTACATACATGCATTATCTCTATATACCTCAACAGACAAAAAAGCAGTTTGGTGTTTGCTCCTTCGCTTTTTGTGTTTTCAACAGTTCGTGCTAATCTTGTGTATTTAGTCAACAGACAAATTCTCATTGTAAATGGCTTACTGTCATCCATCTGTTTGCCCTTAAGGCCACTTCTATTGTCTTTGCTTTCCACTAACAAGTGCTTCCCTCCACAAAATTCTTACTCATGCATGCTACCTTCTACATGTACCTCAACTTCACTACAGCTTTCTTTTTCCATATATCATGTAAGAAATGTACACACTTTTCAGCATTCCTCACCTACTCTTTGCTTTCTACTCTTATCACCTCCTCTCTTCCTTCTATTCATGTCTCCCACACCATCTTTCATATTTGTGTTACTCATAAATGTAAAATTATAATTTGACATTTTAAACTCACTTTATTTGCTAAATTATCTTAATATGTAATGACTCCATATTTTACTGACTGTAGAATTTTTTCCAGTATAACCACCTTTCAGTTACTGCATGTTCATATTCCAAATTTAATCTTTAAATTTTACTATCTTGTACAAAACTGCCAATGTTGCTATTGGAGCTTGTTCTACCAAGCTTTCAATGAAAATGGGTTACCATAGTCCAGGCAGACTACTGTGGTCTTCAAAAGCACCTGTACCTGTATTTTCCTTTTCAGCTTTGGTAATAGCTGAAAATTGTCCTTGGGCCAGGCAACCTTCCAAGTTAGCAAATGTTAAATAAGTAAATTAAATATTAACTCTTGAGATACTATTAGGAACATATGGCAACAGAGGATTTACAGACTAGCAATGGTCCATCATTTAAAAGCCTTCATCTAAAGGAATTCAGCGAATGACAAGTTATTACCATAGAAAAGTAATTCAAAAATAACACGACATCCACGACCAAAAATGAGTGGGTGCCAAGTTCGAAGCAATTTCTCCTTTGTCTGAGCAAGCAAATAAGGTCACTTGAGAAATTCTCTAATTCTAACTTTGAGTCCAAACTGGCCACATCCACTAAGGACAATCGCAAAGCCTTCTTCACATACATCTGCATTCTCAGAGGTAACACCCAAATCTGCTCTGAACTGGTGGTCAATAACACCACATACACAAATGCCGTAGATATAGCCAGCTTGCTGGCAGACAAGTTCAGTGAAAACTTCACCCACCCACCACCATCAGTAAACCAGGACATCCCCAGCACCTGATACTCTCCCATCATCACAAGGGAGCAGATCTTTAATGCCTTCTCAAAGGCAAAAAATGCAGTCTTCATGGGATCCGACAAGATCCCTGGTTGTATCCTATATGAACTCAGGTATGAGCTCTCAGCTCCATTAGGCATCCTATTCTACCAGAGCCTGAGCACCAGCTTCATCCCAGCTGAATGGAGGACAGCCACTGTCATCCCTCTACACAAAGGTGGAGTGTCCACTGACCCAGGCACTTATAGGCCCATCAGCCTAACTAGCCTGATCTGCAAGGCCATGGACTGCATTATCATGGACCTTATAAACAAGAACATTCGCAATCTCCAAATGCTCGACCCCACACAGTTTGTTTTGTCAAAGGGAAATCATGCCTTTTAAACTTGGTCAACTTCTTCAAAATAGTCACCCAAGCCATGGACGAGGGGAAGACAGTGCACACTGTCTACCTTGACCTTGCCAAGCCTTCTACACTATTCCCCACTTGGGCATAATAGATAAACTCTCCCAGCTAGGCATCAACCTGTATGTTACCAGATTAGTAGCTAACTG
Organism: Protopterus annectens; assembly: GCF_019279795.1. Taxonomy (NCBI): domain Eukaryota; kingdom Metazoa; phylum Chordata; order Ceratodontiformes; family Protopteridae; genus Protopterus; species Protopterus annectens. The sequence goes on from NC_056728.1 coordinate 1,189,372,337, forward strand.
GCTCACTGATAGAACCCACTCAGTCAAAATAGGGAAAGCCACCTCTAGTAGTATACCAGTAATGAGCAGTGCACTCCAAGGATTGATCTTGGGGCTTCTACTGTTTGGGATATGCTTTTCTGCGATGCACTCTAAAACCACTGGTCTGTGATTTATCAAGTTTGCAAATTACTGCAAGCCGGACATTAGCTTGAATTCCCTTAGTGATGGGAACATCCTCCATGAGGGCCTTACCCAAACTAATGACTGGTGCCAGAAGCATGGCCTCAAACTGAATGCCAAGAAATGCATCAGTATCTGCTTTGGGGAAAATGGCATCCACACTAATTATCACATTAGTAACAATGTACTAAGCATTCAATCAGTCACAAGGGACTTGGGCACCCAGGTTGATAGCAACCTGACTTTTGACCACCATGTTGCCTCTGTTGTACAGAAGGCTTTCTACATGGCCCACCTCATAAGTAAGGATATTTTATCCAGGAACCAGGAGGTCATAACATCCCTGTATTCCTCCCTTATCAGACCCATTATCAAGTACAATGTCCTCTTTGGCATGTATCTTGCCAAGCACATGCAGCAGCTGGAGACATCACAGAGGTTCCTGACCAGGAAAAATGTAAGATCTCAAACACCTATCCTATACAGATAGGCTAAAATCCATATCCCTCTACTCAGTCTTGTACAGACTGCTCAGAGGTGACCTGTGTCTGGCATACATGGCCATCTCAGACTCAGTCTTGATGGAGTTGCTACATATCCATAAGTCAAAGTCTACTCATGCAACCTGCATGCAAGGCCTCAACCCAGTCTGTGACATTAATAGAACTTGTTGGCGGGATAGATTTGTGTCACAAAGACTCCCCCATCTATGGAATAGACTCCCTCTCCATGTCAAGCAGAGGACCTCTCTAGCCCTCTTTAAGAGGAATCTGGATGACTGGATGGGAAACTGAAAATACACCCCTAGGATACTACCTGTGTCTCTGCTGGACAGGAGAAACAGGTGTTGACTTTGTGGGAACCTGGGCGAAATTCATTGCTAGGCTTATGAGGGCCTCTGGGCCAATAGCCTAGTGTCATCCTATGAACCTATGAAAACATTACACACAAAACAATAGCAAAGTCAAAAGAATTGCCAAGTCTAAAACTAATGACTGAAAAGTGCAGCTGAACAGGATGTGAACACCCTACAGGAAGTGAATACAACATATTTATGGAGGCAGCCCGGAAGCAGGACAGTTTGACCCTGGACGGTTTGATCCCAATGCAATTGTATGCACTTTCATATTAAAATTCACATTTATTTTCTATGAGAATATTTATTGAACAGTTTGATCCCAGATGATTTGACCCTGGACTATTTGACCCCAATTAAATTTAATAAAAGTATTTTAAATACTTAATATTTTACTTAGGAATGTTAGATAGGAATTTAATATATTATTTAACATTTTAATATGTAAATGTTAATTTATTTAACGTATCATTTAATATCTAAATGTAATTAATTTAATTAACAATAGTTTTTAATATGTTAGCAATGAAATCAATCATGAATTTTACATAGGAAGTTAACATATTTAACTAGCATATTTGAAGATTTACTCAGTGTATCTGAAGTTTTACTCAATTTTATGCATTTAATTGTTATTAAAGCTGATTTTATTCCCCAGTGTTCTGTTTTTACTTTGCTAATGTGAGCTCTCTTATGACTGTACCAGGTTACTGGCCAGCAATACGAATAATATTTTGTTCTGTTTAATGACGGGTTATTTTCTCTGCATTTGTGTATGATTGCCATATGTTTTCTCTATTCTTGATGAGTGTTATGAACTATTATAAAGCCTTGTTAACTAGGTCTTAACAGTAGTATTAAACTGTATTCAAAGTGTTACAGATCTAGTTATGCAATGTGTTAATGAAGGGGTCAAAACGTCTGGGGTCAAAACCTCCTGTATATGTCAGCCCACTATACCTATTATTCAAATGCAGATACCTCGTTTAGCCAAACGAAGCATAACAACAGATAATGGTATCAGGGTTAGAGAAAAACAGGTGAAAAGGAGAAGGGACAGGGAAGATTAGTTTTGTCTGTTTTAATGAAAAAATGTTTAGTAACAAAAAAATGATATGCCAAATCAGTCCAGAAGCCTACTATGTCAAATAAATTAAGGGAGCTAATGATAGATCACTGTGAATAATTCAAGACATTCCTACTTGAGATACCAAGCATTGCTAAAACCAGGTGTGTCTGGACAACCTGGGAAGAAATAACCAACCAAGACTGTTGCAGACCTATGTCAGTTTATCGAAAAACCACATTGCCGAAACCGATATGGCAGAGACCATATGGTCAACATTGCAGTTAATAAAAAAACTGACATAAGTCAAAAAGTAGAAAATAGAATATGACAAAAGCAGCAAAACAGGCAAAAAAATAAATAAATAAAACACAAGATCAGATGATCGATTGAACATGTGCATGGAAGACAATAAATCCTAAAGGATGAAATAAAAAAGTTGAAAAATGAGGCAGATTTGCTAAAAAACACATCAGTGTGGGATAATCTGAGAATTACTGAAACCAGAGAGAATTCCAGTGGAAAAGCAATACAGATTTTACTGACTCTGAAATAAGCATATAAGACCCCCACACACATGCACATGAGAACCTTGACTTGGATTTAAAGAAACTACTAGAAATGGACAGAGTTAAGAAAGACAAAAGGATCAAATGGAGACACACATGAAATTGAAGTGAGCAACATTTCCTATGAAAGGAACCCTCCAATATTTCAGAGGATGAGAGCACAAACCCACTCACCAAAACGACAGATCAGAGCACACTTCAAATGGGCAGAGGGAGCAACAGGAAAAGCCAAACTGCAGCAGTACTCTAGACAGATCTCAGTAAATTAGCTACAAATAGTGTTCTCTATCAGCAGTTTCTCAAAGAAAGCCTGTAGTATCTCCACAAAGCAATTCAGCCAGAGGACAAAGGGATCCCAAAGGATGAAAGACTATATAGAAGGGAAAAAATTGAAGGGTTAGAGCAGACAAGATGGACCAGCAGTGGCAGGAGCAGTGGAAAGAACCTTACAATCTTCACACTAAGAAACATCATAGCTATAGGAAACTCAGCAGAAGCACCAGCAGGATAATGGAGAATGAAAGGAAAGAATGCTACAAACACTTCAATCACAGGAGGGCCATGCTGTTTAGCAAAAACAAGTGACTTAATTTAATATTGATAGGGATGGGAAGGGCAACTGTTGTGAATGTGAGATGGAGAATACATGTTTATAGAATTATGGCATAATATGCATGTATAAATAGCAAGGAAAGACATAATCTATTTCATCAAATATTACACTATGCCATGGTTAATGTGAAAATTATAATTACAGAGACTTTATGATTTTAAGGGGAAATGTAAAAATAAAGGGAAAGATGTAAAGAAATATAAAAAAATGATAAAATGAGGTAAATTAGCTGTGTGGAATAAAAGTCAATGGACTTATAGAAGGGTGGGGGGCACTTAGATCTGAAATTGACTATTTTGTATTATCGAAAGGTTTGGGGATATCAGATAGTGATACAGCTGTGACAAGGTTTTCAGACCATTTATCAATATGGATGGAGGCCATGGAAGAAAGGGAATATATTAAATTAGGAAAAACAATAAGAATGAATTAGAACTTATGGGAGGAAACTAGAGAATGGGAAGAATTGCAACTATGGAAGGATGGGATAAATATGGAGGACCAGTGAGGACATGACATGGGGTCGGATCATGGTGTGATACTGCAATGCTCTCTCATGTTGATGAGTATTAGGTCTGATATGTTTCATCCTCTAGCTGGACTGCACACTATCTTGTCCATGGTGTTTTCATTGATAAAGTCCAGGAAATGTTATGCCTCTGATTTATAGGTAGTATATGTTTCCTAGTCTCTAGAGGAACAGTTAAAGTCTCCACTGACTAGGGTATTTGTTTGGTAGTGAGCACCTCAAGTAGGTCTAGGTAAGAGCTGTGAGCTTTTTAGGTCATAGAGGGCAAGCTTTAGCTGGCCAGAACATGGTAAGGAGCCTTGTCTATGGAAGTTTTATGTGGATGAAATCCAGGGCACCATCCTGTTTAACCAAATTGGAGTTGTACTTTTTGATAACATAGATTAGATACCTCAACCTTTAGCCCCTGTTTGGGCTGTTGTTAGTCCAAAAGTGTAGAATGCACTGTAGTTTTCCACTGCTGGATAACTTTCTGCAGCTTTAAACCAAGTCTCGGTGACAGCATAGTTGTCTGTATTTTCCAGAATAAGGAGAGCTTGTAGGGTGTGGAGTTTCTTGTTTAGGGTTCAAGCACTGAGCAGTAACACCTTAAGATTGCTTTGATTTTTTTTTTTGTTTTTTCCAGTTGTCTAAAGAAGGCTCTGAGTGGGTGGATACAATTTTAATGAATATTTGAAAGCCGGGGGGGGGGGGGGGCAGATGCAAAACAACCTTTGTAAAGCAACATGGTCTGTTAACTATGTTTTTCCATCCATTCCCCTGGAGTAATACTAGAAATCCTAGAAAGTTATTAAAATTAATCATTTTCTGTTTATATTGTGGCATCATCCTTGGTGAAGGTCGAATGTTCCTCAATGCAAAGCACTTACCTGTCTGTGATTGGTCTCCCTTAGAAGCTTGAGTTTTCAGAAACATGAAATGCATATGGTTGAGATGATATGATCAACTTTCCAAAAACTCAAAGCTTTTGAATGGAGATCACAGTACAGTGAGGATCACAGACTATACCATATTTCTCACTGTAGTGCAATCTCGGATTTGGTATATATAATATGCAGGGGGTGTAGGGAGCCCCCTCCCCGAAGAACATAGAAAAAAAATGGTAAGTCAATCATATGGTCTTGACCATATGAATTTCAAGTTTCTAAAAACTCGAGCTTCTGAATGGGATTTTCTGTGACACATTGTCAGAAAGATCCATAATGTCTCTTTTCATATAGATCAGTGAGGTATATTTCAGGTCATTTACACCCATGTGGACTATGATAGAATCATATTGGTACCAGTGGTGCAGTGAAGGCAGTGCCTGCATGATATTTCAGATCTTTGCTCCAGATAGGCAGCTAACTGTTATCTTCTCCTTCTACAGCCTGATGAGTATTTATGTGTCATGCAATAGAATCCCTTTGACACGAGTACTAGTTAAAGTGTTTGCTTACCTTATGGGCTTTGTTTTTGGGGCATCATTGGATGTAGGCTTATGTGTGATGGTAGGTGTCGTTTTTGGTGTGTGCTTTAGTGGATTCTAAGGATAGTTGTTGCTGTTTAGGAGGTCTTTGCAGTATAGAGAGGTTTTTTTTTAGTGCTTCGGCATAAGAAAGTCTGCTTATGTTGTGAATGGTATGTGTGAGAATGCAATGTGTATGTTCTTCACAACCTTGTTTGTAAGCAAGATTTTTGCCTCCAAGGAAGTTATGTATGCACATCTCTTGCATACTGTGTTAGTTTCTTTAAGGATTAAAAGGTTGTCTGAATACATGAGACAATTACTACATTGTAACAGGATGCCCATATCTACCAAGGTGGCTGTGGAGACATTAGGAAATTAAAAATCCATGTTCTCAGGACCTGTACTAGAGTTGGGTTATTATAATTTCAGTACCTGCTTTTACAGGGGTCACCTGAGTGGCATCCAGGGTTAAGGATGTTAGATAGCACTATGATATGGTGTTATTGCTGCTTGTAATACTAACAGATTCTGTAAGCTTAGCTACATGCAAAGCCTTTCTCTTTTACAGATTAAAGTTCTAAGTACTAGCTTTATACGTTTCCTGCTATACAGGGTACTGCTAACTGCCACTGCATAGTGAACATTTCCTCAAAAAAAGCACCTAATTTATAGCAGACAGAAAAATGCTGAAAAATAACTCCCATACCCTCTGGCCAATAAATAACTACACTTAAAGCTTGCTGGAATTCTTCTCAGCTGAGAGACACACGATGGATGATCATGGAACTTTTTAATGTAAAAGCACTCAGAAGTAGCTCTCAAGTGTGGATTAACACCAAATGACTAAGTCCATAGTAAGCCCTCTGGCTGATGAAACTATCTCACGTCAAGCCTCTCTGTGTTTCTCAATTTGGACTGACTAGACTATTTTACTACTGCCATTAGAATAGCAGCTGCATTCTTCTTAATTTAAAAACACACTTGATTTGCCAAAAGTGAAAAAGTACCAACTAGCTACAACAATTAATTGTTTCTTTAAGTGTATTTAAGTCCTCTTGTGTGTTTCCGGCTCAGACTGGCCAGGATTTTTTTCTTTTCCCACAGGAATTGCAGTCACAGTCTTCTTAATTTGAAAGCAAACTTTAGTTAACAGACTTCCATTTCAATGGCACAGAGACACAGGGCATCCACAGATACAGTCATTGATTTGTGTTTGGGAATAGGCTCATATCTCTGGTTGGCCAAGAGTGACAGGGTGAAGCAATCAGTGGGCAGCTCTCCTATCCCAGTGAGAGTGTGGCTGGAACGGAACCATTGCTTGTGCAGCCAGGAGCTCAGTAGTCTTGCAGGTGGCCTCCATAGTGGCAAGATATTGTGTCATCATTGCACACACCACTCCCCCAAGCTAGTGATTCTGACCAGCTGTGCACACATGAAGGCTCCTGGTTATGAATCCTGCATCACCCCCTAGAATCCCTTATTCCACAGGCAGTATTAATTTGTTGTGGCAAAGCCAAATACCAGATTAATCCAGAGGCGCACCAAATTATAGGGTTACATCTAGGGAATCCTAAAAATGAGCATTGAAGAGATCCAGGGTGTTTAGACATGGTAAATGGGGGAACCCCACAGAGCTAAGTAGACCACACAAGGAAAAACAAACAGAAAAAAAGAAAAAATAGGTTTAATTGATTGAATAGTTCAAGGGATGAGTTTCAGCAGTCCTTTAGTTTCCTTTTTTTCAAGTGATATTAAGTATCTGATTCTTGACATGGGTAACACATGCTGTGTAATGAAATTCAAATATTATGCATGGAGATTTAAATATAACAATAATTATGCTGCTAACTACAGCTATGACATTTGTTGGCTTTATTTCATTCCTCACTTATTTAACTACAGTAATAATCATGCTGTGTACATATAAGATAGCGAATGGCTCTGCTACAGTTGTCATTTCAGTGGTCACTCACCTCTTTCTTGCTGTATCTGCAAGATGTTCCATGTAAAATAAATTGTATATAATGTACCTCTGGTCAGTGACAGAGTTCATTATTTTCTGACAGTATTAAACTGCAAATGAAGACCATTTTAGGAAGGAAGTAAGTAAGCTGGGTATAAAACAGATTCATATAATCTGTGATCTTCAATATAAAATACTGATTATAGCTGAGTAACTGATGAATAATTCACAAAGCCCTAAGGAAATTCTTTTGAAAAACAAGAGGTAATGTCTGCTATTTAAGGACTTGATCACAGGCATGAAAAAATAAATCTAACCAGCAAAAAGCCTGGTTTCAGTTTCTTAGCACTCAGAAAATTACCAGTTTAATAACATGTCAAAATGAACCAGGGAAATATGATGTCACTGCAAAAGCTATATAATCTAAGTTGCCTACTGTGATGGAATGCCAAAAATACTTACTAGTCTGACATATCAAAGTAAGTGCAGAAGAAAATCTCACAATAACTCATAATTCCCATCACTATCTCATTGCCAGCCTAACATCAGCTAAAGAGCTTTATTAACAGATGGCAACCTCACAGTCACTGAGAAAGAGGTCCTCCAAGGCTAAAGAGTTTATTTAGAGAGATATAGAGTGGAATGATGATGCATGAGTTTGTACCTCAAACACTGTTTCAGTGATGCATATACCTGTCCACGTAGAAGTCTTTAGGGGAACTTTGGCTCTCCTCTCATATGCCATCTCATTATATACTGTCTGTAGTTCTAACCCAAATACATCAAAGTGTTATTACACAGGTAAGTATAAAAAAGTAGAACACAAGCAAAACTTCCTGTAACCTTGCGGCATTCCAGCTGCAGCTTTTATGAAGAATGTAGGTCAAGGGTAAAAAAGGTACACTGTTGGCACAGTTCTGTTTTTTTCTGATAACGCATTATTGTTTTACCTTAGTTTAAGTGAAGACTGATAACAGACATTCTCATAATCATGTTTGACAAGGCCAGATATAACCTGTGCCATGACATTGTTTCTGATTACACAACGGTTGCAACATTTGGACATGAAGCTTGCCAGAACATTTTATCAGCTAATGAGTGCTTCACTTGCTATGCCTATTAAAAATAATTTCTTACTGATTGAGAAAATAATTATATAATTGTCATATCTAATGTGATTGTATAATATGCTTATCTTTATATAAAGCAGTAACAAAAACATTTTTTGAAGGGAGCATGGATCTCTATATGCTGATATGCATTCATCTTATTCCTTTATTTAGTAGAGCACTGAAAATAAGATAATAAAGATGTCCTATGGTATAGGCAAAGTCCTTATTTAAATGTGGCTATCATAAGAAAGGCTGCAGTTATTAAGCTGTTTCTGTAACAAAACTGTACAACAATAACATACATGTGCATTTCTGTCATACAGTTAATTGAATTTTGCTGTAGTTGAGTTCCTGCATAACATCAATAGCATAATTCTGGGTTATTTCACTTTCTCATGGTTACATAACTGTAGAGTTATTACTGATACACTGTATCTGTATATCTATCTATCTATATATATATATATATATATATATATATATATATATATATATATATATATATATATATATATATATATATATATATATATATATATATATATATATATATACACATATAGGGTCTATATTATATTATCGAATGCTTAAAAAAGCGAACGCTGATTGATCGACCTAATTTAATCGAAAGCTTACAATCTCGAACTGTCAGATCAGAGATTTTTTTTCCCAGGGAAAAAAATTGCTGATCCAAAACACATACACACAACACAAGCACACAAACAAACAGAAATCCACACACATACACCTAAAATCTGATACCTAACCCTACACTAAACTATGCACACACCACTAACTACCCACTTACCTTAACCCAAACCCTAACCCTAAGGTCCGTCACTATCGCACACTCACCTCACCCGGTCCCTAACCCTAAATCACTTAAATCCACCCTAACCCTCATGTCCACTCAACCGCACACACACCTAACCTGAGCCCTAACCCTAACTCACCTAAATCACCCTAACACTCACATCCACACAATCGCACACTTACCTGAATCCGACCGGTAACTTTCCACCATAACACTGAAAATATCGAAGCAACAGAAACGGACAACCAAATTCTTTCCCTAGGAAAAAATTTGAGTTTCTGCTGCTTCGATATTTTGCAGTTTTGTGAAAATAAGTTCGATCAGCACTTTTTTAAGCGTTCGAGGATATAATAATATAATATAGACCCTATAATATATATATATATATATATATATATATATATATATATATATATATATATAAAATACATCTCTCTTTCTCTCTCTCTCTATATATATATATATATATATATATATATGTATATATGTATATATGTATATATGTTACATGGGTGTTGGTGTAGACTCTCCGCACAGCTTGGTATGAGGACAGAGCACCCTGTGTAAAACAGTATTTTAAGTATGTATGTATTGGCAATGTATATGGCTTATGTACAGATGTTTTGGTTTGGTTGTTAGTGTAGAGGACTTGTTTTTTTTTCTATTTTATCAAAAGTATAATGGCATATGTATTTTATGTGCATGTGTGTTAAGTAGCAATGTTGTTGTTTGTTTTTTAGCATATTGGCAGTGGGTAAAGTTTCCATTTGAAACGCAAATATAAATGCATTGGTTAGAATGTATGCGTTTAGTGCTGAAAAGTTTGCATTTATGAAATTTGTTGCTGTATTATGTTTTGTACAATTTCATTTGCAATCTTTTATAATATCTGATGTATTCTTATTAAAACAAAATAAAATAAGCTGATATTGCCAAAATGCAATCAAAAGGCAAAATAAAAAAATATATATAAAAAATAAGCTTGCTATAAAATACAGTTAATTCTTTAGCTATATCAGTGATAACACTCATCACAGGTGCAGAATGTAATTGAACCCTCTTTTGAACTCAACTGAAGCACATAGTTTCTCTGAGAAGAAATTCTACATCTGGAATGTATACGCCAGCATAACACAAAGTCTAAGGAATGTTTGTAGGTTAAAAAAAAAGTACTGTCTTTGTAACTCAAACTCTTACTGCTGGTATTTTCTCTGGTCAAAAAAAAAAAATAAAATATTTACTCGGGATTGGGGTTCAATAAAGCCTACATGGCGGTTTTCCACTGTGTGCACATTATGGTCCAATGTGCACACAGGCTTGGAAACTTTTAAATTCAGTAAGCACCATGTAGTCGTATGCTCCCCCACTCAACCAAGATAAACACCATGGCATGCTAATTACTACATAAGCTGCTGAATTGCATGCTAATCAACTAAGGCAACATTTTGGAGCTATTCAACAAGCTATAAAGCAAGCATGTAGACACCATGCTGCTGTTCCTCGTGAACTCCAAAATATTTGGAATACAGCCATTAAAAGGAGTCTACACAGACAGAATAAAAGGTAGTATGTGTGAGATTTGTACAGAACTGAACTTATCATGTGACAGTAGGCTGAATGCAACAGAAGGAGAGTAACAATAGCTACATAAATCCTTTTTTTGTGCAATAACACAAATGCAGCCTTGCTTCCCCACCTCCAAATGGACAGTACACTTATAAATAATGCAGGCAGATTAAAAGTGTAAAAGTTGGCATCATGGAGAAAGAAAAGAATCAAAATAAATGTAAAAAACATTAAGCAGAATATTCGTAGTTACATGTCAGCATATGCAATATGTAGCTGATGAAAAGCAGTCTTATCATTTAAAAATCTGTACTCCTCTGTGTTCAGCACAAAATCAATGTGGCTCCCCTTCAGTTTCCCTAGTTACACATTGCCTTCTGGTGTAGATTCCAGGCTGTTGGCACAGTGAAGATGCAAATGAGGTTTTAATTCATTAGAACTGTTGAATCCCAAATCCTTGGCTCCATGTATCAGATATAAACATTGTGCAGGCACTTCATCAGTGTATGGATGGCAACATTGAATGCTTACATCAGGTGGATGTGTCAGGTTAGAATTACAAGATGTTACATGTACATCTGTCAAGGTTGGAAATGCAAGTAATCAGCACACAATTTACAGGTTCTGTTTCACTAACAGCCAACCTTCTCTTCACTTGTGTGAAAATTGTGTTTTTTCTGTCAGTTTTTTTTATTATTGTTTTATTTTTTTTTTTATCATTGTTTATGCAATGCAGTGCTTAGCACAACCATGGGCAATGGACGTATGAATAGAAGGTGTGGCTATGCTTATCTTGTTTTCATGGAATTGTGCGATGGGCAAAAGGGACACCTTAAGAATGACTAGTACATAAGGGAATATTATATTAACTCTTCCAGTGGCAACATTGTTAAAGTATGACAGTTACTATTGAGTTTGTGGAATATACTTGCTACTTAACTGACTCTGTGAAAGCAGTTGTAAATGCCACAATATGCTCCTTTTTGGGGCCAGATGGTACTGGGTTGCATAAATATGTATCTAATACTTTTATCTACTTTTGCTTTACCATTGTTGCTCACTGGTGCTCAATGTACAACATGGAGCAATAATCCATTAAAGAAAAGAACCAGGGAAGATAGGGCACTAGTGAAATTGGGATGATAAAGTATGACAGTTAGTAGAGAGTCACTGGAATATACTTGGTACTTAATTGATTCTGTGGTGGTACATGTTATTGCAGTCAATATACTAATACAATCCTTTTTAGTTTAGATGTTACTGGGTTTGAATACAACTGAATCGAATACTTTAGTATTAGTGTTGCTGCGCGTGGATGCACAATGCACACCATTGTGTAATAATGAATTAATGAAAAGAAATGGGGAAGACAGGACAGTAATGAAATGGGGAGTAAGCAAGGGGAAGAACAAATGGAAAGAAATACAGTAATGTGCAGGAAAGAGGTAGGAAAGAACCATAGCTATCCATTTCTTCGACAGTAAAAACTGATATATGCAGAATATTAGCTGAATTTGGACTGTCACCTCAAGAGAGAAGGGTGACCACAACATAATCATGTTGTATAGCCAATTCAAATGAATGAAGTGTGTCAAGAAGACACCTGTGTAACATGGAGAGCTATGTATGGGCCGATTTATTTTGTGAGACAGGTGTCCATTTTTTTCCTTATAAGAGAGAGGGGGTCATTGGGGAAGGGATGTAGGTATGTCTGGGTCTGGTATGCTGGGTAGGTGAGGAAGCAATTACAGACAGACAAGACAAACAAGACAAGATACAGAGATGGCGATGGACACAATAGGTCAATGGACACCATGGATTTGGTGAGAGTGGGGACATCCAGCACCCATGGACGTGAAGCTGGTTGACAGTGAGAATCAAGTCCTGACCCACATGACTGTCATCACTCTCACCTCCTTCTGACACTAACTGGAGTGCTCCATGTCTCCTATTCCTCCTACTAGTTCTATGTAAAATGAGGGAGAGCAGTGCCCCCATCCAGCATAGGTGTGCGCCTACAGTAAAGTACAGTGCACAACCCTACACACCATCTCTGGCAGTTCAGCACAAATGATAAACTTAACACCCCTGCCACTAGTCCAAGAGGGAACCACTGGCCTATCCATCAGGACAGAACTACCTGAGGGGGCACTTAGTACACGGGCAACACAAGTGGTACTACCAAGTCATCTCCTAGATGTGCTGGGCAATGGTGTCTGGGTCAGTGAGGTGGAGGCAGGTAGATCCTGTGGGCAGGCCTACCCCACTATACTGTGAAGTATTTCATGATGTGGTACACCTGGATGACATGGACACATTTTGATGACACATGATTAAAAAAAAAGAAAGAGATAAGGGTTGTGGTGAGAGGAAAAAATATAAGATTAGTAACTTCATATGTAACATATAATGCATTAATACAATTTTTTGACTCTATTATCTTAACTTTTACTCATAAGACTACCACCCCTTAACAGATAACTTATTACTTTTAAGACTAGCTGCTCCTAACAGATGCACACTATACTACAGATTTCAGCAAGTACTCTTTTACATGTGCATATATTGCACATATGTATGTTCTAATTATCCAGATTACAGTTTACAGCAGGGCATGTTTGCCACTGGTATAGAGCTTTTGCTTTAAACCTTTAAGTTACACATAACTGAAGAACAAATAGTTATTATATAGTTGGGAAGTGTGGTATTTAAACCTACCACTAAAGCCTGATATTATAGTCTTTGTCTGTGCGGCAAACTAATGTATGCATGCTTACTTTTACAGTTTGAATATGCATATTCAATTTGATAGAACTGATGAAATAATGGTTTCCTGCCGTTGCAGTTATCACATTTACTGGGAGTGTGCACACTGTTTGAAATTGTTGTGCACTATCACGCAAGCCCAGTGTGTGATAGTAAGTGGCGCACAACAGTGGCAAGTTACTTCAGGGCTGACACTGTCTGAAGCAAGCAGTACGCAGCCAATGAAGAGCGAGGTAAAGGTTGTGTGAGTTGCCTGGCATCAGTGTTAATATGTGTATGTGAGTAAGAGGAAGGTGGTGAATGAGTTTACTATACTCTGTCTCTTAGCCAGTTCAAGCCATACTGAGCATGCCTATGTCTGCCTACACTCACAGCTGCTGGTGGCTACCCCTCTGATTCCTCATCTGCAGTGGATGTGGTGACATTGGAGTTGGTGGTGGGATGTGTGCCCCTTCCCCTTGCTGAATCTGCTGCAGCTGTTTCTTCAGGATTATGTTGTGTAGCATGGCACATACTGTGAAGATTTCTGTACATGTACATGGATTGTACTGGAGGGCTCCCCCAATTATATCTAGGCACTGGAACAATGAATTCTGCAGCCCAAACACATGCTCTATGACATTTCTGGTTTGAATGTGTGCCTCATTATGACATTCTTCTATAGGGATGTGTGCATTTCTGATGGGTGTCATCAGTCACAGTTCCAGTGCATAGCCTGCAACCCCCATTAAATGACCCTGTAGAATATCCCCCCTAGCAAACATCTGGTACAGTTGGGAGGTGTGCCAAATATATGCGTTGTTTTAACTGCCAAGTTTGCCAGTGCATACATTCAAGATGATTCCCTTGGCATTACACATAACCTGGAAATTTATAGAGTGGTAGCCCTTTCTGTTATTGTAGAGTGTACACTGTTTCCCAGGTGGTACCTTAATTTCTACATGAGTGCAATCTATGGCACAAAGTACTTCAGGGCAGCGTGCTACCCAGTAGAACTGTTGAATATTTCTGGCCCTCTCTTCAGAGCTATGGGGAAAATATATATATTCCCTGGCATGTTGGAGCATAGCATCAAGGAATTGGTGGAGGATCCTGGTTACTGATGCCTGTGACACCCCCAGCATGCCCTGTGTTGGTCTCTGAAATGTACCTGTAGCTAAAATTCTAAGGGCTATACATGCCTTAGCTTCCACTGGGATGGTTTCTCCTTGGTTGGCTCTGGCTCTGTGTTGAGGCTGTCAGGGATCTCAGAATTCATGTAGTATGTCCCTGTCTACTCTGTAGTACTCTACAGTTTCCATGTCATGTAGGCTATGATAAGTTAAATGGGTCCTGAAAACTCTTCTCCTTCTCGACCTAGGTTTATTGGCAGCAGCATTGGCTTCAGCCTTTAGTACATACAAATGGATTAAAGCAGCAGCAGCCCCTAACATTCTGTCTGTGTAAACTTTCCATGTCTGTCCTCCAAACGTTTTGACATCTGGAGGAAAAAACAGCATGGAGTCTACATGGATGCTTTATAGCTTGTTGAATAAATCCACAGTGGTGGATTGGTTGATTAGTACGCATTTCAGCTGCTTATGCTATAATTAGCATCTATGAAACATGGACAAAGAGAGATGCAATCCAATAATGATCTACACCATTATAAAAAGGCAAACATGTAGCTAGCCAAACTGATGGTGAGGAGAGTTTTATATGTTTGAAAGACTGCAAAAAATGCTTTTTCATCAGGATATTTCTGTACAAATTAGTACTGAACTTCAGCAGGTTTACTCCCATTTTCTCATCTACATACTGCATATGCTGCAATGTATTTAAGAATAAGGTGAAGGAAAGGCTTTTACACTTTTATCTCTGTGCATTAATTAGAAGTGTACTGATGGCATGGACATCTTTGTCAAACCATTTCAGAGGTACACATGACTGGCAATACATGAAAATGGAATGCTGTGTGATAAATATGTACAAATGTTTCAGGGACAGGTCCTTTGATAGCAGTTTTAGCATTTCAAAGCTGTTAGTAAAATGGGTCATATGCCTGCTCTTTTGTGTGGGGCTGTGTGATAAATATGTACAAATGTGTCAAGTGCAAGTCCTGTGATAGCACTTTTAGCATTTCAAATATGTTTTGTTAACAAAAATGGGTAATTTGCCTGTTCTTTTAAGGGAGTGGGCAAAGATGAGTTACTGTTGTGGCACAAAGAATAGACTGATCTTTTGGGGGAAGCAAAGATGAGTTACTGTTATGGCACAAACAAGAATATGTTGCTCTTGTTGCTCTCATGTTGCATCATGCCTGTTGTTAGCATTTCATACCTATATACTGTTTTATGTATCTCCAGTAGGTAATACTGACTCTCTACCTTTTCTGTTTTATCTGGAAACAGTTATTTTGCAGTTATGTGACACTTATGTGTATTATACTTCTGTTGTTTTTTAAGACACCTACAAGTATGCAGTCAGGCATGTCAATCAATGCAGACCCCCATTCACTGATGGGGAGAAGCAAATAATTGTGGCCAGGTTTTGGCAACATGGTACATTTCTCCTGGAAAGGGGTTGTGATGATATGGTATGCCAGATGCAAATATGGCAACAGATTGTCCAAAATGTGAATGCCATGGGTGGCCACAATATAACATATGAACAGGTACACTATGTGGCCACTGACATTATCACTACTGCATGCTAGTGAGCAGCTGCAGTGGGCCATGACCAAATAGCTACAGGAGAGGCCCATTAGGGAACCCCCAGTGAACAGTTCCCAGCCAATATCAGAGATCCAGACAGCTCCCAAGAGAATGTAGGACAGCACGTACTGGAAGTGGGTGCAACACCTTCCAAGACAGCAAATATGTCCCAGGAAGAGCTTCCAGGTAGGCTTTTTTATCTGAGGAGTTGAATACTGTTGTATAATAAAACAATTGAAATGAATAAGTTAATTCTTTGTTGCATATTTATTTTGGGGGGTGATTGAAGATTGCTACAGTTATACACTTCGGCTGGAGTTGTCAGCCACATTCTTGCTGACATTAGACTTAATGCACATATTAAGGGGTAAATGTATATCCCCCTGTGCTACTGTTAATTGTGACGATGTTGGCCTTACCTCTTGCTTAACTTCTTCCAGGATTGTCTGAAATACAGCACAGTACTTCTGCAGATCATAAGCCAACTTTTTTATGTCAATACTGCAGAGCAATTTGATCTTAGTCCTGTTGTGTGTATTGCTTCTCTGTCTGTAATACTGGCAGCATTGCTAGTTTGTTAGCATATATTGCACTATAGTGCTGCAGGTATTAATGTATTCCTTTGTTTCTTGCTTTTTATAACAGCTGATCATGACAGTGGGAGTGTCGGCCTTGTGCCACCTGATGTCAGTGCATCAACAGACTCTGATGGGTGACTAAACTGAGGCACAGTCAGGGTGTGCAGAGGTTGAATCTGACACAGAGGTTGACATACAGCCATCCCCTGCATTTCCATCTGACATGCATCTCCAGTTCACTGAGCCAACAGATACTGGACAGGTGAAGAGTGAGGAAATTGATCAGGGAAGTGTAGCTACTGTCACTTCAGTGCCTGTTGAGTCCATCTGTAGCCAAAGTGTGAGTGAAGTACTACGCAGGTGGATTGATAGGAGTGCTCGGGGGGGGGGGGGGCTGCTCTCCCTCTTCAACCTGATGCTGGTGTTACTTCCTGTGCCCCTCAACATATGTTTAGAGCCATCAAGGACACTCAAACACATTCCCATCGATGCTCCAGAAAAATGGTCAGGGTTGTGGATATGGCACAGTTTGACATGCGTGACTGCCTCCACCATGTTACTGATTCAATGGACCAGCTGAATGACATGTTGGAAAGAGGGGTGTCTGTGATGGCCCAAGGGGTGTCTGTCATGGAACTAGCAGTGTCTGGGAAAGAACTTCTTCTACAAGGGGAACAGCATCCTGATGGGTGTAGATCAGCCACATCATCTGCTGTCAGCCAACGTGGCTATCCCCAATCACAGTCCCATAGTGGCAGTACTTCCACTGCTCCATCAGTGAGTGTGCTGTCCACACCCAGACATGGCAAGCCATGGGGTGATAGTCCTGGGCATCCCAGAGAAGGAAGCTCATCCAGCAGATGTCGGTCACACTCAGGTAGCAGCACTGCATTGGACCATGGGCTTGGAGATGCCAGTGTAACTCCTGGCAGAACCAGTTCTCAGTTCTTGTGGTCTGGGATGACAATAATGAACTGCCACCTCTACCATGCATGGCTCACACCTGTCTGGCAGATCAAGATGCTGAGCTAGCACAGAGCTTGTCTGTGTTCATACAGACACTCAGACACCAATTTCACCTGGGGGACCTCTACAGAAGCATACACAATAGTTACTCATTTTGTGTCACTGGCTATTTGTTGTTTTATCCCAATATCTGCCTTCTTTTCCTTTTTCTTACTCACACACACTCACCAATCTTTTGTGTCAGCCTAGGCTTCATGCATCCCCCCTCGACACACCCACAACACATTATGCAAGTGATGATAACTGTGCCATATCCCTGTTCTC
The DNA here is from genome assembly GCF_019279795.1 of Protopterus annectens. Lineage (NCBI taxonomy): Eukaryota > Metazoa > Chordata > Ceratodontiformes > Protopteridae > Protopterus > Protopterus annectens. The sequence goes on from NC_056728.1 coordinate 1,189,390,364, forward strand.
TGTCTTTGGATTCAAGGATACAAATGCTGTGTCTGATGCTCAGGGTGTGTACCTAACTTTTAGTGATGAGTATATCTGCTTTTGTGTAATTGAACTGCTCATTGTATCCTTGAATTATATTGGCCTTGGAAAGTTAGACAGACGATAGCATCAAAGCTCTTGTAAGAGTTGGAATGTCAGACATTGCCATGTGTATCATTACTTTTTAACTCCTCTCTTTAATAATTTTCTGAGACAAATCTATAGTGCACATCATAAGTCACGCCATCATATTCAAATCTTAGGATTGTATGACAGCACTGAAATCAAACCTCATCAGAACAGTAATACAGTATAATGCTCTCTTTTGCATTTACCTCAACAGACACATGCAGCAGCTGGAGAGACCACAGGGCTTATTCAGCAAGATAACAAAAGGCCTACAAACCATGCCTTGATGTGTGTGGATAGATTAAAAGCCATGTTATAGTAATCCACCTTCTATGAGGTGAGGTGACATCTGCCTGGCCTCCAAGACTGTGTCTGACAATGCCCTGGTGGGATGACTACATATTCAAACATCTGATGTAGCTGATGACATCAGTAGTTCTCTTGAGAATATACATAAATACATACATATATTTCAAGCACAGGCACAAATGCCCTTCTAGCTTGCCAATATACCAAAACACTTGTTCCCATAATACGTGTCGAGGCTGTTCTTAGAAATATCTAAACCAGTACTTGCTTTAATGTAATTTGGTATTCTGTTCGATGCATCAACTAAAAAATCCACAGAGAAGCAGCCTCAGTCCAGCATGGCATACAACCCACATTTATTAATTTTATGAGCGCTTTCATTTGGTACAATACCAAACCTCTTCAGAAAAACACATGTAACACAAAACATTCAAATGTTATACTTTAAAATTCATCATGTGATCAATCACCTGATCCAATTCCAACACTAGTCATGTGGTTTGCCATACAAATTACTTAAAGCCATACATATTTTATATGCTATAAAGATTAATTCATTGTTACATAAAACGTTTATGTTAATAAAACATTATTTTACATATATTTTAAAACCATATTCAAACATAAAACCATTAAAAATATTTAATAGTTACTTGTTAGCATCCCTGCCTTACCTATCTATTCAAGGTCTTTAACTTTAGTATGGAAGTAATTGAACAAATATCATTTAACCCAGGTAATACATATGAATGGCAACGTAGTTGCCAAACTAATTTACATGCTTCTAATTTTAAAGATGCAGGTCCCCCCTCTCTTCTTTTTGGATTTGGTCAATAATCCTGAACTTAAACCAGTGTCCTGGATGTTTTTTTACATGGTTTGCTAAAGCATTTTCTAACTTTTCTTTCTTTATAGCATAGAGATGTTCATAAAGTCTCTCTCTCAGTTTCTTATCTGTCTTCCCTATGTAGAAACTGGGACAATGTTGGCATAACGCTATATAAACAACTCCACTAGAATTACAATTATATTTATGTCTTGTCTCATACGTTCTGTCTCTAATGGTAAAGGAACTTCCTATGTCAATGTACTTACAATGAGGGCAAGATTCACATTTGAGCATGCCTTTAATTCTACTATTAAGTAAATCCTGAAAATTTTAAATGTTCTTAAAATTCAAACCTTTCTTAAAAACAAATTTTGGTTTCATATTACTAAAATTATTGCAAACTGTGTCTGTAGCTAATAAGGGCCAATTTTTATATATAATATTTCTTATAGCTAGTGCATCTGTGCTAAAAGTAGTGATGAATAATACGTTGTTGAAAAATTCACTATTAGTTACATTATTACCCATGTTTATGTCATTTAAAATAAAATCCTGACCATTATGCTCACTCAAAATTGCTTTATAAATTCCTTGTGTTCGTTTATTCACTACTTCAATTCTTATCTCATTCACAAAATTGTCCGGGTATCCCCTCTTAATAAACATAGAAGTCAAGTTATCACATTCTACTAAAAAATCTATTTCTGTTGTGACCACTCTGGCTGCCCGAACAAATTGCCCCTTTACTACCGACTTTTTTTGTTGTAGGGGATGTTGACTTGTATAATGAAGAAAATAATTTGAAAATGTAGTTTTCCTAAAAATTGTAGCTTTATAGCTATTACCTTCATGGTATTTTGAAAGTTTCACATCTAAAAAAGAAATTCCATCTTTCTCATATGTGTGAGTGAACTGTAAAAAAGTTGTAGTGTTATTTAAATATTGAAAAAATAAATTTACTTCATATTCACTACCATTAAATAAAATAAAAACGTCATCTAAAAACCATGTGTAAAATTTTATCATATTAAAAAAATGTTGGTGTCATTAAATGTATACCTGCTTTCCCATTCAGCTAACACCAAGTTTGCATAACTGCCACCACATGGTGACCCCATGGCCACTCCTTTTTTTTTTTGAAAAAAAAATTCATGTCAAACAAAAAATAATTGCTGTTTAAGATAATATCTAAACGTTCCTCTATGTTCAACAACTCAAGGTTTGTGGCTCCCCTACTTCTCAATTTTGAGCAAACCCATTCAACACCTATTTTATGGGGTATGCATGTGTATAAATCTTTCACATCAGCAGTTAAAAAGGTATAAAGTTCACTGTATGTTAAAGCATTAATATCATTCAAGAAAGACCACAAATCTTTGCATATATGTGATACTTTGATTATATATTTCTTTAATATACTATCCACATATTTTGCTATTGGATATGTCAAAGATTGTCTACTATTCACTATTAGTCTTAGAGGGGGGTTCTGAAAGTCTTTATGGATCTTCAGAATCCCAAAGATCACTGGTATTGGTGCAGGCATAGAAAAATAGTTATGTCCTTTCAAATCAATTCTACCTTCAATAAATAAATCACTAGTTGTTGTATCTTTTGGCTTTTCTCGGTTAGGGGCCGTCACAGCGGAACTCCGGTCCTCTAATGAATAAATCACTAGTATACATTTTAATTCTATTATAGGCAATATTTAACTGATTCAGTGAAATCAATTCATAATTACTTTTATCACTTAACATCAATGCGATTCGTCTTACATAATCACTTTTTTCCATGAATACCAAACCACCTCCCTTGTCAGGTTTCATAACTCTTATCCCACTGAATTTAAAGTAGTTTATTAAATCATATTCCAAGGCAGACATGTTTTTATACCTATTATGTCCCATTCCATCATGAGTGAATACATTTCTAATGTCTAATTCACATATTTTTTCGAATGTAGAAATAATAGGAGTTAAAGGTGGATTATAAGTGCTTGTAACCAAAAATTCACTTACATTTTCATTTTGATGGAAGATTAATTTAAAATGAACCTTCCTTGTAAAAAGCTTTAAGTCAATTAATGCATTTGCAATGTCTCCTCAGCAAGTTGGAACAAATGACAAGCCCTTTGATAACAAATCAGCTAGCTGGCAGTCAATTTCAAAGTCTGAATAATTATATATGTTAAAGTCACGCTCAGCATTTGTTATTATTTTAACATGTTCCTCACCTTCCAATTTAGTCTCAACTATAGTAGGTGGAATACCTAGTGTTTCGGCTATTTCTGATCCTGTCGTGAGTTGTGATAGTTGAATCTCTTGTTGTATCCCCTTTGGTGAAAATCCCATTGATTACTGTTCTGGTTACTTGAATTTGCAGGATGCTGGTAATTTGAAGTGTTAGAATTACCATTATTCTGTTGTTTCCATTGTGGGTCATTCCTTCGGTTCTGGATACATTCGCTTCGCCTTAACACTCCAGGTCCATTTGAGGGTTGTTGAACTACTGTAGCATATGTTACGCTGCCTGCTACATCGTCACTGTTTTCGTCATCTTCAGAAAACCCGTTACTAGGATTTGAGTTGTTTATATCTACGTCACCTCGGTCGTTCCACTGTTGAGACAATGGTGGGGGTGGATACACCGAACCATTAGTATATTCTATATTATCGCATTCTAATTTTTTATTTTTAGTTGCTTTACATTTCAAAATTTGACTGTCAGTGCTAGAAAAAATATGTAAATACTTCTATTTGTATCTTCCAAAGTCTTGGTTGTTTTTAATTTGTGTATCAATAATGTTTATTTCCCTTACAATGGATTCAACCATAAGCTGATAGTGCTTTATTAACATTTGCAACAGTTCAAGTCCTTGTTTATTGAACAATTTTATTAAGTCCAAATGAAAGGGGGGATTTCTCACTAACCTAGTTGGGTAACACCAGTGTCTAAGTCCTTTAGGTACTTGTTGTCTCCTTAAACACTCTTAAAAATATGAAATTTCCAGTTGAAGTTTTTTCAACTTCAAAGATTTGTAGTCAAGGATATCTAAATTGTTGGCTATCATATCCATTGAAGAAGAGCTGCCTAAATTACTTGTTTTGCTTGAATACCCACTTTTCAAGGAAAAAGTGATTTGGTACACACATTTTTTGGATGATATTTTTATTATTTTAAATGGTGAACAAGACACAGCTCTGAATTTATTAGAATTTATGTCAGCTTCAACTACTTTTTTAAGTTTTACTTCAGAGTTTAATACTGAGGCAATTTCCTATTTGGATGTGTTTTTTTTAGGAAGGACATTATGGGAAAATGTTATTTAGCTAAGATCTTCCATAAACCGGCATATTCAAATTCATTTTTACATTTTAGCAGTTTACATCCCTTACATGTAAAAAGGAGGATTGTTAAAGGACAGATAGTGAGGGCCGCGAGAATGGTCAGTTTGGATATTGATATTTTGCACAAATGTGAAACACTAAGAGATATGTTTATCAAGAAGGAATATCCTATTACTTTGGTGGATGAAATTATTAGAGAAGTGATACACAAGAGAAACTGTGGATGGTTTAAACCCATACTAAACAACATGAACCAAACAGTCATGAGGGATGGGAATTTTGATACTGAACCTTCAGCATGTACTAATAACGAACCAGAATCTTACACTTTGAAGTTTATTACCACATTCTCTTTAGATTCTTATCACTTGAAAGACATTTTGAATCATTTTTGGTTTATTTTAGGTGAAGACCAAGCAATTCGGCTAAAGTTACCCGATAAGTTAGGAATGGTTTTCCAAAAGGGTAGGAATTTAAAGAATATATTAGAATGTAAAACACTTACTACCCCCCCATAATGACGGAATGTGGAATTGTGGGAGTTTTAACTTTTGTAAGTTTGTCTCTGAGACTAATTTTTTTGTTTGAATGATAAAAACTACAAAATTAAGGGTAAATTTAATTGTAACACCCATGGGGTTGTTTATGTTGCAAAGTGCCAAATGTGTCCAGGGTTTTATATTGGTAAAACAGAGAGCCACTTTAAACAGCGAATGTATGAACATCAATATAGCATTACCAAAAACAATGAGAGTAATGCTTTAGCTAAACATGTGGTTATTAACCCTGGACACTATTTTCATTATTTTATTATTGAACAAGTAAAACAAACACCCCGAGGAGGGCCATGGCAAATACACCTTGAAGAAAAGGAACTTCACTGGCAGTTGAGACTCAATGCCTTTGCCTTTTCAGGTTTAAATGATTTTTGCTGTATTAAATGTGTTCTTAAAAAGAAATCTCTTGGGAGATAGTCTCCCAAAACAACATCATTGTATTATTTTAACTGACATTTTTACACTTGTATCTATTTTATACATACTTTATATTTTGTATACATGTGCCTTTAAGATTTTAATTGGTGTGATGATGTCATTGGGAGAGTAGGTATATATTTCACTGTTTTAATATGATTCCTTGTCTGAAGAAGGTCACGTATTGGCAGTGTCCAAAAGCGCCAACATTTATAAAGTTTGTATTTTGGAGTATTACCCTTGCCTTTGTTGTTTTTCTAGTTTGTCTTTTTTGCTTTTTGAAATTTAAAAAATCCTTTAATGGATGAATGTCCAAAATACAACCACCATAAAAACACTGTTGAGTGCTTTCGTACACCCTCTTAGGTGAACTTCTTCAGAACAATTAAAAACAAATCAGCTGCACTTAAATACCTACACAACATGTTGCCAATTAAACAATTACAAAATCTTTTAAAAATTAAAGGGACATACTTCTCCCCTTATAATACATAATGTTTCATCTTTAAAAAAGGCACAATGGAGCAACTATCATTTAAACCAGGATATACTGTTGCTCTTAAACTAATTTGCCATCTAGTTTCCTTAAGATTTAAATTATAATTTGTTACTTTGCCCTGCATATCCTTTTGTATAGAATCAAATACAAAAAATTTGAACCCATGTGTATTATTTTTTTGTATATGTCTATATAGGGCATTTGTGGATGCCTCTTGTCTGATGTCTCTCATATGATTGTAAATCCGATCCCTCAACCTTCTAGAGGTCTTCCCAACATAAAAACATGAACATTGTTGGGATATAGCAACATATACTACATTCACTGAGTTACAATTATAATGGGATCTAGCAGTATATGTATATTTGTGAATTGTTACCTGATTATTCACTAATATGTGTGTGCAAAACTTACATGCCCCACATTTGAATGCGCCAGTCCTTTTATTTTGGTTGGCCTGAGAGGTAGTAGTGGCCATTTCCAATATTTGCTCAAAGGTTATGTCTTTTTTGTATATCACCTTGGGTGCTGTTCCTTTTTATTCCACCATATTTGGTTTAGATAAAATCAACCACCAATATTTAAAAATTACATTAGTTATATATCTGATATCCAAATGTAAGTGGTGATAAGTGCTCTATTATATCCCTCTTGTTCATGTTGCCTTATAATATTCACCGTCCCACCATGTAGGAGGATTGGTTGAATTATCCACATTTTTCTTTTTCTTTGGACTTCTCCTAGGATATCATAGACAAAACCTTCCGTCGCATTAGAAACATATTTACGACTTTCCCACACTCATCTGTAAAATTCTTTTCATTAGATATCATCCTGGCCAGTCTAACAAACTGGCCTTTTACAACAGCTTTTTTCTGATGTGTGGGATGGTTGCTGGTGTAATGTAAATATGTGTTATAAAACGTAGGTTTTCTGTAAATGTTGGACTTGTATCGGCCTTCAGTGTAATTTTCCTCACTTCCACATCTAAAAACACAATTTTGTGCTGGTCAGCATTATAAGAAAATTGTAAAAAAGGAACTGTATCATTCACATAATTCAAAAACTGATTTAACTCATCCATAGTACCATTCCACACCAGAAACAGGTCATCTAAGAATCTTACATAGATACTACATTTGGCAAAAAAAGGGCTAGTTTTAATATACATATCTTCCCATTCTGCCATAATATAGTTAGCAAACATGGGGGTACATGATACCCCCATGGCAACCCCAGTGCTTTGTCTAAAATACTGTCCCTCAAAATATAAAAAATTATTTTTAAGGACAATTTCCATAAGGGCACTCATAGTAGTCACATCACACTTATGTGTAGCTCTGCTTTTATATAGTTGCTCTTCAAACCATTCTATACCAACTACATGTGGAATAACGGAAAATAAATCATGCACATCTAATGTGACTAAAACTGCCTCTAGAAGACCTCTAGAAGGTTGAGGGATCGGATTTACGATCATATGAGAGACATCAGACTAGAGGCATCCACAAATACCCTATATAGACATATACAAAAAAATACACATGGGTTTCAATTTTTTGTATTGGATTCTGTACAAAAGGATATGCAGGGCAAAGTAACAAATGATAATTTAAATCTTAAGGAAACTAGATGGCAAATTAGTTTAAGAGCAACAGTATATCCTGGTTTAAATGATAGTTGTTCCATTGTACCTTTTTTAAAGATGAAACATTATGTATTACAAGGGGGGAAGTATGTCCCTTTAATTTTTAAAAGATTTTGTAATTGTTTAATTGGCAACATGTTGCATAGGTATTTAAGTGCATCTGAATTGTTTTTAATTGTTCTGAAGAAGTTCACCTAAGAGGGTGTACGAAAGCGCTCAACATTGTTTTTATGGTGGTTGTATTTTGGACATTCATCCATTAAAGGATTTTTAATATTCATCAGCAGCCTCAGAAGATATTTGTTTGGTTTCACGTTTGTGTTTTTACTTTTTGAAATTTTGTGAATGAGATAAGAATTGAAGTAGTGAATAAACAAACACAAGGAGTTTATAAAGCAATTTTGAGTGAGCATAATGCTCAGGATTTTATTTTAAATGACATAAACATGAGTAATAGTGTAACTAATAGTAAATTTTCCAACAACTTATTATTCATCACTACTTTAGCACAGATGCACTAGCTATAAGAAATATTATATATAAAAATTGTCTCTTATTAGCTACGGACACAGTTTGCAATAAATTTAGTAATATGAAACCGAAATTTGTTTTTAAGAAAGGTTTGAATTTTAAGAACATTTAAAATTTTCAGGATTTACTTAATAGTAGAATTAAAGGTATGTTCAAATGTGAATCTTGCCCTCATTGTAAGTACATTGTCATAGGAAGTTCCTTTACCATTAGAGATAGAATGTATGAGACAAGAAATAAATATAATTGCAATTCTAGTGGAGTTGTGTATATAGCTTTATGTCAACATTGTCCCAGTTTCTACATAGGGAAGACAGATAGGAAACTGAGAGAGAGACTTTATGAACATCTCTATGGTATAAAGAAAGAAAAGTTAGAAAATGCTTTAGCAAACCATGTAAAAAAACATCCAGGACACTGGTTTAAGTTCAGGATTATTGACCAAATCCAAAAAGAAGAGGGGGGGGACCTCCATCTTTAAAATTAGAAGCATGTGTATTAATTTGGCAACTACTTTGCCATTCATATGTATTACCTGAGTTAAATGATGTTTGTTCAATTACTTCCAAACTAAAGTTAAAGAGCTTGAATAGATAGGTAAGGCAGGGATGCTAATAAATAACTATTAAATATTTTTAATGGTTTTATGTTTGAATATGGTTTTAAAATATATGTAAAATAATGTCTTATTAACATAAAAGTTTTATGTAACAATGAATTAAGCTTTATAGCATATAAACTATGTATGTCTTTAAGTAATTTGTATGGCAAACCACATGACTAGTGTTGGAATTGGATCAGGTGATTGATCACATGATGAATTTTAAAGTATAACAGTTGAATGTTTTGTGTTACGTGTTTTTCTGAAGAAATTTGGTATTGTACAAAACAAAAGCGCTGATAATATTAATAAACATGGGTTGTGTGCCGTTCTGGACTGAGGCTGCTTCTCTGTGGATTTTTCAGTGGTTTGTTTTCCAAAAACTGTATTTCCATGCATCAACTACTCTGCTGGAGAACCAATTACTACACTTCTCATTCCTACAGACTCTTCTATATCGGTTGCCTGATGATTCTCTAGTACTTTTTGATAACCCCAAACATTCCCAGAGGTAGTTGTCTCTAAATGCCCTGTATACCTGAATAACATCTCCTCTTAGACATCTGTAACAGACACTGTACAATTCAGATATTTAGCCTTTCATAATAACTTAAATTTTCACATCCATGGATGCCCTTGGTATATCTCCGCTGTACTCTTTCCAGTTTACTCATGCTTGTCTTCTTATAGGGTTTCCATATTGTTATTCTATACTCAAGTTTGCATTTAATGTAACTAACAAAGACTTCATTATTTCTGATTTCCTAGCCTTTATAAATCTTTTTTTATACAACCTATAGTTCTATAACTACCATTAACCAATTGGTTGACATGATTAGAAAAACTCATAATTGAATCTACCCATATACCCAGGTCCTTAAATGAGTCAACAGTTTCAATCGCTGTGTGCTGTATTAAATGTTCACCTTTCAATTTATGTCTCCCAAATCTGATATGCTTAGTTTTTGATATATTTATCAGCATTTTATTCTCCTGTGTCAAAATGGTCAATTTAGTCAAGTTATTTTGCAGACATGCCTTATGAGTAACAAATGTAATCAGTTTACCCAATTTCAGGTCATCTGCGTATAGACTCTAGAACACCTCAGATAAAAAAGTTAGGTCTGATAGAAACAATCTAAACAATTAACGGCCTAGGACAGAGTCCTGTGGGATACCCTGACTATAACCAAAGATTTCACCTGTCCAGTTGCTGTATGATACATGCCATGTCCTATTTGTAAGCCATGCAACTATCCATCTTATCAAGAGTACATCAATACCTAGTTGTAATAATGTATGGATTAGAGTTTTGTGTATGACCCTGTCAAATGCTGAAGTTAAATCTATATAAATTACATCACATCACAATTTTTCATTCATAGCTATTATTATATTGTTATAGAACATCATGTTACCGGTGGTAATAGATCTGTTTTCAACATATGCATGTTGATATATGGTTTCAAGTACCAACCTATCCAGTTGTGACAATAATTTATCCAATATTACCTTCTCCATTATTTTTCCACAGCATGAAAGTAGACTTAAGGGTCTATATGATTCTGGGTTTGTCCTTTTCCCTTTTCCCTTAAAGACAAGCTTAATAAGCCATTGTCTCCAGTCTTGAGGAATCTCCCCATATTTATATGGCCTAGTGAATAATATATATAACGGAACTGTAAGTTCTTGCTGAAGTGTTCTCAGGTCATTGTTACTAATTCCGTCTCCTCCCTGTGCTTTGTTTGGATCCAGTTTGCGCAGTTCTTTTTCAATATAATCTAATTTGATTCCAGTATCTGGAATTACCTGGATGTGACTCAGACAACTTATCACCCCTTTTGTGCAGCCAAACTGTTTTGCATCAGATTTTGTAAATATATCTATAATCTGTTGTGTCTGAGAATACATTTTAGAATCTGCACAGTTTGTCAATTTGTATGTCTTTACTCCTTCCACATCCTATATATCTATAAAAAGGTTTTCTATTATGCTTAATATCTTTATATACATTTTCTTCAAATTTGTCTTGATCTTGTCTCACACTGTGCTTAATCTGTTTGTCCATCTTGTTTATTTCAGTTTTCAAAGTTGTAGTTCGACCTCTCTTCCATTTCTTATATTTTTTCTCTCTCACCTTTATCAGATATCTTGTTCTTATGGAAATATATCCCCCTGATGTTGTATGCCTAGATTCTAATGTTAAACATTTTTTTTTTGCTCTCAATTTCTCTTCAAAACGTTCCACATTCTATCTGGAGTTTTTCCACTGAACACCTCACTCCAGTTAGTTTTACATAGTGACTGTTTTGCTTCCATATAATCTGTAATTAGCTTTCTGTGCATTGGCTTAGATTTCAGTTTGGCAGAATTATCTAGCAACAAATTAACCTTTATGACCCCTCTATCACTGAATACCAATGGTGGTAAAACCTGACTTGAAGTTACAATAATTTGTTTGGCAACACAAAAAATGTCTAGTATGTTCTGCCCCTGGTAGGTTTTTTTACAATCTGAAGCGAATGTTGCTCCTGAATATATGCTGTGAATAATTTCCTTACTAACATTGTTGAATCAATATTATTCCAGTCTGTTTCTAGTAAATTTAAGTCTCCAGCTAGTATTATTCTTCCCTCCTGTGTTTCTTGCAAGAAATCTATAAACTCCTCTAGATCGTCTGCACTTGACATTGGTGGTCTATACACTCCAACAATTGTTATATGTTCCAGGGTTGTCTTTATTGTCACAGTTACACAGTCTGTAGTATTGGCATTATCACTGAACATGTAATAATCACATGTCTCATAACTATCTTTAATTCCTATCATAACACCTCCACCTGATTTTTTTTGTTAGAATGTCTGTTATAGTAAAAACATTTATACCCTGACAGAACTGGTTTCCAGACACTGTTCTTTAACCATGTTTCACAAACAATAACTACATCAATCATGTGGGAACATAGCACATTTTCCAATAAAAAACTTTATTATTAATGCTCCTAGCATTAACAACCATCAGAGATACATCAGATGTTGCTATCTGTGAGCTGTTAAATTTTTGGCCTGGTAAACTCTTCCCTGATCTTAACAAATGCACCCCATTCTGTCTGAACATGTGCCCAAAACTGGGCTTGGATGCTCTACCTATTTCCATTTTTAAAAATAGGACATTTTTTATGTGGTAATGACAGTGTCCCACATGCTGTGGTAAAAGGCTCTCTAAAATGTCAAGCAAGAGCACACACACACACACACACACACACACACACACACACTTAGTTGAGTGCAGTGAGAATAGAACCCTTACCTACCTAAATACATAGACTACAAAACAAATAATTACTGCAAGAGCCACAATACAAGTCTGCCTTTTACAAGACTGCAGCTGAATTTATAGTATATGATATCAGCAGATCATGTGTGAGACAAGATGTTGGAAGGCATGCATAGGTTCATAGCTTCATAGGTTCATACGAGGCTCCTACCATAATGGCCCTAAGTTCATAGGTTTGTAGGAGATTACTAGACTAATGGCCCTAGGCATTTTCAAGCCTAGCGAAGTTGTACCATTTTTCCTTTATAGACCATTATATGTAGTCCATATTTGCTAATCCATAATAAGCATTGGTTTCCCATAAGAGTGACATAGGTGAAACCCGTCGGGTGCTACAATTTCCCATCCAATTGTCCAAGTTATGCTTAAATAGCATTATTGATGAGCTCAGTTTCATGTGAATTGGGATTTTGTTCCATAGCAGTTCCATAGCAGTGTTGATGTCACAAGCTAGGTTAAGGTCTCTATAGTCAGTGAGTCTTGCCCCATTTGATTTGTGAGGTGCAACATTTCCATTAAGGCAGGCTTCAATAGTGCTGCCAGGTACAAGTCACCTCTCTGCAGTCTATACGATACAGAATACAGTGAAAGGGCCTTCAGTCTGTTCATGTAGGTCATGTGTTGAAGTCTCTGGATTTTCTTGGTGAGAATCCTCTTAGGTCTCTCCAGCTGCTGCAGGTGTCCAGTGAGGTACATGCAAAAGGGAGTTTTGCACTCTATTACTGTTCTGATGAGGGACAAGTACAGTGGATTGGTAACATCATTAGTCTTGGATGCGATGGCCTTACTTATGCAGTGTGCAGTGTAAAAGGTCTTCCTTATCACTGTGGACACATGATGATCAAACTTGACATTGCTGTCAATCTGCATTCCCAAATCTCTCACCATTGTTTTGGAACTTAAGGGGTATTATAAATAGTGTAATTTGCAGGTGCCTCTCCTTTGCTGAAAGGCATAACAGTGCATGTTTGCTGGGCTAAGTGTAAGTCTGTGGCTTTGGCAACAATCATTTATGAATGTAAGCCAATTTTGTAGTATTTTGACATCATTTGGGGATTCAATGATTGCACACAGTTTGCAGTCATCAGCAAAACTGTTGAGCCATAGGTCATCTGTTATGACATGAATTTCTGAGAAATAGATTCAAAACAGTAAAAGGCCCAGCACAGACCCTTGTGGGGCACCAATGGTAACAGGTCTGCTGGTATTGGTGGAATCCCCAAGCATGACTGTATGCACTCTGTTTGTGAGCCCATTGACTACCTGTCTATGGGTTAATCCCCAGCTGGGTGAGTTTCTCATAAATGCTTGAGTGGGGGGTTGTGTCAAAGCACTTGACCAAGTCGAAGGTAGCCAGTATGCACTGATTTGCCTTCATCCAGGGCTTTGGTGGCACTCTTGAAGAATTCCTCTAGGTTTAACAGACATGATCTGCCCTTAACAAAACCAAGCTGGGTTGTGTCAAGAGTTGAATGTCACCAATGTCCTTTTTGATAAGGTCCAAGATGATTTTCTCCATGGCTTTAGAGACAAGGACAGGCTTATTGTTCTATAATTCCCCGGGTCGGTTGAGGAACCCCTTCTATGCAAGGGAGGTACAGTTGCTGTTTTCCATTCTGCCGAGACAAAGCCAGTAATTAGATTGAAGTTGAAAAGAGTACCCAGTGGTTCTGCTGACTCTTGCTTTACAACATTTAGTAAGCAGCCAGGGATGTTATCTAGTCCTACAGAGGTAGTGTATTTGACCTTGGTGAATGGAGTTATGACCTGTTCCTTGGAAATAATAAGTAGAGAACTTGTGACAGGTGTGCTTTGGGGTATGATTGCTGGAGATAGGGGTAAGAATTTTTTGCCAAACCCGTCTGCTAACAGGTTGGCGATGTCCTCAGGTTCAGTATAATCGCTATGAATTTGGTGCGAAGCTGAGTCTTTCCTTTTATATTACAGCCATTGCTAAAGAATGCCTTGTGATCATTCCTAGCTATGAATGCTAATTTAGTTTTGTAATTAGCTTTATAGGAAGTTACAAGATGTCTCATTTGCTTGTTCAAGCTGTGGAGGGTGTTCTTCTGCTGAGACTGTTCCTGTAAATCCTGGGCATCAGTTTCCTTCTCATGTTTTATAATCTAATTATGCTAGCTGTCCACCAGGGTGGCTTGTTTCTTTCATGAGCAAGCTTTGATCCATTCTGGACATTTATGTACACCTTTGTATAAGAGTCTTTACTGTCAGTAGTGGCAGGAGGTTTGAAACTATGATGGGTTGCCAACTGGCTCACAACCAGACACACACTATCAAAGTGGGTGACTCCACATCAACCAGCAGACTTGTCACCAGCAGGGTGCCACAGGAGTCAGTGCTGAGCCCCCAACTGTTTGGTATATAGTTCTCAGATGTTCAGGACAAAACTAAGGTAGCTGACCATGCTTGCAGATGACTGAAAACTGGGTGCAATTATTGAATCCCCAAATGATGTCAGTATACTCCAGGAGTGTCTTACACAATCCAACGACTGGAGTCTTAGCCATGGTCTTACACTTAATGCAAAGAAATGCATCATCATTCCCTTCAGCCCAATGTCCCTTCATATTATCAAATCAACAACAATACCCTAAGTACCCACAAAGTGGTAAGGGATCTGGGATCACAAAATGACTGTGACCTTAACTTCAACCACCATATGCCTACTGTAGTAAGAAAGTCTTTCTACATATCACACTTAATAAGTATAGGCATTGGCCCAAGATCAAAGGAGGTTGTAACCCCTCTATACTCAGCACTAATCCAGCCCATAATTGAGTATAGTGCCCTGTTTGGCACATACTGTACAAAGCCCCTGCAGTAATTAGACAGACCGCAGAGGTTTCTAACAAAGAAGATCAAGAGACTCCAGCACATATCTTGCACAGACCGACTAAGGTTCCTGTCACTATACTCTTTATTTATAGACTTCTTAGGGGGGGACTTGTGCCTGGCTTACAGAGCAATCTCAGACCCAAACCTAATGAACTTGCTGCATATCCGTAAATAAAATTGGATTAGAGGTTCCAGGGACTTAAATATGGCCTACGACTTAAATAGGGCATACTGGAGGGAAATATTTGTCTCCCAGTGACTGCCATGTCTTTGGAATAAGTTACCAATTCATGTTAAACAGAGCACCTTTATGACACTTTTCAAAAGGAACCTGGACAAGTGGATTGGGAACCATGAATTCTTACTGGGGATAGTGCCCACAACTCTCCTGGACATGGGCAATCATTACTAAATACAGTTGTGGGAATTTACTAGCATTTATATGGCATTACATTGGGATGAAACGGCTAGGCTTCAAATAACCTCCAGGTCAATAGCCTAGTAATCTCCTATGATCCTATGCATGTCATTGCTTAAGAGACTATAGTTTGCTCTGGAGAAACTTTTCAACCTTTTGGATCCTGAGGAGGTGGTCTGGTATGATTGTTACATTGAGCATGACTGATTTATGGTCAGACATTATGAGGAAGGGTCTCACACATGAGGTGGTGCAGTGAACTTTCATGTTGGTGAGTAGTAGGTCAAGGACATTCCATCTCCTTGTGGGGGTACAGACTAACTGTTCCAGATCATTTGTGTTTACAAAGTGCAGGGACCTTAGGTCAAGCATGTCTGAGCTCATATATGTATCCCAATCACTGGAAGGATAGTTAAAGTCACCCATGCCTAGGATGCTTGGCTGTATCATGAGTGATTCAAGTAAGTCCAGGAAGGCACTGTGTAGTTTTCATGGTTCATATTGGTGGACCTGTTGTGAACAGTGACATGGACTGGGGTCTTTCCTACAGTTAGTTGGACTTGGAGTAACTCTAGGGAGTCAGACTGCTTAACCATTCTTGAGGTGTATCTGTCTTTCATGAAGATGAATACACCTCCTCCTTTGTTTTCTCATATTCATTTTGTGACTTGAACGTGTGGAAAACATTATAGCCTTTCAAGGCTAGAGTGCTTGCTGAGACCCTAAACTATGTCACTGTGTCTGCACAAACATCAACATCTTCACATATAAGTAGTGCCTCCATTCAGTGTAGGTTCTGATTTACACTCCTAGCATTAAGCAGCGTAACCCTGAGTTTGTCTTTTGAGGATATTTTAACATCAGGAATTTTGTTCTTATGAGATTGTCTAAAAAATGCACTATTGGGAGGCAAGTACCTTGGCTAGTAACTGAAAGGCAAGAAGTGACAGATGAAGACCATCCCTGGCAAAGGAGCATGGTCTGTTGACCATATCATCTCAGGCTGATAAATACTAGATCACCCTGGACTGACACCAGTAGCTAAACCAATTGTGGAAGTTGATTCTTTTGTTTATATTGAGGCATCATCCTTGGTGTAGGTAGAATGCTGCTTATGGCTATGGACATACCTGTCTGGGACAGATAATCTGAGAGCTCAGTCATATTTCTCTTTGTATAGTCCATTTAGGTATGTTTCAAGTCATTAACTTCAACATGGAGTATGACAGAGGTGTAACTGTGCTTGTTGTTAAGAGACTTGAGTGTGTGCATGACTTTGTGGATCCTGGCACCTGACAGGCAGCTGACCATGACTTTCTACTTGTATAATCTGTTAAGGGGGAGGTCTATGTGTCTCACTATGAATTTGGCTATGACCAAGACATTGGTTTCCATGTATTTTGCCTTAAGACCTTAATGGATGACACACTGATATGTTTGTGTTTATGTGTAGTGGACTCCATTGGGACTATAATGTGTGCAGAAAGTTTGTATTTGTGAGGTCTCTGCTATTTTGGGAAGCTTCTAATGACTACCTCTGTGTATGTGACATTATGTGTTGGGCACTTGGTCTGTTGAGGAGGTGAAGTGTGTGTGTTGACAGCCTGTTTGATATCTAGTTTGTTGTTATCTGAGAGAGAGAGAGATCTTTTATTCTAGATTCATTGTATAGTTGCAGCTCTCACATATTGTATTTGTAATTTTTACAAGTACGTGGTTGTCAGTATACATGAGGCAATAGAAGCCTAGCTTTGTAAACAACACAAGTACCCTTATTAAGAATATTTAGATGGTCGTTGTTAGCAGAGAGATTTTGTGAGCAGCAGCAACTGGGCCTGTCTCTGAGAGACATAGGTGCTAGCCCAGAGGTGACTTTACAATCACCCTACCAGTAGTGAAGGTTGTGCTTGAACAGGGTCATTAACAAGCACTGCTTCACATGCAGTAGGAGCCTATAACAGAGGAGTGTGAGTCACTGGGGATATATCTGTCACCCCTGCATGTTTTGTCTATGTCACCAGCTAGGTTGAGAACCTTGGCCCAAGTTATTCCTGTCCCATTTGATTTGCAGAAGCATTTCCAGTACAGCAGGGTATGAGACTTCTGTGTGGATCAGGAATAGGTCACCTCTCAGCAGCTTGCAGGAAACTGAGTACATTGACAGGTCTTGTAGTCTTTCCATGTATATGATGTTTAGAGAACCTGTATTCTTCCAGTCACAGACCTCTAGTTTTTCTCCAATTGCTGCAGTTGTCTGGTGAGGTACAGACAGAAAGGAGCCTTGTACTCAATTAGTGTTCTGATAAGGGTGGAGTACAACAGAGATATGACCTCCGTGGTGTTGGATGTGATGTCCATATGTATGATGTATTCAATCCAAAATGTGTGTCTCACCACCATGGATACATAGTGATGAAAGTGTAGATTGCTATGGGTATGTGTTCACAGGTCTCACAACAGTGTTTGAGCTGAGAGGGGTGCTATTTATATCATAATTAGCAGGGGTACTTCATTGCCAAAGGGAACAATGAGGCATCGTTTGCTGCAAGGTTCAGTCTGTGAATTTTGCACCAATCATTTGTCTCTGTCAGCTCCTTCTGTAATATGTTACAATCACTGGGGGAATCTATGGAGTGTGTCCAATTAACGGTCATCTGCAAATGTTGTAAACCACACCTACCATTGGCTCTACTTCAGGGAAGTAGTTTCCACACAGTTGATGGTCCAGCATAGATCACTGTGGTATTCCACTGGTGAGTGGGCTAGTAGTCCCAACTTTGAGAGTGTGTGTTCTGTTGGTGAGACAGTTGCCTGTCCAGTTAGTACTGTAAGTCTTAATTCCCAGATGGGACATTTTCACTAGGAGACATGAATCAGAAATATTGTCAAAGTAATTGGATAAATGAACATAGGTGGTATCTCCTGTTAGCTGTCATCAAGATCTTCAGGGTCAATATCAAAGAAGTCCACGAGGTTCAATAGGCAAGATCTATCCTTGACAAACACATTTGTTGATTCAAGTGTGTTGAATGACTGTATTGTAAATATATGACATACTGTGAGACAGGTTTGTCATGTTTTAATTTTCCACATGTAATGCATTTCATATACAAGAAATGGACAATAAACAACAGTAACACTTAATAATATATAGTTTTCCATTGCGCAACAATTAGCAATGTATATACTCATGCAAAATACACCTGTTGCGCACACCTTAGCAGTGTGCAAATGTGAGATGCAGTGATAAAGTTTGATAGTTACTACTGAGTATATGAAACACACTTCCTACGTAACTGATTCTGTGGCAACACATGTTAATGCATTACTTCTTCCCTTTTTGGGGACAGGTGGTACTAGGTTCAAATCCTTTTCTGTCTCTATTTTGTTTTGTTTGTTTTTTTTTCTTTTCCCATGTCTGTGTGCTATGCCACTCAATGCAAACATGAGAAATGGAGGAAAATGAATGTCAGGTTTGACTGTGGTTATCTGGTGTGTGCAAAGTACAGCAGAGGGAAATTGGAGACCAGGAGCAGCCAGGACCCAAACAGTCAAAATACAGAAATTGGATGCATTCATTTAATACTACTGAGCATCATGCAAACCTGCTAATAGAAGCTGTGTGAAGGTTAACAGCAAGAGTTTAAGAATGAATAGGAAAATATGCAACATCATAACTAACCCTGTGGCAGTAGATGTAAGTGTCGGGTTGGAGTACAGCTGGCCCTAAGTTCTAGTACAGGGTGTTCAACCTTTGTTTTACTGTTGTGAAATTGCAGTTTATATCAATGAACTAAAACATCGACAAGTGTCTTCTTAACCTTTGTTGTGGCTACAGGTGTAAGTGTAAGACTGTCATACACATGGTCCTGGGTTCAGATACAGCATATTGCATACAGTCTTACTGTTGTTCCACTTCCCATTATAGTCTCTCTCACTTATAACACTTGACATAGTGTAGTTGATACTAATTATATGCATGAGTGCTGAGACACTAATATTGTGTCAGTTATTTCTTTATCTATTTATCTATGTATTATCAAATTTGTTATCAAATGTATGACTGGGGGTATGCTGTGTACTATGTTCCTGTAAGTATATTTCTGCTCTCTGGAATGGCATGGCCTTCACATTTGACTAACACTCTTACACAAGTGCCCGTACATCAAATAACCTTGAAATTGCATTGCTTGCCACTGTTATACAGAGCTTACCATCTTGCACCATGTTGGCGTTATGGTATGCAATGAACAACATTTTCAAACAGGGTGCACACTCCCAGTAAATGCGATAAGTGGAATTGAGGGGAAATCACCAGTCTCCATTGTTCTTGAAATGTTGAAGACATAGCAGGTATTCGTGGAGATGGTGTGAGATTTAGAGCTCTAAGATCGGGTTCTAGGAGTCCAAGATTTTTTCTGGACTCCTAGTGAAACACCAGAGTGCCAGGTTGCTGCAAGGACACTATTCTGGGTTTCAGTATAAGTGAGAGGCTTAGGATAATTAGGGCCAGACTGAGACCAGTGCCACTGGTCTCCCCCACACTGGTGACCAATGTAGGCATAACTTTAGTGACTCAAGTCAGAGGAAGAGGGTTACTCTTGATGCTTGGATTGAGGAATTTAGGATAGAGGACATCTCACAGATGGGTAAGTATCGACTACAAAGAGTACTTGTTAGGCTTAAAAGCTGAATATAGGCAAGACTGGTATTCATAATAGTATTCTGTTCTGTTTTGTTTTTCCACAGCTGCTCTGGTGAGGGAGTGCAATGTTAGGACCCATTCTACTAGACTGGCAAGGATGAGGGAGGTATGTGGTATGTATGTGGCAGAAGAGTAGTGCTATTGTTGCACTAAAAGTTAAAAACAGTTAAAGTTGTATCAAACTGAGCATGCATATCTCACCTGTAAAAGCAAGTATGCATGCATTAGTCTGTATCACAAACTAAGAGTACAATATTAGACTTTAGTCAGAGGTGGTGGGTTCAAATACCACACACCCCAAATGTACAATAACTGTTAATTCTTCAGTTATGTGTAACTTAAAGGTTTAAAGTGAAAGTTCTATTCCAATGGCACATATGCCTTACTGTAAATTGCAATCTGGATAATTGAAACCCACATACATGCAATATATGCACATATGAAGGAGTTCTAGTTTCAATTTGCAGTATAGAGTGCATCTGTTAGGAGCTCCTCTTCTTAAAAGTAATACGTTATCTATTAAAGGGTGATACCCTTCAGATAAAAGGTGAAGATAATGGAGTCAAATAATTGTATTAATGCATTGTATTTTACTTATAAGGTACTAATCATATGTTTTTTATCTTACTCCAACCCTTATGTCTTATTTTATTTATTTATTTATTTATTTATTTATTTTTATGTGTCATCAAAATGTGTCAATGTCATCCATGTGTTCTACATCACAAAAACACCACAGCACAGTGGTATAGGCCAGCCCCACAGGATCCATGTGCCCCCAATCCACCAGCCCTGGCACCATAGCCCAGTTTGTGTGGGAGTTGACCTGGTAACACCTCCTCTGCTGCCCCTGCACTACCTGCTCCCTCAAGTAGTTCAGCCCCGAAGGATAAGCCAGTGGTTCTCTCTGGGAGCAGTAGCAGGGGTGGTGAGTTTATCACTCTTCACCAAAAAACAGCAAGTTCCAGGCTGGATGTAACCTCAAACAAAACTAAAAAAAAAAAACACCATCAAGCAAAGAGGCAGAGTCTAAAATGAGTTTTTAGCATAGTTAAACTTTAATAGTCGCTATTCATTACAAAGACTTCCTCAGAAACACAGCTTAAAAGATGATACGGCCCATTTAAATACCGAATCCTATTAAGTATAAACCAATCAACTCTTAAAATAGCTTAATTGACTAAAAAACAGCATCTCCAATGGTAGCAAATTTAACAGTTTGTAAATTAAAACACACATAATAGAAACATTATATTTTAGTAGAATATATAAGAAGCAGCTAACATGAAACTAAAACGTAAGTATATTTATATAGCATATATTGTACCAATATTTAAATATATAGTAGCTTTACCTCGTAATAGTAAGTCTCTTTATCTTTTTAGAAACACTTAATGTTGACAGTGTCATTTAAGCCTGGAGAAATGTATAAGGCCAACTGACACTGCCATTCTGCTTCCCTTGTTTCTACAAAATTCTTGTAGTTACCACCCCAGGGATCCTGACTCACTACCTCTATGATGGAAAAAGTGAAATTTTAAAAAGCTATGGGTACATTTATGATGCTATATATGATTTGCTGATGAATGGGGAAATTATCAATGATTTGTTTAAATTTTTGTATGTTGTATGTGTTTTTTTGAGTTGAGTTTATCACTCTTGCTGAAATGTCAGGGATGGTGTATAGGGATGTGCACTGCACTGTTGTTGCATGCCAACACCAGATGGAGGCACTGCTCTCCCTCATTTTACAAAGGACCAGTAGGAGGAGAAGAAGACCTTGAACGGTTCATCCAAGGGAGGAGTGTGGTGACAGTGATGACAGTCTTGTCAGTGAAGACTCGATTCTCACTGTCAACCAGTCAACCAACATGATTTATATGGGTCTTGGATGTCCTCACCCATACCCCATCCATGGTGTCCACTGACCTCTTGCATCCTTCACCATCCCTGTGTCTCATCTTGTTTGACTTGTCTTTTTGCAATTGCTTCTTCACCTACCCAACTTACCAGACCCAGATATACCTACATCCCTTCCCCGATATTCATCTCTCTCTCTCTCTCTCTCTCTCACTCTCTCTCTCTCAAAAGAAAAAGGATGGGCACAGAAAAAAAAAATGTCTCATACATAGCTCTCCATTTCACACACATGTCTTCTTGACACACTTGATTTGGTCCAATTGGCTATACAACATGATTGTGTTGTATTCACCGCTCTCTCTGGAGGTGACAGTCCACATTCAGCTAATATTCTGCATATACTATCAGTTTTCACTCTTGAAGAAACAGATAGCTATGGTTCTTTCCTACCTGCTTCCTGCACATTCCTGTATTGTTTTCCATTTGTTCTTCCCACTGCTTGCTCCCTATTTCACCACTCTCCTGTCTTTTCCATTTCTTTTCTTTAATGCATTATTCATTGTGCACCAATGTGCAGCAACAGTAATATAAAAGTACTTAAAAAGTGTTAGATTTAGCTGTATTTGAACCCAATACCGTCTGGCCACAAAAAGCAATGTATTCTGTGTTAACTGCATTAACACATGCTGACACAGATTCAGTAAAGTCACAGGTGTATTCCAGAGACTCAATTCTAACTGTCATACTTCAGCATCCCCATTTCATCACTGTCCTATCTTCCCCCTTTCTTTTCTTTAATGTATTATTGCACGATGGTGTAGATCGATGTCACCAACATGAACTAACTGTAAAGCAAAAGTAATTAAAAGTATTAGATACAGTTGTATTCCAAACCAGTACTACCTGTCCCCAAAAAGAAACATATCACTGCATTAACACCTGCTGCGTAAGAGTCAGTTAAGTAGAGGGTGTATTACACAGACTCAGTATTAACTGTCAGACATCAGCAATGTGGCTCTCTTTTGTGCAATGCTTAGCAATGCACAAACAGGTGGCTCTTGCATGTGTATACGCTTTGCTAATAATTGCACAATCCCACTTATCCTCGTGCTATGGAAATGCATATATATTATGCTGTGTTTCTGCTGTTTACTGTCCATTTTCTTTGTATGACATGCAAGTACATGTAGAAACATTACAAACTGAGGGCCCTGCCTAAGTGCATGTCATATATTTAAAATACTTCCATGTGCTGGCACCCCCCCAAACACTACAACCCTAGGGTCTCAGTACTTTTTCTACTCTATAGCAACCAAGTTATGAAATGTAATATCAAGTGTTGTGTGCTATGCAATGCACAGCAATCTGGTAATATGCAGAACTACTAATCCATACTCCTAAAAAGCCTTATCTGCATGGCTAATGCAAGAATCAGCATGAACCATGTCCACAAGGACAGAGGTAACCTTCAACATAATTGACCCTACCCATTTTTGGGTTTGGCAAGGGTAGATCTTGCTTATTGACCTTTACAGACTTCTTGGATACTGACCACAAAGACCTGAATGAGGAATAATAGGACATACCACCTATGTTGAGTTAACCAAGGTCTTTGACACTATCCCCGATCCATGTCTCATAGTGAAGCACTTCCATCTGGGAATTAGGCCATACAGTACTAGATGGAGAGCCAATGAGTAAAACAGCAGAACACACTCTCAAAGCTAGGGACTGCACCCACACCACTAACCTACTCACCAATCAAATACCACAAGGATCTGTACTGGGTCCTCAACTCTTTGGGAAAATACTTCCCTGAAGCACACACAACAGTAGATGGCCTGTGGTTTATCAAGTTTCCAGATGATTGTTAACTGAATCCACTCATATAAATTCCCCCAATGATGGTACAGTAGGGATTTATACAGACTGATGATTGGTGACAAACTCATGGACTGAACGTAAAGTAACAAAAAAAAAGTACTTAAAGTGCATGCAATGCCTCTTTGTCACCTTTGTCAATAAAGTACCCTGCTAGTTATGATATACATAGCACCCCCCAGCTCAAACACAGTTCTTTGAGACTTAGAATCCCAGGTTGAAAGTAATCTAACCTTTCATCACTATGTGTCCATAGTGGTGACATACACAATGTGCATTGTGCACATCATACATATAGACATCACATCCAAGACCAGGATAGTCATACTTCTGCTGTACTCTACCCTTATCACACCAATAATGGACTACAAAGCTCATATCTCTCTGTACATCACCAGATAACTGCAGCAGTTGGAGTGAACACAGGGTTGTGCCCCGGAGATTCCCAGATCTCCAGACATGACATACATGTCACGGTCCTCTGTATCATGCAGGCTACAGAGACCTGATCTATGGCTGCCCTGCAGAACAGTCTTAGACTCTGGCCTTCTGTAAATGATGGACACCTGCATTTCAAATGGGGCAACTATAATTTGCCCCTGGGTTCTCAACCTAACCTGTCATATAAACAGAACATGCTGGGAAAACAGATATATACCACAACTCACATTCCTCTTTAATAAGCTCCCACTGCATGTGAAGCAGTGCTCCGCAATGACGCTATTCAATTGTAACCTTTACTACTGCTAAGGTGATTGTAAAATCACCTCTGGGCTGGCATGTATGTCCCTCATGAACAAGGACAGTTGATGCTGCTCACAAACATGCTTTGCTAAAAACAACCATCCAGCTGTACTCAATAATGGTAATTCTGTTTTTATACAGCTAGGCCTCTAATGACCCTTCTATTAGGCTAGTAGCCTCATATGAGCCTATTAACCTATGTGCCTATACAGGCTTCACAACCTGTTGTCAACCACATGGCCTGCTGATGTCATCTACTATAAGTTTACCTGCACTCTTATATAAAACAGACTTGTGCTGTGGCACTTCCATAATGTACTCTGCTCTGCAGTCTGTGTACTTAGATAAGTAGGGGTTCTTTTCTTATTGCAGTCAAGTGTGTGTGTGTGTGTGTGTGTGTGTGTGTGTGTGTGTGTGTGTGTGTCTAGACAGCAGAACAGACATGTGTATCCTACAGTTACTTCTCCAATTAAATGGATTGCCAGTATTTTGATACTTGCACATGCCTACACATCCATTTCATACAGGCCTTCCATCCTCTTGACTCCCACATGGCCTGCTGATGTTATCTTCTATAAATTCACCTGCACTACTGTATAAATCAGACTTGAGTTGTTGCATTTGCATTAAGTACTGTGTTTTGTAGTCTGTGCCCTTAGATAAGTAGGGGTTCTGTTCTCACTGCAGTTGGCTGTGTGTGTGTGTGTGTGTGTGTGTGTGTGTGTGTGTGTGTGTGTGTGTGTGTGTGTGTGTGTGTGTGTGTGTGTGTTTGTGCATGTGTGTGTGTGTGTGTGTGTGTGTGCGTGTGTGTGTGCGTGTGTGTGTGCGTGTGTGTGTGTGTGTGTGTGTGTGTGTGTGTGTGTGTGTGTGTAAGCTGTTGCTTGACATTATAGAGAGCATCTCACACCAAATTGTGGGAAACTGTCATCTTCTTCTCAACAGACACTGCTGATATTATCCGCTATATCACATTTATGGATATGCAATACTTCCAGCAGGGCAGGTTCAGGCAGAAGCAACCTCATCCTATACAATAAAGTTTACAGTGACCTGGCTTTCAATCTATCCACATACATCATGACACAGTGTGTAAGCTCTGTGTTATCTTGCTGAAAAAGCCCTGTAGTCTTTCCAGCTGCTACATCTGTCTGGTTATGTACACGTAAAAAAAGAGTATTATAATCTATTAGTGCTGTAATGAGGTTTGACTACAGTGCTGTCATACAATCCTAAGATATCAATATGATGGTGTTACATAGGATGTGTACAACATAGGCTTTCAATAGCAGTGTGGATAGTTGACGCTCAAAGTTGAGATTGCTATCCTAATGTGTTCCTAGTGCTTGCATCATTGGGTTTCTGTATAGCAGGATTGTTGTCAATGTTGTTATTAACATGGCACTCGACTTTACAGATGGACAACATTAGAAACACACATTTCTCCATTAAGTTGTAGATCACGTGTCTTTGTCTCCATTCAGCCATGTGTGTTAGCTCCTCCAGTAGTATGTTATCACCATTGGTGGGCTCAGTGATTGCACACAATATGCAAGAATCAGCAAACTTGGTAAGGCAAAGGCCATATACTTTATCCTGAAAAGTCAAGAAATACAATTTAAACAGTGAAGGGCTAAGCACAGATCCCTGGGGTTTGCAAATGGTGATAGCTCTACTGGTAAAGGTTGATTCACCAACTTTCACATGATGTGTTCTGTCAGTGAGACAACTGTTTACCATCAACTGACGCAAGGTTTAATCCTGAGCTTGGGGTTTTCTCAATGATACCTTTGTATGTGATTGTGTCAAAACCTTTGGACAGATCGCAATAGGCAGTATGCACTGTCTTACCTTCATAAAGGTCTATCACATGGAATCAATTTGCTGTGGCAGAATCACAGATCACCTATAGCATACTGCAGCACATACACCTTCCTGATATGGTTGGATACACAGTTCAACACACCCTCCGCATGGCATATGTTCCTATACAAGCGTGTCTATCAACATGCAGCCGCCTGAGTTAGGGGGACAGCACCTGATGCCTCCATGTATAGAGACATACTGACTCTCTTCAACTGTGAGGTAGATCTACATGTCATCATGAAGCTCCTCTACATGTACACTAGTAATGTTCCAGGTGTGTGCAACAGACTTGTGTGAGTTGTTACTGCTACATCAGGTCTCTTACATCTGATAGATGTCCTCAAAGAGGGTATCAAGGGCATGCATGATGACAACAGTATCATCATGTGGTACTTGAACAGGTCAAGATATTTGACAAAGATCCACAATGAGGTATTCAATCAACACTATATGGCCATAAACATCTATATCACCTAATGGTTAGACCAGTGTATGACATATATGGCATCTCACTATGTTGAAATGTGTGATGTGACATATATCTCAGGTCCAGAGATCAGGTCAATATATCATGGGTGTCTACTATGCCCTTTTCTGCCCATTAGTTCAATGATGGACATCACAGATGACATATACATGTTGTATCCAAACAGCTGCTTGAAGGACTACAGCTTGTGTGCAATCATTGACTCCAACTGTGATATTAGTATAATACAGGCAGTATCAACGCATACCAGAGACTGCTGCCACAGCCATGACAACACCTGCACTGATGTGACACATGGAGGGATTTTTTTGAATCAGGAAATAGACAGATGCCTCAAGTATAATGTGGACATCACACCTTATAATCAGATCTATAGGTATGTGACCTATGTCCTGGGGTAGAGTGTAAGTGGTACATCCACCAGCATCATACTTCTCAACATCTTAGAGCAAGAACTCTGGAAAAAGTCATAAATAAAAGTGGGACAAAGGCCCAAAAATAGGGAAAGTTTTAAATATTGCTCTTACAAACTTAGAAAGTCGATAGAATAACAGCTTTTGCATTAGCATGAATTTTCTGAAGGGTATGAAGTCTGAAACTCATATGTCTGTCACTAATATTTTAACTTTAGTCTTTAATGATTTGCCACCAATTTGCCAGAAAACCACAATTTTATAAAAAACAGACCAAAAATGTGATGCAAAAATCTGGACATTCTGAGAAAATCTGTAGAGTTGAGAGGTATGACCAGCATGTGGTCACAGTGCTGACTACTCCCTTAAATGTAAAAAAGTATAGGGTATGTGAAGGACATGCACATCAGACGCCATAATAGCTTCATGGTTTCCAGCCTTCATCACGCCAATAACTGTGTACAATGCACCCTTCTTCATGTACCTCCCCACACATCATCCAGCGATGAGTAACTGAAGTGTGCCACCTTTGTCACAGTGCACTATCACACAGCTTATTAGCCACACCTAGGTATACTATCTGGAGAATATGTGAGGAACAACAATAGGTTCATAGGTATTTACTAGGCTAATGACCACAAGGAACTTTTTAAGCCTAGCCATGCATCCCAAATTTCTGACAAGTTCTGATACCCTTGATAAATGTAAGCAAGGGATGAAGCATTTACAAGTAGGGGCCTGGTAGATGAACCATTTACAAGTTGCCTGTGTCCATTAGAGGCATGGGTGCCAAACCAGGGATGCATTTCCTGTTCCCCATCCAATTGTCCAAATTGCACTTCGATTGGGTTAAGAAGGAACTGTGCTGCACATGGATAAGGAGACTTTCCCAGAGATGGGGTAGTCTCTGGGATACATACCTATCTTTCCATCAGGTCTTATTTATATCACAGGCAAGGTTTAAGTCTTTACAATGGGTAATTCTGATGCTGTTTGTTTTGTGGATATATAGGAGGTCCATCAGAGTGGGGTCTGACAATGCCCTGTATTCCAGGCATAGATCTCCCCTCCAAAGCATGTAGGAGACAGAATACAGGGATAGGACCTTGAGGGAGTCTGCATACGATATTTTACTTACTCCCTGTGTTCTTTTAGTGAGTAACTTCTGTGGATGTAGCAAATGTTGGATATGCCTGATTAGATACATACCAAAAGGGGCATTGTACTCAATGATAGGTCTGCTGAATACAGAATATAGTGGAACTATGATTTCCTTGGACCTAGATGCAATACCTTTGTTCATAAATTGCATAGCATAGAATGATTTCCTCACTGTTGTAGATGCGTGACAGTCAAAGGCTCGATTACTGCCTTTGTGTGTCCATAACTACTGGGTCATCTCTAAGGGATGTATTGTCAATATGATAGTTACCGGGGTGGATGATTTCCTGATGGATACTATTATGGATTTTTTATCATTTAGTTTTAGTCTATGACTCTGACTCCAGTTGGTTGTCTGTGACAGCCCTTCCTGGAGAACATTTGTGTCAGTGTGAAATTCAATGGCAGCTCGTAATTTGCAATCATCTGCAAATGGAGTCAGCCAGAGACAACTGACATTGGCTTTGACTTCAGAGAAGTAAGTTCCAAAAGTGAGTGGTCCAAGGACAGATCCCTGAGGCACTTCACTTGTGATTGACCTCTTTGTAGAGGTGGACTCCCCAATTCTAACTTCATGAGTCCTGTCTGTGAGGCAGTTGGCTATTCAACAGGTGATATAAAGGTTCATACCTAACCTCTTGAGTTTGTCAACAATATCCAAGTGGGTATTCTATCAAATGCCTTGGCCAGGTGAAAGTAGGTGTGAACCATTTTGCCCTCATCCATCACTTTGATCACCTTCTCAAAGAAGTCCACCAGGTTGTGTGGGCATGTCCTGTCCTTGACGAAACCAAACTGGATTGCGTTCAGTGTCTGAAGGTTTACTGTATCACGATTGATGATTTCCATGACAATTGTTTCCATTGTTTTACATATAAGACTTGTGAGACTTAAGGGCCTGTAATTTCCAGGGTCTGTAGATGGGCCACATTTTTGCAGTGGAATGACTGTTACTGTTCTCCATTCATGAGGCACAAAGCCTGTTTGGAGGCTACAGTTACATAGCAGTTCCAGAGTGACTGATAGGTCATGTTTCATGCTATTTAGATGGCATTCTGTGATATTGTCTGGACTCATTGATGCAGTGTTATTGGCCTTAAAGAGTTGTTACACCAGATGCATATGTGCTAGTTGTTCAGCTTATGCACACACTGCATACACTGGTATTTGACATCATTAATGGCATGTATATTATTCGTGACAGTGTGGCTTGTGCCATAGATATATGCCATGCACACAAGGCAATTAGTCTGTTCTGACCATACTATCAGATACAGGTATAGCAGTATCCCTACTAACACCTCCTGCAGACATTACAGTACCAGGACAGTGCACGTGGTTACCCTCATAGAGTGTGGATGTATCATAATAGTTGTCAACTGTGTGTGTGAAGGCTCATCTGTTATCACTCCACATCACATATATTACGTTAGAGGCATGGGATTAGTGGTGGTATTATTCTGATATTGTCCATGATTGTGGTTTGTTTTTGTAATGTTTGCCATGGTCCTTTACCTGTGGCCACCTTGCTGAAGACCTCTGCTGAGAGTACACTCATATTCAGGTATATTATTTTGCACAGCTTCCCAATATGCACCCTACCTCAGTTGTATGCCAGATCCCTGATAGATGTCCTCTGCATTATTCATGTAAGGATGCTTATTTCACACAGACATTCTTCCCATTGTTGAGTCACCTTGTGTGACAGTCACAGACAACAGAATTTCACTGTACAGTCTGTAGTGTATGATATAGATATGTGCTTGATGTTGCTGCTACAACCATCCTCTATTGACATGCCCTTCTCTGCTATACATGTGGGAGTTTCACCTGTACTCTTTCCCTGTGTTCATTCCTACAATTCATCTGTGTGTCCTTATTCAATACACACACTTGCCACGGGTGATCATTTTACATGGCAGTCCATGTCCTGTTACAGATCATTAACACAGTTTCAGTACAGAACAGCAGGAACGGGATGACACAATACTCTGCACTGTAGGTACCCTGTCCTGTAGACCATATACCTCACACTCATACCTCTCAACTGTCCAGATATTCCCAGCTTGTCTAGATGTTTTCCTTAACAAATATTTTGTTTCTTGCCATATCACTGGGATGATCTCTGGACTGTTGTGACTCAATATTACATACATTTGAGTTCATACCTCTCAACTGCCCTGATCTGTACAGAATGTCCAATTTTTGTCTCATATTTGTGATCTTTTCATCATAACATTTTTTTCCTGGTAAATCATTGCCATGTCATTGTAGAGTGCAGTCAGAAATTGATGACTGACATCTGAGTTTCAATTTTCATGCTCTTCATTAAGTTGATGTAATATACAACCTATATATTCTACTAATTTTCTAAGTTTGTCAGTGCAATATAAAAGATCTGTCCCTATTTCTGGTCTTTTATCATCCCATTATTAATGTTTTGTCCACATTTCTTACTCCAAGAGGTTGCGAGTGTTACATTCTAACACATCTATGTGGCATCTATGTCAAATATGTCCCTACTACTGGTTATTTGTCATCTCATTAAGTTAGCCTCTCTGCAAATGTGTTGCACTAACATAATAGCAGCCATTTGTAAAACTCCTGGTAATCATTGTGGCATTGCGTGCAAATCTGTACACACTAGGTGCTCTTCCTTTACACGGAATTGCTATCTGTGTTCACTTATGAGGTTTTGTGGCCAGCAACACTGATGTGAGTCGCAAAATATAGTTTAGGCACACCACGCCTTATTAATATGGATTGTACACTGTTGCGTGCTATGCACCATCACTCAGACACAAATCCATGTAGGCTCTGTGTGAAGCCAACACAGAGTATATCGAATCTGAGGGAATGTCTTTGTAAAAAAAAGCGTTCTCAAGTAAAACTAATAACTCTTTTATACAGAATCCTTCTATACAAACAACAGGGCTGTAGATTTTATTCCCATATCAGGTATGTAAATTCATTTTCTAGTAATGACACTGCAATACAGCAAAAGATGGGTGCTGTATTCCTGAGTTTGCTGTCCTACTCATGAGACAAGCTTTCATCTTCCTGAACTGCTGCTTGCTCAGGTGGATATAAAATATCTCTCAGCATTTATTGAAGAGAGAAGGGGCTTTTTATTTATACACATCATTCAGTTTTCTATATACAATTTTCACTTTATATAACACAAAGTTTAACAAAATCATTTTCAAGTACAGAACAATTAGTAAATTTATTATCAGATTTTAACATTCCAAATGTCATCCCCCACTCTTTA